>NC_092082.1:35026715-35358903 GCF_043229965.1 Drosophila suzukii | reverse complement strand
GAGTCCTTGTGATTCCAGCGGCGCTCCCTCGTTGCTCCCTCGATGCTCCCTCGACGCTCTTAACTCCCTTGAGTTTCTACAGCGGGGGTCATCCTCCTCGTAGCAACTTTAAATCTCCCGCGCCGATATTTCCTGTGTTCCCACTGGGACATCGATACTCCTGGGTTATCGATCCCCAGCTCGCTGCTCATTGCTGCGTCTCACTCCCTTCCATGTTTCCTCCGCCTGGTCACACCATTCGTGCGTGATCGATATTTATTAGCATATCGATACCGACGGTGCGGCGTTGCCACCTGCTCGTTTGCGATATTTCCACCTTGGCCGATATTTCCATTGTCGTGTGCCCATCGATCGCACTATCGTCCAGTGCCAATCGATCGCCTATCGAGGCGCCCCCTTCCCTGGCTCGTGGTGATTTTGCAACTTTCATACTATGAAATTCATAGGTAAGTTTCTTTTGCATTTCCTTCACTCCTTTTCATCTCATCCTTTCGTCCTCTCTCGCCCTTCACTCGTCCTCTGTTGGCAGCATCTGACTCCACATTGGCAGCTTTTGAGAGCGGTTGCGTAGAGGACTTCGCATTCGCTTCGCAACCAGGACAGCCGGTAAGTATTTATGATGTCTTTCTGCTTCCTGCATTAAGCCCCCTTTAAATTTCAGGTTGCTGGTGCGGCCCATGCATGCCCCGTTCCTTTTCTTGTTTTTAGTCAACTGTTGGTGTGGTGCGTGTTTCTGTTTTTTTTTTTTTTTTTTGTGACCAGCTGGCTACGGTGTAGATCTGATTCCGCACCGTCCTCCCCTTTTCCTTGGGTAACAACTAGACGAGCTCGTCCGGCGCATTCCGTATAGAATCTCCGGATGCTGCGGTGTATGTCTGGACTGCGCGTCTTGTGTTGCTTGTCTCCTTCCGCGCATACTCTCTTCTACGTTACCCGTATCCTTGTGCCGTTTTGTAAGTGTCCCTTCCGCCTGGCGTTATCGCGGATGACTCTGGCAACTGCCCGACGCTGAATCCTGTTGCCTTGCGGTCGGGATCACCATCCATCCCTATCCACGTCCTTGTGCCCTACCCTTATGGTTGACCTTTCTGCGTGGCGTGTGGATGACTCTCGCTTCGGCCTGACGCCTAATCCTGTGGCCTCGCAGTCTGGATCAACGTGTGATCCTTATCCATGTCCTTGTTCTATCCTGATTGTCCTTTCCGTGTGGTGTATGGATGACTCTCGCTTCGGCCTGACGCCTAATCCTGCCGTCTCTTACCCGTTGTTAGACATCTGATGTTTCTGCTGTCTGCTCGTTTACTTGTTGTTTGAGCTCGCCAACGTGAACTGTCTTTTCTTTCTTTGACTGTGTGTGGCGAATTTTGCAGATCACTGGAGAGACGAAATCTACAACCTGGTAAGGGCCATCGTACCTCGGGGCTAGTTTTGCGGCGAATCCTTTGGCCGCTTTGGACAGGTGATGTTCCTTGGCCCACACTATGTCGCCCACCGCTGGTGACCATTGCCTCCTTCTCAGATTGTAGTGTCTGGCTTGGTCCTGGGACGCCTTTTCCATATTTCGCCGCACGATCTCGAATACCTCTTTTAGTTTGTTGGCATTTTCCTCAGGGGTCTCCGTAGCTCGTCCAGTGCCTAGGGTTTCCTTATCATATAGGCTGCTGGGTAGACGTGGTTCCCTTCCCTGGGTAAGAAACGCCGGTGTATGGCCAGTGGATTCCGATGTGCTCGTGTTCACTGCTAGCATAATCTCCGGCCACTTCTCGTCCCAGTTTCTCTGGTCCTGCCCTGCGAACTGCGCAATCATGGTCTTGACCGTTCTGTTCGCTCGTTCGGTCGGATTTTCTTGTGGTGTGTATGGTGCAGTGAACTGTTGTCTGATACCCATCTCGGCCAGAAAACTCTTGAAGATACGGCTTGTAAACTGCACTCCGTTGTCCGTTATGACCACCTTTGGGACCCCGTACCTTGCGATTATGCGTTCCCTAAACGCCTTCTTGAGCGACTCTGCCGTCGCACTGCGTAGGGGCACCAGTTCCGTCCATTTCGAAAACCTGTCTATCATGACCAGCAGCATTTGGTTCCCGTGCTTAGATCTTGGTAGGGGTCCAACGAAGTCTGCACATACCGTGGCCCATGGTTCCTCCGGCACTTGGGTCAACATCTTCCCAGCCGCCTGCATCTGATTGGGCTTAAACCGCATGCAAATCTCGCATTTTCGTACGTGGGCTCGGGCGTCTCTATGCATGCCTGGCCAGTAGTATCGGGCTGCCAACCGTGCAATTGTCCTTCGGCTTCCTACGTGTCCCGCGGACGGTGCGTCGTGGTTTTCCCTCAACACTGTTTCTCGTAGTGACTTCGGGACGCACATCTTCCATGAGGCGACGTCTTCACTGCCTGCTCGGTGAGGTATGTTTCTGTACAGTGTCTCACCATCCATAACATAGTCCGGGTACTTCTGCGGTTGGGTCCTTATCTTTTCGCCCATGTCCTTGATCCAGCTGCACCCTCCTGAAGCTGTAGTTGCCGATGCCTCCTTTAAACCTCGTAGCGTTTCCGGTAGTGGTTGTCTTGATAATGCGTCGGCCACCACGTTTAGCTGGCCCTTTCTGTACGCTATCTCAAAGTCGTACTGTTGTAGCTCCAGGGCCCATCTGGCGATCCTTCCTGAAGGGCTTTCGATGCTGTTGAGCCACTTCAGGGCCATGTGGTCGGTTACTACTTTAAAGTGGTAACCTTCCAGATATGGCCTGAGCTTCCGGATCGCCCAGACGATCGCCAAGCACTCCTTCTCCGTTGTCGAGTAGTTCTTTTCCGCGCCGTTCAGTGTTCGGCTCGAGTAGGAGATTACTCTTTCGCCCTTTTCGGTGTCCTGGGTCAGTATCGCTCCGATGCCGTAGTCGCTGGCGTCTGTTTGCAGGATGAAAGTTCTACTGAAGTCCGGGCATGCTAGCACTGGATCTGCCACGAGTCTTGCCTTAACCTCCTCAAACGCCCTCTGGTGCTCTGGTGTCCACTCCCACTTACTGCCTTTGCGCAGCAGGTCGTTCAGGGGTTTGACGATTCTGGAAAAATCTGGTACAAACCGGCGGTACCACGACGCTACTCCTAGGTATTGCCGGAGCTCTTTGACAGTCGATGGCGGTTCTAGTTTGGCGATGGCGGCTACTTTTTCTGGATCTGTTCCTATTCCCTCGCTAGTCACTCGATGACCCAGGTACAGCAGCTCCTTTTTGAAGAATTGGCATTTTTCTGGATTCAGCCTCAGATTTGCCTCCTTTAGACGCCGGAACACTTCCTTCAGGTTTCTTTTGTGTTCTTCCAGCGTGCGACCGATCACTATTATGTCAACCTGGTAAGCGAATGCGTGAGGTGACATCTCGGGGCCAATTACTTGGTCCAAGACTCGCTGAAACGTTGCCGACGCCGAGTGAAGTCCGAACGGCATTACCCTCCACTGAAACAGACCTTTGCCTGGTACCGTAAATGCTGTATATTGCCTGCTACTTTCTTCTAGTGGGATCTGCCAGTATCCATCCTTCAGGTCCAAACTGCTGATGTACCGCGCTTCTCTTAGTTGATCTAGGATGTAGTTTATGCGAGCATTGGGTAGGCATCCTTCACTGACTTCGCGTTGATCTGCCTGAAGTCGACACATAGTCTCCACTTGCCTGTCTTCTTTTTCACCATCACGATGGGGGAGCTTTATGGGCTCTTTGAATGCTCTATGAACCCCATTTGGAGAAGCTCGTCCACCTTTGCGTTGATTTCCCCTTAAATTTTTGGGTTCTTTGGGTAGTATCTCTGCTTGATTGGCTTGTCGTCCTTCATTTTGATCTGGTGTTCTGCCATATTCGATGTTCCCGACATTGTGCTGAAGTCTGCCAGCTCTGTTTCAAGGAACGCTGTAGTATCGTCCAACTCGTTTACTTGTTGAACGACTGCTACTGATAGCTTCTCCTCGAGCCATCCATTGTGTCGGTTCCTGGCTGGTATTATTATTTCGTGTCCAGCACACCTTATCTCGGTTCCGACTTGTTTCAGGAAGTTCCATCCCAACACTAATGGATCCACTACTCCGGGTAAAATCAACAGGCTGATGGTCACTTGTTTGTTGCCGAATTTGACCTCCACCTCGAGCTGCGCATTAATTCCGCCGCACCTTCCATCTGCCAACCTAACTTGCCGTCTCGTCCTTGTAATCTTTCCTAGAGCAGCGATATTGTCCGCCAATTCTTCGCTAACGAAGCTTGCCGTTGCTCCGGTGTCGATTGTGGCTTTGTAGCTATTCCCACCAATCATCACAGCTGCGGACAACTGCTGCTCCTCCTCGATTAGCTTACCCGTTAGTTTGGAGAGGTGGCATTGTGCGATCCCCGCTCGCCTCTCTGCGGCTGAGATCGCTGGCCATTTCCCGATCGTTGGCAGCAATCGACGCTCCTAACACCCACCTTGCCGCATATCCAGCAAAACAGCAGCCGCTGGTTACGACATCCTCTAGCCCAGTGTCCGTTCCCACCGCATTTCCGACAGGCCTCCTGCGGGTCTGTGATATGGGTGGCATCTTGTGGCCTCTGTGTGTTGCTTGACGGCCTCCACAAGGTATTGTTTGGCTGTCTCGTTGCTGTGGGGGTGGTGTCCCATGACCTCCGCGTGGTGCGTCTGTTGCCTGCTGTCGTCTGGCTTGGTGTGGTGGTGACCATTGGTCGTTTCCTCGTATGTCCTGGTTATCTGTCTCCTCGCATCTTCTGCATGTCACCTGTGTTGGTGACGCCGACTTGGTCCTTGAGAACTTGTTCTACTGTGCGAAAACTTCCCGTTCCTTTTCAAGTTCTTCGTACTCGTCTGCTAATATCATCAGCGTGTCCAGGTCCGACACTTTGTATGCCCTTAGGAAGATCCTTAGACTAGGGGTGCAGTTTTCCTTGATGATCCTTAGGGTCTCTTTAGCGGAGTAATTAAGTGGCCTCACCATCGTCTGCATGTCGATCATGTAGTCCTTGAACGACTCGCTGAAGCCTTGCTTCCTTTGCCGGACCTGGTCCGCCAGCCTGGTGAAGAAATCTCTTGGCAGGAAATATGTGTGGAAACTTTCAATGAATTCTGCCCAAGTTCTTCACTGCTTATTGTTGGCGATGAACCATTTCAAGGCCCTTCCTTTTAGCAACTCCGGCATCGCTCGAGGGATCATATCAAGCTCCAAACCGTACGTGTTGGCGGACCATTCTACCTGCTCCAGGAACTCGAATGGTTTTTCCGCCCCGTCGAACCTGAACGACCATTCACGGACCTGTTTAGCGACCTTTGCATAGTCCGACTGGCTTGGTCTCGGGGTTAGCGCTGCTGCTTTCTTTTCTTGGCTTGATTCTCTCCTGTGGGCCTCTTTTTGCATGTTGTCAATGCTCAGGCTTGCCACAAAGTTGTCCCCTTCAGCGTTCGTTAGCGTAATGCTTGGGCCAGCTCTGTCGTAGTATGTTGCCTCCAGCTCGGCCCAGATGTCGACGAGTTGTGGATCATTTTCTGTTTCGGAGTAGTATTCCGATAGTGCCTTCCTCATGTCGTCTAGCCTGCCCTCCAGGGCGACATTGAGCCTCTGTGCGACATAAATCCACTTCTTTCCCATTTTTACTGTGCTGTTCTCACTGTTGGGACAATCACGTTGGGTGCCAGATGTAACGAACTGATTTTGTATGTCTGCTCGCTACGAGATTCGTGCGGCTAGCTCAGAAGATTGTGCGTTCGTATCGTAATTTATATGACGTGATTGCCCGTAGATCAGTGAGAAAACAAAGTGTTCAAAGGGTAACAGTGGGATTTATTCTCGTGGTATTGGTACAGCGGGTGTGTGGCTATGTTGGCTTCTGTATCTCCTTGTTCTGCTGCTGGTGCTCCTCCTTCTGGCTTGTCGACGCGTTGACTCGGCTTCCGCTTGGCTCCTGGGTCTCGGGACGCTCGTAGTGGCCGCCTCTGCTTGCTTGCCGACGCGTTGCCTCGGGGTCGCTTGTTGCGCCTTAGACCCGCAGAGAGTTCGGCCTTGTGGGCTTAGGGAAGCGTCACCGCTCTCAGACTTGGGTGTACAAGCCTTGCTCTCCAGGCTGACGACTTTCGAGGCAATACCTGTCCCTTGCTCTGTCCCGGACGGTCCCGCTAGGTTCTTGCTCAGTTCGCGCTGACAGTCAAGGCTGCCGCCCGGAGGCTGTCTAGCGGTTCACTTCGCTTTACGCCTAGCGCAGACGAACGTTCCACCCGGCTTCACCCTAATGCGTGACGTCCGCGACGCTCCTGCGCTCCCCAATGAGCTCCGCGCGGCGATGGTAACGTGGCTGCCGGAAATGTCTGCTGGCGTCGCTGTCGATGTCCTCTGCGCTGTCTTCTGACCAGTATCTCGTTGTTCTGGCGCTCGGGGAGCTGGGCGGTCGCTGCTCGGGAACTTCGCCGGTAATCGCAGGGCTCTCCAGGCTGCCGCCTCTTGAAACCGCAAGTCGATCTACCGCTCGTCCGTCACGCCAGGTCCTGCTTGGTCGGGCAAGGTACGCTGGGTCGCAGACAACTTTCCTCCCCAAGCTGACGGCTCTTCGTCGTAGGACTCTTTTGCTTGTCTCTGACAGACCCGCCGGCGACTCGCCAGGGTGTGGTCGTGCCAAAGTTAGAAAACAAACGCCTTGACTTAGCCGCGTGATGCCTTTCAGAACTCAGCCACCTGTGTCTCAATTCGGAGATTCCTGATGTCCTAATCCCGAACGTCTCGACGTGGCGATCTTGCTCCTTGTATGCTTCCCACGGCGCTGCTTCCGACGACTCGCTTGGTTGTAGCTCCTTCGTAGATTACTTGCTTGACTGATTGCTCACTTGGTACTTTGACTGATCTTGAAGGCTTGACTCCTCGTGATCGACTGATCCAGCTGCCAGCGCTCTGCGGCCTTATATAGGGCCTCCAAGCACCGTTATTTCCCTTTTGCGCACGGCCCGCTGGATCTCTCCACTCCGGGTCCAAAGTCCGTGCCTCCTGGATGACCCACTTCTCCTTCATGTACCGCTTTCAATCGATGCTCCGCCCACTGCTGCAGTCCTGCTGAATCCCGGGCCGCTTGTGGCACGCCTGTGTGCCGCTCCACTGCCGAGATGTGGCACTTCCTCTCCCGGTCCAAAGTTCACGGGAGAGTCCAAAGTCCGGTGGAGTTCCGTTATCCCCTTTTGCATACGGCACTCTTGCTCTGCCCGCGAAGTCTCCATTCTCTCTCGATCTCCATCCTTGGTCTCCAATCTCTCTCGCTCTCCTTCATTGGTCTCCAAACTCTCTCGCTCTCCTTCGTTGGTCTCCAAACTCTCTCGATCTCCATCCTTGGTCTCCAATCTCTCTCGCTCTCCTTCATTGGTCTCCAAACTCTCTCGCTCTCCTTCGTTGGTCTCCAAACTCTCTCAATCTCCTTCATTGGTCTCCAAACTCTCTCGATCTCCACTTTTGGTCTCCAAACTCTCTCGTTCTCCTCGCCGCGCCGTTACTACGCGAATTCGCCGCGTATCTGGTAAGCGGCCGGCCATCTGCTGCTGGTTCTATTTGTGGGGAGTTATTCAACTCCTCACAACAGGTATAAAAGAAGGGAAAGTATTTTATTCAATGCGACATACCGCACTTCTTGCGAGTTTTTCCACGGTCCTAATTTCATCCCTTATCAATGGTCTTGAGATGTATGATCTTATCAGTCTTCCTGGGCTTGGGGTGTTGGGCATGTGACTTTTATGACGGTCAGGTAACGATAGTTCACGCCAGGTTGGTGTTTCGTAAGTGACGTTTATGATTGCGGTAGGTTTTGTGTCCGTGCCTGGTATTGGTAACATGTTTATGGGTCATTTTCGGAAAAATGAGACTCCTTCTCATTTTTATTCTGGGACGGAATGGCTAATACATCTGAGAAACATTAACTTGAGTGATTTGATCATTCTTAATAAGAGGATATAAAAACTCATAACACTTGATAACAGTTAGTTACCATCTTAAACCAAATACTTTACGGATGTTGTAATGACAGTAACCATCCAAAACCAAGACTAAACAGATAGTAACCATCAAAATACTGCTAGATAACAACTAAATACAACGTGTCAAGTCCATGTCTACCACCACAAACCGCCCAAAACTGAGGCTCCTACAGTTTTTATGCTAGAATAAAAATTTTAACTGAAATGTCATCAATACCTATCGATTGACCTAAAAAAAGTTTGCCACGCCCACTTTAACGCCCACAAACCGCCCACAAACTTCAAAAAACCGTACATATGAACGCGGATATCTGAAAAACTATCAAAAGTAGATAATTGTGATCTCGGATTTAGATTTCGTAGCCTTGTACGCAGCGCAAATTTGTTACGCGATTATGACATGACCACTCTAACGCCCACAAGACGCCCAAGCCTGTGGCGCACACACTTTTCATGCTTGATACAAAATTTTAACTGATCCAAAAAAAAATTGCCACGCCCACTCTAACGCCCATAACTTGTAAATCTGTCTACCGTCCACATAGCCATATATTGAGATCACGGGTAGGTGACGCATATCAATCTCGCTTTGCTGCTTGCATATCTCCATTTCCCTTTGTTCCCTTTAGCTGAGTTACGTGTATCTGATAGTCGAGGTACTCGACTATAGCGGTCTTCCTTATTTTTTAATAGAACCACCGTATGATTTTACTTAGCTTTATACAAAACTCGAAAGACTACAATTTGGTTAACCAATACACATCACAACATTTTTTGGATCGATGGAGAAAACAGTTTTACGCAAACTCGAACGTATCTAAGGACAATTACAAGCCGAAAACAAATTATTTGTAAAGGTGTGGAAAAGAAACAATTTCTACCGACGTTTTTTGAGAGTCGTCAGCTCGTTACTATAGAGGAAATGAGCTGTCCGTTAGTAAACAAGTTTAAGGGGAACCGGTTTTCCTATTTTGAAACACACCCTAAGGGCGGGGTTTGTGCTCTTAACAACGCATACACTATTTTGACATTTTTTAAATGTAGCTTCAAGGCAATAAAAAAAATGTATACATCATTTTTAAGTTGAGACTAGATGTGTAAGGATGAAATTTTATGAGGAAATTGACCAATTTATTGAAAAATTTAAAGGACAGATAATTGGTCAGCATTTTCAATACCTTCTTAAAACAAAAACTATGTTCATGAATCGAGGTGGACATGATCTCAAAGCTACGATTTATGGTGAACACTTTACGTTTTGTTATCCTAAATCGACATCGGAAACGTGCGCCTGCCTCCTCTATTCAAATCGCAGGAACGAAGCCAGAAAATTAATTTTAATATATTACAAACAAGGAAGAGCGCTATAGTCAAGTACCTCGACTATCAGATACTTGTTACCCTTCTAAAGGGACAAACGGGAAGTGGAGATATGCAAGCACCAAAGCGAGACTGAAAACCGCCACCTACCCCTGATCTTAATATATGGTTATGTCGGCGGTAAACAGACTTAAGCGTTATGGGCGGTTTTCGGTCAATCGATAGGTATTGACGAGACCAATACCTTTCAGTTAAAATTTTATTCTAGCATGGGCGCCACAGGCTTGGGCGGTTTGTGGGCGTTAGAGTGGGCGTGGCATATTCGCGTAACAAAGTTGCGCTGCCTACAAGGCTACGAAATATAAATCTAAATATAAATCTATCTTTGATAGTTTCCGAGACATCCGCGTTAAAATTTACGATTTTTTCAAATTTGAGGGCGGTTTGTGGACGTTTAAGTGGCCTTTTTTTTGGGTCAACCGATAGGTATTAATGAGAACAATACATTTCTTTTAGAATTTTTATTTTAGCATCAAAGCTGTAGAAGCCACAGCCCTGGGCGGTTTGTGGGCGTTAGAGTAGGCGTTGCACGCTGTTGACAAACATGCGCTGCGTAAGAAGCTCAGGAATCTGCATGCCAAATCCCAATAGCCTAGCTTTTATAGTTTCCGAGATCTCAGCGTTCATCCGGACGGATATACAGACGGACATGGCTAGATCGACTCGAATAGTGATCCTGATCATAAATATATATTCTTTATGTTGTTCGTTCTGTGTCGTTAAAATTATTCGAAAAATGTCTGTCAGTGTGGAATAAAGTCGCCTAGCATGGGAATTACTTGATGACCGTTGAAACGAAGTAACATGGGGGTAATATTGTATTGAGTAAGGAAATCCTGAAACAAGCCTCAGGAATCTGCATGCCAAATCCCAATAGCCTAGCTTTTATAGTTTCCGAGATCTCAGCGTTCATCCGGACGGACAGACAGACGGACAGACGGACATGGCTGGATCGACTCGACTAGTGATCCTGATCAAGAATATATATATTTTATGGGGTCGGATACGCTTCCTTCAGCCTGTTACATACCTTCCGCCGAATATAGTATACCCTTTTACTCTACGAGTAACTGGTATAAACATGTTCGCAAGACCAAAAATAATGAATAAATGTTTTATTATGCCACAAAATAAACTTCTGACTTTTTGTATTGAGTCAAAATTACAGGTACGGAGGATGGAAAATATCTCATTTACTGAAATATGTCGGCTACTTGGGAGTTGTTGAGCGGTTGTGATTTCAACCCCTATTATGGGACGTGTTGGAGCTAGCAGTCAGGTAATGGGCAGGTGCGCATGAACGGGTAGCTCTAGCTTGAATCCCTTTTATGACATGTTTGTAACCCATATGTAAAAAGGAGAGAATCTTAGACAAATTACGAGCTAAACGTTCCGGAAACAGAAATGTGTGTTTGAAAATATTCCACATCTGAGATTAGATTTATTTTCTTGGGGATTCTTTTAATGATTTGGGTACTTTGGGTGTGCGACCTTTCTCACGTGTACAGCAACGACTGGGATAATGAGGCAAAAGGGTACGTGATCACACCTTTCCCCAACATGATCGGATATGTTCCTCTAAGATAAGATAAGATAGTGGTGGGGAGGGGGGTCAGTGGACCAGTAATATACTAATTGTCCCCTAGAATCCATCCTTTCATACTACTTTTATGCATTTGAAGTCATTGGCATTGATTTTTACGGGTCGTTCTTGTACAAGTCGGATATGCGAAACAAGCCTCCGATAAAATGCTAAGCTTCCGTCTTCGTTTGCTTTTCCACGGAAGCTATTCATTTGGAGCTGATCAAGGATCTCTCGACGATGTCGTTTCTTCATTACCAGAAGAAGTCCGCGGTAAATTTGGTATGACGATGCAGCCAACTTTGTTGGCGCGCGAGTTAAGTGTTCTCCTTTGATGGGTAGGAGGTAATGGTAATTGTATAGATAATATTTGGGATTAATTAAACGAATTGAAGAAGTGATCGCTTTGGAAGCCAGAAAACAAGTGCTTTGTTCTATAAAACGGTTGGCTCCGCCCAAGCTCGGCCCATACCCTAAGAAATGCAGCATAAGCCTTTCTGTACAAAGTATATATATGTCTAAGTGTAAGTGTCAGTGTAAGTGTGTATTCTGTTTCATCCAGGTACGTCAGGCCGGATGTGTAAATTGATTGCCGACTAGCTGGATTTCGTTGTGCCGGTGATGGGGGGTGCTCTGCCGGTAACTCCTCAAACCGAAGGTGAGTGTGTGTCTTTCGGCTTCTTACAAAACCTTGTTTTGTTTATCATGGGACATTTGGTTTTGAATTCTTTTGTCTCATCGTTGTGCGCCACGAAGGTTGGTGTGTTAATGAATTGTGTATACTTAATGGGTAAGGGAATTATTCTATAAAATTTGTATACAATTTTCTCGAAAAAAGGTATTTTAATATTTAACACGATATGGTTTTTGTATATAATGATTTGTATTTGAAAGTATATCCTCCTTTAGATTAAATTGTAAGTCTTGGTTTCGTTTTTATCGAAAATGAATTTAAGGAGGATATTGGCTCTTGCAAAAACCATGCTTTCCGCAATGGTTTCGATTAAGTTACTTATAATGTATATGTTAATAGCTATTCTACTTAAGCATTGGAGTGTGTGTAAGTTACTATTTTCGTTATCTAAATCTTTATATATTGAATTTTGTATATTGTTGAAGAATTGTTTTGTTTTGAAGAATTTTTTTGTCTGCTTATGTGTTCTGCTGCCTGTTCTGTTATATTTAAAAATCGGAGATCTCATGGTTTATATTATTTTATATTTTGGCTTCTGTATTGAGATTGTTTTGCATGGATTTTAATGAATTTAATTCTTTAAAAATTTCATCGGCATCTGCTTTATCCATATTTCCCGAGATTGTTTTAATAATTGAACCTAATCCGTTTATTAGCCCTCTTTTTGTTCTGTATTGTGGTATAAGGTTTCCTAATTTTGAGTCTAAGTTTGTGATTTTAATTTTTTGGATCTCTACTGATGGGTTAAGTATTGGATCTACGGCTAAGTTTCTTATTGTTTCGCCTAGTATTTTCGTGCAACTTTCCTATTCTTCTATGTTAATGATATGAGTGATTGATAGGTTGTGTTCCGTTCATATTTTCTATGTGAGAATGTGTGCTTTTACAGGTATCAACATAAAGGAAGAAATGAGTAAGAGGAAATTTTAAGTGAGATGAGTTGTAAAATGGAATGTATATGTGGGTTGGGAAGGTAATTCATCGATTTCATTAGGTGGATTTGCCCGACCAACGCTATTTACCAAGTTAGTTTCCAAGTCAGTCGTGGCTACTGAATCCCAGCCTGTACGCATGAGTCCCTATATGACAGAGGTCCGAGAGGGCATTGAGGAGAGTGGAGATGGTGTTTACAGTCTCTGCCTGTGATGGAACTTGCAGGTAGCCATGGGCATACCCACCGTGTCCTTATCGCGAAGGATGTCGTCGGTTGTCCCTTGGTTTGCTAGCTCGTCTGCTATGCAGTTGCCCTCAATATTACGGTGTCCAGGCACCCTGATGAGGTTGATTCTTAGATGAGTGGCCATCTCGTCAAGAGATTTGCGGCATTCATAGATTGTTTTTGGCTCTGATCTGAGGGCTGCTTGACTATCCGAGAAGATGAAAATGTCTATGCCGTGATGTTCTGATGTGTCCAGGTGGGCCTCCTGAATTGCCATGACTTCCGCTTGGAAAACACTACAGTGGTCTGATAGGTGCAATGAGACTTTAATCTCTAGTTCGGGATTGAAGACTCCCCCACCTGCTTGGGAGTTAAGCTTGGAGCTGTCTGTGTATATGCTGACGGCGTTTTCGAATTGTTGTGGGAGGTTGTCCCAGTCTGTACGTGAGGGTATGAAGATCTGGTATCTTCTTTCGAAGTTGACTATGTGTGGAATGTAGTCTGTACTATGTGGTATATATATCTGGTTTGTTAGTATACTGGAGTGACCCGTAGAGCCTGTTGTACATGCCGCTGCTTCACGGAGCCTCAGCGCTGTTGCAGATGCTCAGCTTTTGGCAAGTAGAACCAGGGGTTGGAGGTCGAGAATTGGGTTTAGTGCTTCAGTGGCGGTGGTGCGGAGCGCCCCACTGATGCAGAGTTCTGCGCTTCTTTGGATCTTGTGAAGGATCCGGAGGTTACAATTCTTTTCTAGGGAAGGCCACCATACGATGTTTCCGTAGAGGAGAATGGGCCTAACTATTGCAGTGTATAGCCAGTGAACTATCTTAGGGGAGAAGCCCCACATTCTCCCTATGGCTTTTTTACAAGCGAAGAGAGGTATGGCCGCTTTGCGTGAGCGATCTAGGATGTTGTCTGTCTAGTGAAGCTTTTTGTCAAGGATGACACGTAAGTACTTTCCTTGATTGCTAAGGGATTGGCGCGTTGGTGAAGTTTTGGGAGAGTTAGATTTGGTATCTTATACTTCCTCGTAAAAAGAACTAGTTCGGTCTTTTCTGGGTTAACTCCCAGTCCACAGTCAGCCGTCCACCTTGAGAGGGTGGATAGGCCTGTCTCCATTAGATTGCAAAGAGTTTGCGTGAATTTGCCCTGCAGTAGGATAACCACGTCATCCACATCTTCTAGAAGTGATAGTAGTCTGTTGACCACTATAACCCATAGAAGAGGTGGGAGTTCACCCCCTTGTGGGGTTCCTCTGCTGATATTCCTGGTCGAGTGGGCTGATTCCATAGAGTACACTACTCTGCTGGTAAGCATGGTGTGTATGAGTCCCACTATGGGCCGCTCAATTCCCAGTTCAGTCCAGTTCAGAGCGCAAGTATTGGGGTGACGTTGGGGTGACGTTGTTGAAGGCGCCTTCTATGTCTATGTATGTCTATGTATTCCTTATTGCGGAAACCTCTCTCTATACTAAATACTAGGGAGTGAAGGGTGGTACGCGTGCTGTGCGTCGGAGAGTAGGCTTGGGTTGATGGTTAGCCTGATAACCTGATTGCATTGATATTCTTATTTCCTTTTTGTGTAGGGTTAACTTTTTATGGTATAAGTTCCAGGAAGAATCGCTGTTGTTGTAATTAGCTTTATTGAAGAAACTTCTGGACTCTCATTTAAGATTCGTCAGCGTTGTGATCCACCATGGCGGTTTGTGCTTTGCTTTGACTGTTCTGCTTGAGCAAGCCCTTTTTATGGCCTCACCGCAGATGTCAGTGAAAGTATTAAATCGGTTTTCTAATTCTTGACTGTTGAGTGCGTGCGTCGGTGGAGCATTTAAGTTTCCATTCGGGAGATTTTTGTGATATCCACAGTTTGTTAATCTTAGATTAGTAATGTTCTCGGCGGGAGGACAGTCTTGAGTTATTGTAAATTCTATGTATCGGTGGTCTAAGAATGAGTGTTCGACCCCCACCTTCCACGCTTCGAGGTGGTTAAGTAGGGGATCAGATATTAGTGTAATGTTGTGAGGAGTCGTTTGACCCCTCACAAATAGCGCCACCAACATCGCCAGCGCCAAGAGCATCGGCCGCCAGCGCCAACAACAACGCCAGCTAGCAGCTACAACATCGCCAGCGCCAGCAACCTCAGCAGCCAGCAACAACAACAACAGCGGCTAACAACGCAAACAAAACTCTCGCGAATAACTTTGTAAAAAAAACATTGAACAGTGCATTTAATATATAAGCTTAGCCAATAATCATAAGATTTGTAGTTATATTGATACACAATAATTATTTTAGCTCAGCCAAAGCGATAGGTTCTGTTTACCTTTTCCCCCTCCGTTCTCACATCAGCAGTAGCCACACACACACACAAACACATAAAAAAAAAAAAAAACCAGGAGAGCAACGAAATATTCACCACGATAAGTGCAGCGCCGCACAGGAGCAAGCGAGAGAGGACATGCGATCGAGGAGGAAAACAACCCCCGAAAATTGGCACGCGCCAAGGGAAGAGCGAGAGAAAAGGAGTACCGAAACTTCGACAAGTGGAAAAAACCCAGAGCAGCCGAAAACTTGAACAAAACGCGGCGGCAAAGCTTGACTAGGTCTCTTTTGGAAAAGGCGGTGCACGGGATCAGAAGTGCGAGGAGTCATTTTTGCAAAGGCGGTGCACGGGATCAGAAACAGGTCTCTCTTTTGGAAAACGCGGCGCACCGGACCAGAAGTGCGAGCAGTTCACTTTTGGAAAACGCAGCGCACCGGACCAGAAGTGCGAGCAGGTGACTTTTGGAAAACGCGGCGCACCGGACCAGAAGTGCGAGAAGCAGGGGACTCTTGCTAAGGCGGCGCACGGGATCAGAAGTGCGAGCAGAGCAAATTTATGTGGACAACAGGAGTCTTGTGCCTTCGGGCTGATGCCAAGTGACCCAGGAAGGAGTTTACCTAGACGACCTCGAGGAGAGTGTGCCGGCCCAGGACCAGCGGCGGAGCACCCGGAGTCACGCGAGTGTGTGTGCGTGAGAGTGAGACGGGTGAGTGAGTGGAGTGAACCGCATTTTGGCCAGCGAGAGTCCCGTGCAATGAGAAATTTCTCGAAGGCCTCGATGCGGCTTCGCCCAGAGTAGGCTAGAATTTATAAACCGTGACCTAACCTAACCCGTTAATTGCGAGCACTGAGAAAAAAAATAAAATAAACCAAGAATTTAAATAAAGAATATTTTCTTACATATCTGAACACAAAATTTGCCGCTGCCATGTTGTTCTTTTTCCCTTTGACTACTTCGATTTCTGATTTGATTTCCGAGCTGACTACACCGAAAGGGGTGGACCCAACTTTAGGAAACCTGTTGCTCATTAATTAAATAAAAATATTTCTCAGATATTAAAAATACTACGCACTGCCACACCCTCTTTCCAAAGGAACTTCGGGAAATATTTTTTTAAAAGGAAAATTTATTCTCCTTCTTCTATCACTGCCGGCTGTATTAAGCCAACTCGCGCCCGACTACACTGGGAAAACAAAATAAAGTAGAAACTCGAGTTACAAATGAATCAATAAAAATACCCCAATATATGTATTTCTCGCCTGACTTTAATGCAACTCGTAGGGAAAAAAATCCAATCAAGCTGGCCACGCATAAATATGAATAATTCCAGACAAATGCCTAGATTTTAGGCCATAAATTCTGCCCTAGGGAAAAGTTGTCCCCATAATCGATCCCCTCTCTCTCGGCCCTCTCGTAGCGAATGCTATGAGCCAGGGCCAAATGCGCGTTACCGCTGACGCTTTTCACTCTGCTACAGACACCGAATAAACTGTTTCTCTCACTCCGTACCCCGGTGGCTGGCACTCTACATCTCACGCCAGCCAACCGATTTTCGTCTTAGACCTTTTTGTCCCATATCTTTACAAATATTTTCGGTAAAGAGACCCTGGCGGGACTGAGTATATCCCAGCCTACGAGACTTCTTTACAGAATGGCGCCCGAACAGGGACATGGGGTTTACGAAATTTTAGACGTGTACAGAGTTTAAAAATTTTCGGTTCAGTCACTTAGAAGCTACATTTTTAAGTTGGAACGTAAGGAGAGTTATATATCGAAAGACACAAAAATTTCTAGGGCAGGAAACAGGGAAATATATATATATTTAAAAATATACCAACGCATCGAACATAAGCTCAGAAAAAAAACTTAGAATTTAAGCAGAGTACATGGCATTCGGGAGAACTTATACAAAAGTATACCCACACACAGCGAGAAATTTCTAACGCACGCAGACACACATACATGTATTTCTAAGCAGAGCAAAGTACATAACCTAAAATCAGAGATTCTTTGTTCCAAGCTCACGTGGCCAGCAAATCAAGTGAGGACGAAAGTCATACAGGCAGATAATCGGAAAGAGAGAGAGAGCGAGAGCCCTCTAGGCTAGCCAACTCAGGTCACGAGAGTTTCGAAAGCACGAGGTAGGGAAAAGCTAACGTATACTCCCTACAGCGCAGCCATTTTGTTTTTTCGTTTTCACTCTCATCGTCGTCCCTCTCACACGAGCAGGAGTCGATCAAGTACAGGCAACGGGATCACATCGTTGGGGGCTTCTCATATAACCATCGCCGAGTCAACACGTGCATCGGCAGCTCTCAAAAACATCGTCGTGGAAAAATTTAAAACTACATCGTCGTCGAACAAAATTCAATCACCGTCGAGAAAAATTTAGGAATTAAATCGTCGTTTGACATCGGATTGTGGTCACCATCGTTGTACGTGGGAATTCAGTGAATTCTTGGTGACAAATAAAATAAAATTTTCAATGAAGATTTTAACCAGTTCGAACATCGTTTGACCCTCGTCCAAGAATTTCTCTCGTCCTATCGAAACTTTTCCTGTCGTTTGCCAGTTGACTATTATTTCACAGCAATATGGGGGCGCGTTGGATTTCGTATCTCCGGAAGCGCGAATTGAAGGCGATTCGGAAGGAGTATTCCTTGGAAGCAACCGGAACAGTTGAGGAAATGAGGAGCCGGCTGGCTGCTTTTAATAATCGGGACGACCACGTGCTGGAGATAGCCGAGCGGCTACAGGAACGAATAGGAACGAATAGGAAGCAGCGTTCACCGACTCCGAACCCACACCCACCGGGTCCAACACAGCTTCAGGTGCCAGCACTGGAAGGCAGAGGTGCCGCCGATGTAGTCGGAGACACGGAGATCCATCCGGTCAAGCGGGATATTTTTCCGAGGAAATCAGAGATGTCCGCAGCCACGCTAGCGGAAAAGCTGAAGAATTGGGGAATCACTTTTGACGGGACCACGGACCCCATAACCTTCATCCAACACCTCGAGGAACGAGCCACCGCATACGAAGTTGACGTGGAGAAGATGCCGCAGGCCATCCCTGGTCTTTTGACGGATACAGCTGAGCACTGGTTTCGGACAAGCCAGCTGCTAGGAAAATCTTGGACGAACTTCAAGAAGGCGTTTCTTGACTTCTTTCTGCCACCCAGGTACTTTCAGCGACTCGAGGATGAGATCCGCACCAGAGATCAGCGACGGGGAGAGACTTTCAAACAATACCTAGTCAACATCAGACTCATGATGCGGAGCAGGAGTTGGACCGGATCTATGAAAATCTCCAACCGGAGTACCAGATGTACGCAAGGAGGCACGACTTCACCACTTTCGAGCAACTTACCACTTTAGCGGTAAACTACGAGGTCACCCGCGATCGGAGCACAGGAAGCCATGCCAGAATATTGGCCGAACCACAACCAGCGCCTAGAAGGAACGAGTACAAGATCCCAGCGTATGCAGGAGCATCACCAATAGGTCAACAGAATTTCACACGACCGGCCAGACGACCACCCACCCCAGCCACAGTTTTACAATCAGTTCCTCGAGTGGGGAACAGGTCAATGGTGCCGAATTTCAGTCTTGCTTGCAGGAATTGTGCCCAGGAGGGTCACCGTTCAGCTACATGTCGCAATCCCAGAGTCCCCTTTTGTTGGGATTGTGGTCGCAGAGGAGTACGCACTCTCGAGTGTTGCCGTCGTATCCAGCCGGGAAACGAGAGGGTCTTCGCCCCCTCGGGGAGCGGACGGAGACTGCCTACAGAAATACCCGGAATTAGGAGAAATCTTACAGGTTCAGTCGAGCAGAATTATCGCGCAGGTGCAAATTGAGGGTCAGGAGTTTAACGCTACCATAGACACCGGAGCTAGCAGAAGCTTCGTGAGCGAACGAGTTGTTCAACGTGTAGGGACGCCACATAACGTACGGTCGGTACACACTCATGTCAGCCTGGCGGAAGGCTCACGCAAGGAGATAACCAAGTCTCTGGTAGCCAAAGTCCGGTTGGACCAACGTTGGGTCACCTTTCAACTGCTAGTTTTCCCTTCGATCATGGAAGACGTGCTATTGGGCATGGACTTCCTCTGTGGCGTGTCTGCCACTCTCCAATGCGGCCGCGCTTCGCTGCAGCTGAACCCTCTCCTAATAAGCAGCCCCACTAACGACTTAGCTATGCCTCCTCTCTTGACGAATGCGTTCACTCCAGCAAACAACGATCCAGATAACGAGGTGCAAACCACCCCGACCAGCAGTATTTTAGGGTCTCGAGACGACAACGCCGTGCGAAATAATCAATTTCAACGGAATCATGCTACTGTTTCAGCGGAACCAGTAGAGGAAGGGCGAGCGCCTTCCCCAGTCAGACCAGGATACACGCCTGACACTGGAGGAGCACTAGCCGCAATCACCGCAAACGCCGAGCAAGAAGAATTAGAACCCTGGGTAAACAAATTCCTACAGGAGGAATTGGCCAAATTCGAAGGATTGACGGGAGTGTCAAATATCGCTGAGCATACGATCACGATGCGAGATGATAAGCCCATCAAACAGAGGTATTTTCCTAAGAATCCCGCGATGCAGAGGATTATCGATGAGCAGATCGACGAACTGCTACGCAACGACTGTATAGAGCCTTCACGGAGCCCCCACAGCGCCCCTATTGTACTCGTGGGCAAGAAATCTGGAGAGATGCGACTATGTGTAGATTTTCGACAACTAAATGCCCATTCTATTCCAGATGCATACCCGCTGCCAAGGATAACACACATCTTGGAGCGTCTGCGCCATGCCAAGTACATATCGACGCTCGATTTGAAGAGCGGATATTGGCAAATCCCTGTAGCCGAGTCCAGCCGCGAGTGCACAGCATTTACAGTCCCCGGGAGTGGCTTGTACCACTGGAAAGTGATGCCGTTTGGCCTCCACTCAGCACCAGCCAAATTCCAGCGGGCGCTCGACAGCGTCATAGGACCGGACATGGAGCCCAACGCGTTTGCGTATTGGGATGACATCATCATCATCGGCCGCACTCTGGAGGAGCATGTGCAGCATCTACAAGAAGTATTTCGACGGCTACGAAAGGCGAACCTTCGTCTCAACGCGAAGAAATGCAGTTTTTTAAGCGCAGCCTGGTGTACTTGGGACACGTCATCAGTGAGGAGGGAATTCACACGGATCCCGACAAGATTTCGGCAGTACGGCGACTGAGTCCGCCCACCACATGCAAGGAGTTGAGGAGATGTCTAGGGATCGCGTCATGGTACAGGAGATTTGTACCCAACTTTGCCAGCGTAGTGCAGCCCATGTCTTTGCTACTCAAGAAAGGAAAGAAACGGCAATGGGAGCAGGAGCAGCAAGATGCGTTCGAGGAACTCAAAAGAAAACTCACGGAGGCGCAGGTTCTCGCCTGCCCCGACTTCAACGAGAAGTTCGTGTTGCAAACAGACGCCAGCGACATCGGCCTAGGAGCAGTTTTAACGCAGAAAATCTAAAGAGAAGAACGAGTCATCGCATTCGCCAGCAGACGCCTCATCGCCGCCGAGGAGAACTACTCCGCCACAGAAAAGGAGAGTCTGGCTATCATATGGGCCATCAGGAAACTCAGATGCTACTTGGAAGGTTATCGATTTGAGGTGATAACGGACCACCTCGCCTTGAAGTGGCTCAACTCGATTGATAATCCCACCGGCCGCATAGCGCGCTGGGCGTTGGAACTGCAGCAGTACCAGTTTGACGTCACCTATCGACGCGGGAGCCAAAACATTGTTGCAGATGCACTTTCTCCACAGCCTTTGGAAGTACTTCAGATGATCCAGGAGGATAAGCCGGGATGCACCTGGTACCAGCGGATGCTGAAACTTGTTCAGGACAGGCCTGAAGATTACCCGGACTACGCGTACGAGAACCAACAGCTCTATCGGCATATCGGATCCCGACCTGACGACGAAGACTCCGTGCCCTGGAAACTGTGCGTAGCCAAGGAACACCGACAGCGAGTACTGTCGGAATGCCATGACCAGCCCACGGCAGGACTTCTCGGAATCAGGAAGACAACCACCCGGATCGCCCAGAGATATTACTGGCCAGGTCTTTTCCGCGATATTGCCAGGTATGTCCGCAAGTGTGACACTTGCCAACGGTTCAAAGTCAGCCAAACCAAACCGGCGGGTAAAATGTTCACCAGACAGATTAACGAGCCGTTCGATACTGTCTGCGCCGATTTTATTGGGCCCCATCCGCGATCCAAGAGTGGGAATACGATGCTGCTCGTATTCTTCGACGCCTTTTCGAAATGGGTTGAGTTGGTCCCCTTGAGAAAAGCTACTTCGGCGCATCTCGAAAAATCCTTTCGGGAGAGGATTTTGAATCACTTTGGTATTCCCCGAACATTTGTCTGCGATAATGGGACACAGTTTAGGAGTCGTTCATTCAAAGCCTTCTGCAAGCAGGCGGGAATGGAGATCCAACATACAGCACCTTATACTCCGCAGCAGAACCCGACAGAAAGGGCCAATCGCACCATTAAAACGATGGTCGCCCAGTATATCGAGGACAAGCAGACGACGTGGGACGAACTTCTGCCCGAACTGAATCTGGCAATTAATAGCAGCATCTCAGACTCAACCGGATTCAGTCCAGCGTTCATCGTCCAAGGCAGAGAGCCACGACTCCCAGGAGCCTTGTATGATGAAGTGACTCCAGGACCAAGCCAAGCGCCACGTTCACCCGAAGCGAAAGCGGAATTGCTACGGGACATTTTCATTTTTTTCAAAGCATTACGATCTCAGGCGACGTGCGTGAAGACCGGGCAGCGGATAACTGTGCCGCTAAGCTAGCACCCAAGTACGTAATTAAGTTCTTTTCTCCCACTATAGTCGCTTGCAACATACCCAGAGCAGGCAACGCAGAACGGCATCCCTTAGAGATTTAGAGGAGGCAGTCAACGAGCCAGAAACCCAGAATCTGGTACCCAGACGACTGGACGACAACGAAGACATTCAGATGGCGGAGCAAGTTTAGCGATCGATTGACGCTAAAAACCCGTAGCAGAGCAACAGCAAAAGCAGCATAGAAACCAAGGAATACCCGCATCAAGGCGGAAGCAGCAGAGAAACCAAGGAATACCCGCATCAAGGCGGAAGCAACGGAGAAGCATACACGAAGAAAAGTACACATCCAGACGGGAAGCAGCAGAGAAACCAAGGATACCCGCATCAAGGCGGAAGCAACGGAGAAGCATACACGAAGACATCAAGACGAGAGCAGCAGAGAAACATCCAAGGATACCCGCAGACTGCGGAAGCATACACGATGATAGTAGCGCAGCAGCAGCGCCAGAAGTCCGTACAAAGACGGCACAATAGCAACGGACTTGCCACAAACAAGCCGGCGAGTGACGCTCGATCTGGCCGAGGCGAGAGCCAACCAGGAACACTGCGACAGGAGCCAATGTTTGAGTCAGTGGGGCCACTTGCTGGAGGGTGCGCCTTCCCTACGTTCCACTTCCCTAGTGGGAACTCAACGCTCCCAGTGCCACTGCAGCGAACCTTTTTCCCCATGATTACTAACTAAACAATTAAAACCCAGTTAGTAATCGTTAAAACAAAGCACTAATACCCTTTTGTTCTCCCCTACAGACATGGCGTCGGACAACCCGTCCCACCTGTGGCGCATGACAACACGCAAGCCACGGCCACCCACATTTCTCAACGCCCCCCGAAGTAGGAGGGGAATGTGAGGAGTCGTTTGACCCCTCACAAATAGCGCCACCAACATCGCCAGCGCCAACAGCATCGGCCGCCAGCGCCAACAACAACGCCAGCTAGCAGCTACAACATCGCCAGCGCCAACAGCATTGGCCGCCAGCGCCAACAACAACGCCAGCTAGCAGCTACAACATCGCCAGCGCCAGCAACCTCAGCAGCCAGCGACAACAACAACAGCGGCTAACAACGCAAACAAAACACTCGCGAATAACTTTGTAAAAAAAACATTGTACAGTGCATTTAATATATAAGCTTAGCCAATAATCATAAGATTTGTAGTTATATTGATACACAATAATTATTTTAGCTCAGCCTAAGCGATAGGTTCTGTTTACCTTTTCCCCCTCCGTTCTCACATCAGCAGTAGCCACACACACACATACACACACCAGGAGAGCAACGAAATATTCACCACGATAAGTGCAGCGCCGCACAGGAGCAAGCGAGAGAGGACATGCGATCGAGGAGGAAAACAACCCCCGAAAATTGGCACGCGCCAAGGGAAGAGCGAGAGAAAAGGAGTACCGAAACTTCGACAAGTGGAAAAAACCCAGAGCAGCCGAAAACTTGAACAAAACGCGGCGGCAAAGCTTGACTAGGTCTCTTTTGGAAAAGGCGGTGCACGGGATCAGAAGTGCGAGGAGTCATTTTTGCAAAGGCGGTGCACGGGATCAGAAACAGGTCTCTCTTTTGGAAAACGCGGCGCACCGGACCAGAAGTGCGAGCAGTTCACTTTTGGAAAACGCAGCGCACCGGACCAGAAGTGCGAGCAGGTGACTTTTGGAAAACGCGGCGCACCGGACCAGAAGTGCGAGAAGCAGGGGACTCTTGCTAAGGCGGCGCACGGGATCAGAAGTGCGAGCAGAGCAAATTTATGTGGACAACAGGAGTCTTGTGCCTTCGGGCTGATGCCAAGTGACCCAGGAAGGAGTTTACCTAGACGACCTCGAGGAGAGTGTGCCGGCCCAGGACCAGCGGCGGAGCACCCGGAGTCACGCGAGTGTGTGTGCGTGAGAGTGAGACGGGTGAGTGAGTGGAGTGAACCGCATTTTGGCCAGCGAGAGTCCCGTGCAATGAGAAATTTCTCGAAGGCCTCGATGCGGCTTCGCCCAGAGTAGGCTAGAATTTATAAACCGTGACCTAACCTAACCCGTTAATTGCGAGCACTGAGAAAAAAAATAAAATAAACCAAGAATTTAAATAAAGAATATTTTCTTACATATCTGAACACAAAATTTGCCGCTGCCATGTTGTTCTTTTTCCCTTTGACTACTTCGATTTCTGATTTGATTTCCGAGCTGACTACACCGAAAGGGGTGGACCCAACTTTAGGAAACCTGTTGCTCATTAATTAAATAAAAATATTTCTCAGATATTAAAAATACTACGCACTGCCACACCCTCTTTCCAAAGGAACTTCGGGAAATATTTTTTTAAAAGGAAAATTTATTCTCCTTCTTCTATCACTGCCGGCTGTATTAAGCCAACTCGCGCCCGACTACACTGGGAAAACAAAATAAAGTAGAAACTCGAGTTACAAATGAATCAATAAAAATACCCCAATATATGTATTTCTCGCCTGACTTTAATGCAACTCGTAAGGAAAAAAATCCAATCAAGCTGGCCACGCATAAATATGAATAATTCCAGACAAATGCCTAGATTTTAGGCCATAAATTCTGCCCTAGGGAAAAGTTGTCCCCATAATCGATCCCCTCTCTCTCGGCCCTCTCGTAGCGAATGCTATGAGCCAGGGCCAAATGCGCGTTACCGCTGACGCTTTTCACTCTGCTACAGACACCGAATAAACTGTTTCTCTCACTCCGTACCCCGGTGGCTGGCACTCTACATCTCACGCCAGCCAACCGATTTTCGTCTTAGACCTTTTTGTCCCATATCTTTACAAATATTTTCGGTAAAGAGACCCTGGCGGGACTGAGTATATCCCAGCCTACGAGACTTCTTTACAGAATGGCGCCCGAACAGGGACATGGGGTTTACGAAATTTTAGACGTGTACAGAGTTTAAAAATTTTCGGTTCAGTCACTTAGAAGCTAAATTTTTAAGTTGGAACGTAAGGAGAGTTATATATCGAAAGACACAAAAATTTCTAGGGCAGGAAACAGGGAAATATATATATATTTAAAAATATACCAACGCATCGAACATAAGCTCAGAAAAAAAAACTTAGAATTTAAGCAGAGTACATGGCATTCGGGAGAACTTATACAAAAGTATACCCACACACAGCGAGAAATTTCTAACGCACGCAGACACACATACATGTATTTCTAAGCAGAGCAAAGTACATAACCTAAAATCAGAGATTCTTTGTTCCAAGCTCACGTGGCCAGCAAATCAAGTGAGGACGAAACTCATACAGGCAGATAATCGGAAAGAGAGAGAGAGCGAGAGCCCTCTAGGCTAGCCAACTCAGGTCACGAGAGTTTCGAAAGCACGAGGTAGGGAAAAGCTAACGTATACTCCCTACAGCGCAGCCATTTTGTTTTTTCGTTTTCACTCTCATCGTCGTCCCTCTCACACGAGCAGGAGTCGATCAAGTACAGGCAACGGGATCACATCGTTGGGGGCTTCTCATATAACCATCGCCGAGTCAACACGTGCATCGGCAGCTCTCAAAAACATCGTCGTGGAAAAATTTAAAACTACATCGTCGTCGAACAAAATTCAATCACCGTCGAGAAAAATTTAGGAATTAAATCGTCGTTTGACATCGGATTGTGGTCACCATCGTTGTACGTGGGAATTCAGTGAATTCTTGGTGACAAATAAAATAAAATTTTCAATGAAGATTTTAACCAGTTCGAACATCGTTTGACCCTCGTCCAAGAATTTCTCTCGTCCTATCGAAACTTTTCCTGTCGTTTGCCAGTTGACTATTATTTCACAGCAATATGGGGGCGCGTTGGATTTCGTATCTCCGGAAGCGCGAATTGAAGGCGATTCGGAAGGAGTATTCCTTGGAAGCAACCGGAACAGTTGAGGAAATGAGGAGCCGGCTGGCTGCTTTTAATAATCGGGACGACCACGTGCTGGAGATAGCCGAGCGGCTACAGGAACGAATAGGAACGAATAGGAAGCAGCGTTCACCGACTCCGAACCCACACCCACCGGGTCCAACACAGCTTCAGGTGCCAGCACTGGAAGGCAGAGGTGCCGCCGATGTAGTCGGAGACACGGAGATCCATCCGGTCAAGCGGGATATTTTTCCGAGGAAATCAGAGATGTCCGCAGCCACGCTAGCGGAAAAGCTGAAGAATTGGGGAATCACTTTTGACGGGACCACGGACCCCATAACCTTCATCCAACACCTCGAGGAACGAGCCACCGCATACGAAGTTGACGTGGAGAAGATGCCGCAGGCCATCCCTGGTCTTTTGACAGATACAGCTGAGCACTGGTTTCGGACAAGCCAGCTGCTTGGAAAATCTTGGACGAACTTCAAGAAGGCGTTTCTTGACTTCTTTCTGCCACCCAGGTACTTTCAGCGACTCGAGGATGAGATCCGCACCAGAGATCAGCGACGGGGAGAGACTTTCAAACAATACCTAGTCAACATCAGACTCATGATGCACAGAGCGGGGTATAATGCGGAGCAGGAGTTGGACCGGATCTATGAAAATCTCCAACCGGAGTACCAGATGTACGCAAGGAGGCACGACTTCACCACTTTGGAGCAACTTACCACTTTAGCGGTAAACTACGAGGTCACCCGCGATCGGAGCACAGGAAGCCATGCCAGAATGTTGGCCGAACCACAACCAGCGCCTAGAAGGAACGAGTACGAGATCCCAGCGTATGCAGGAGCATCACCAATAGGTCAACAGAATTTCACACGACCGGCCAGACGACCACCCACCCCAGCCACAGTTTTACAATCAGTTCCTCGAGTGGGGAACAGGTCAATGGTGCCGAATTTCAGTCTTGCTTGCAGGAATTGTGCCCAGAAGATCACCGTTCAGCTACATGTCGCAATCCCAGAGTCCTCTTTTGTTGGGATTGTGGTCGCAGAGGAGTACGCACTCTCGAGTGTTGCCGTCGTACCCAGCCGGGAAACGAGAGGAGTCTTCGCCCCCTCGGGGAGCGGACGGAGACTGCCTACAGAAATCCCCGGAATTAGGAGAAATCTTACAGGTTCAGTCGAGCAGAATTATCGCGCAGGTGCAAATTGAGGGTCAGGAGTTTAACGCTACCATAGACACCGGAGCTAGCAGAAGCTTCGTGAGCGAACGAGTTGTTCAACGTGTAGGGACGCCACATAACGTACGGTCGGTACACACTCATGTCAGCCTGGCGGAAGGCTCACGCAAGGAGATAACCAAGTCTCTGGTAGCCAAAGTCCGGTTGGACCAACGTTGGGTCACCTTTCAACTGCTAGTTTTCCCTTCGATCATGGAAGACGTGCTATGGGGCATGGACTTCCTCTGTGGCGTGTCTGCCACTCCCCAATGCGGCCGCGCTTCGCTGCAGCTGAACCCTCTCCTAATAAGCAGCCCCACTAACGACTTAGCTATGCCTCCTCTCTTGACAAATGCGTTCACTCCAGCAAACAACGATCCAGATAACGAGGTGCAAACCACCCCGACCAGCAGTATTTTAGGGTCTCGAGACGACAACGCCGTGCGAAATAATCAATTTCAACGGAATCATGCTACTGTTTCAGCGGAACCAGTAGAGGAAGGGCGAGCGCCTTCCCCAGTCAGACCAGGATACACGCCTGACACTGGAGGAGCACTAGCCGCAATCACCGCAAACGCCGAGCAAGAAGAATTAGAACCCTGGGTAAACAAATTCCTACAGGAGGAATTGGCCAAATTCGAAGGATTTACGGGAGTGTCAAATATCGCTGAGCATACGATCACGATGCGAGATTATAAGCCCATCAAACAGAGGTATTTTCCTAAGAATCCCGCGATGTAGAGGATTATCGATGAGCAGATCGACGAACTGCTACGCAACGACTGTATAGAGCCTTCACGGAGCCCCCACAGCGCCCCTATTGTACTCGTGGGCAAGAAATCTGGAAAGATGCGACTATGTGTAGATTTTCGACAACTAAATGCCCATTCTATTCCAGATGCATACCCGCTGCCAAGGATAACACACATCTTGGAGCGTCTGCGCCATGCCAAGTACATATCGACGCTCGATTTGAAGAGCGGATATTGGCAAATCCCTGTAGCCGAGTCCAGCCGCGAGTGCACAGCATTTACAGTCCCCGGGAGGGGCTTGTACCTCTGGAAAGTGATGCCGTTTGGCCTCCACTCAGCACCAGCCACATTCCAGCGGGCGCTCGACAGCGTCATAGGACCGGACATGGAGCCCAACGCGTTTGCGTATTGGGATGACATCATCATCATCGGCCGCACTCTGGAGGAGCATGTGCAGCATCTACAAGAAGTATTTCGACGGCTACGAAAGGCGAACCTTCGTCTCAACGCGAAGAAATGCAGTTTTTTAAGCGCAGCCTGGTGTACTTGGGACACGTCATCAGTGAGGAGGGAATTCACACGGATCCCGACAAGATTTCGGCAGTACGGCGACTGAGTCCGCCCACCACATGCAAGGAGTTGAGGAGATGTCTAGGGATCGCGTCATGGTACAGGAGATTTGTACCCAACTTTGCCAGCGTAGTGCAGCCCATGTCTTTGCTACTCAAGAAAGGAAAGAAACGGCAATGGGAGCAGGAGCAGCAAGATGCGTTCGAGGAACTCAAAAGAAAACTCACGGAGGCGCAGGTTCTCGCCTGCCCCGACTTCAACGAGAAGTTCGTGTTGCAAACAGACGCCAGCGACATCGGCCTAGGAGCAGTTTTAACGCAGAAAATCCAGGGAGAAGAACGAGTCATCGCATTCGCCAGCAGACGCCTCATCGCCGCCGAGGAGAACTACTCCGCCACAGAAAAGGAGAGTCTGGCTATCATATTGGCCATCAGGAAACTCAGATGCTACTTGGAAGGTTATCGATTTGAGGTGATAACGGACCACCTCGCCTTGAAGTGGCTCAACTCGATTGATAATCCCACCGGCCGCATAGCGCGCTGGGCGTTGGAACTGCAGCAGTACCAGTTTGACGTCACCTATCGACGCGGGAGCCAGAACATTGTTGCAGATGCACTTTCTCCACAGCCTTTGGAAGTACTTCAGATGATCCAGGAGGATAAGCCGGGATGCACATGGTACCAGCGGATGCTGAAACTTGTTCAGGACAGGCCTGAAGATTACCCGGACTACGCGTACAACAGCTCTATCGGCATATCGGATCCCGACCTGACGACGAAGACTCCGTGCCCTGGAAACTGTGCGTAGCCAAGGAACACCGACAGCGAGTACTGTCGGAATGCCATGACCAGCCCACGGCAGGACATCTCGGAATCAGGAAGACAACCACCCGGATCGCCCAGAGATATTACTGGCCAGGTCTTTTCCGCGATATTGCCAGGTATGTCCGCAAGTGTGACACTTGCCAACGGTTCAAAGTCAGCCAAACCAAACCGGCGGGTAAAATGTTCACCAGACAGATTAACGAGCCGTTCGATACTGTCTGCGCCGATTTTATTGGGCCCCATCCGCGATCCAAGAGTGGGAATACGATGCTGCTCGTATTCTTCGACGCCTTTTCGAAATGGGTTGAGTTGGTCCCCTTGAGAAAAGCTACTTCGGCGCATCTCGAAAAATCCTTTCGGGAGAGGATTTTGAATCACTTTGGTATTCCCCGAACATTTGTCTGCGATAATGGGACACAGTTTACGAGTCGTTCATTCAAAGCCTTCTGCAAGCAGGCGGGAATGGAGATCCAACATACAGCACCTTATACTCCGCAGCAGAACCCGACAGAAAGGGCCAATCGCACCATTAAAACGATGGTCGCCCAGTATATCGAGGACAAGCAGACGACGTGGGACGAACTTCTGCCCGAACTGAATCTGGCAATTAATAGCAGCATCTCAGACTCAACCGGATTCAGTCCAGCGTTCATCGTCCAAGGCAGAGAGCCACGACTCCCAGGAGCCTTGTATGATGAAGTGACTCCAGGACCAAGCCAAGCGCCACGTTCACCCGAAGCGAAAGCGGAATTGCTACGGGACATTTTCATTTTTTTCAAAGCATTACGATCTCAGGCGACGTGCGTGAAGACCGGGCAGCGGATAACTGTGCCGCTAAGCTAGCACCCAAGTACGTAATTAAGTTCTTTTCTCCCACTATAGTCGCTTGCAACATACCCAGAGCAGGCAACGCAGAACGGCATCCCTTAGAGATTTAGAGGAGGCAGTCAACGAGCCAGAAACCCAGAATCTGGTACCCAGACGACTGGACGACAACGAAGACATTCAGATGGCGGAGCAAGTTTAGCGATCGATTGACGCTAAAAACCCGTAGCAGAGCAACAGCAAAAGCAGCATAGAAACCAAGGAATACCCGCATCAAGGCGGAAGCAGCAGAGAAACCAAGGAATACCCGCATCAAGGCGGAAGCAACGGAGAAGCATACACGAAGAAAAGTACACATCCAGACGGGAAGCAGCAGAGAAACCAAGGATACCCGCATCAAGGCGGAAGCAACGGAGAAGCATACACGAAGACATCAAGACGAGAGCAGCAGAGAAACATCCAAGGATACCCGCAGACGGCGGAAGCATACACGATGATAGTAGCGCAGCAGCAGCGCCAGAAGTCCGTACAAAGACGGCACAATAGCAACGGACTTGCCACAAACAAGCCGGCGAGTGACGCTCGATCTGGCCGAGGCGAGAGCCAACCAGGAACACTGCGACAGGAGCCAATGTTTGAGTCAGTGGGGCCACTTGCTGGAGGGTGCGCCTTCCCAACGTTCCACTTCCCTAGTGGGAACTCAACGCTCCCAGTGCCACTGCAGCGAACCTTTTTCCCCATGATTACTAACTAAACAATTAAAACCCAGTTAGTAATCGTTAAAACAAAGCACTAATACCCTTTTGTTCTCCCCTACAGACATGGCGTCGGACAACCCGTCCCACCTGTGGCGCATGACAACACGCAAGCCACGGCCACCCACATTTCTCAACGCCCCCCGAAGTAGGAGGGGAATGTGAGGAGTCGTTTGACCCCTCACAAATAGCGCCACCAACATCGCCAGCGCCAACAGCATCGGCCGCCAGCGCCAACAACAACGCCAGCTAGCAGCTACAACATCGCCAGCGCCAACAGCATTGGCCGCCAGCGCCAACAACAACGCCAGCTAGCAGCTACAACATCGCCAGCGCCAGCAACCTCAGCAGCCAGCGACAACAACAACAGCGGCTAACAACGCAAACAAAACACTCGCGAATAACTTTGTAAAAAAAACATTGTACAGTGCATTTAATATATAAGCTTAGCCAATAATCATAAGATTTGTAGTTATATTGATACACAATAATTATTTTAGCTCAGCCTAAGCGATAGGTTCTGTTTACCTTTTCCCCCTCCGTTCTCACATCAGCAGTAGCCACACACACACATACACACACCAGGAGAGCAACGAAATATTCACCACGATAAGTGCAGCGCCGCACAGGAGCAAGCGAGAGAGGACATGCGATCGAGGAGGAAAACAACCCCCGAAAATTGGCACGCGCCAAGGGAAGAGCGAGAGAAAAGGAGTACCGAAACTTCGACAAGTGGAAAAAACCCAGAGCAGCCGAAAACTTGAACAAAACGCGGCGGCAAAGCTTGACTAGGTCTCTTTTGGAAAAGGCGGTGCACGGGATCAGAAGTGCGAGGAGTCATTTTTGCAAAGGCGGTGCACGGGATCAGAAACAGGTCTCTCTTTTGGAAAACGCGGCGCACCGGACCAGAAGTGCGAGCAGTTCACTTTTGGAAAACGCAGCGCACCGGACCAGAAGTGCGAGCAGGTGACTTTTGGAAAACGCGGCGCACCGGACCAGAAGTGCGAGAAGCAGGGGACTCTTGCAAAGGCGGCGCACGGGATCAGAAGTGCGAGCAGAGCAAATTTATGTGGACAACAGGAGTCTTGTGCCTTCGGGCTGATGCCAAGTGACCCAGGAAGGAGTTTACCTAGACGACCTCGAGGAGAGTGTGCCGGCCCAGGACCAGCGGCGGAGCACCCGGAGTCACGCGAGTGTGTGTGCGTGAGAGTGAGACGGGTGAGTGAGTGGAGTGAACCGCATTTTGGCCAGCGAGAGTCCCGTGCAATGAGAAATTTCTCGAAGGCCTCGATGCGGCTTCGCCCAGAGTAGGCTAGAATTTATAAACCGTGACCTAACCTAACCCGTTAATTGCGAGCACTGAGAAAAAAAATAAAATGAACCAAGAATTTAAATAAAGAATATTTTCTTACATATCTGAACACAAAATTTGCCGCTGCCATGTTGTTCTTTTTCCCTTTGACTACTTTGATTTCTGATTTGATTTCCGAGCTGACTACACCGAGAGAAAGGGGTGGACCCAACTTTAGGAAACCTGTTGCTCATTAACTAAATAAAAATATTTCTCAGATGTTAAAAATACTACTTACTGCCACACCCTCTTTCCAAAGGAACTTCGGGAAATATTTTTTTAAAAGGAAAATTTATTCTCCTTCTCTTATCACTGCCGGCTGTATTAAGCCAACTCGCGCCCGACTACACTGGGAAAACAAAATAAAGTAGAAACTCGAGTTACAAATGAATCAATAAAAATACCCCAATATATGTATTTCTCGCCTGATTTTAATGCAACTCGTAGGGAAAAAAATCCAATCAAGCTGGCCACGCATAAATATGAATAATTCCAGACAAATGCCTAGATTTTAGGCCATAAATTCTGCCCTAGGGAAAAGTTGTCCCCATAATCGATCCCCTCTCTCTCGGCCCTCTCGTAGCGAATGCTATGAGCCAGGGCCAAATGCGCGTTACCGCTGACGCTTTTCACTCTGCTACAGACACCGAATAAACTGTTTCTCTCACTCCGTACCCCGGTGGCTGGCACTCTACATCTCACGCCAACCTTTTTGTCCCATATCTTTACAAATATTTTCGGTAAAGAGACCCTGGCGGGACTGAGTATATCCCAGCCTACGAGACTTCTTTACAGAATGGCGCCCGAACAGGGACATGGGGTTTACGAAATTTTAGACGTGTACAGAGAGTTTAAAAATTTTCGGTTCAGTCACTTAGAAGCTAAATTTTTAAGTTGGAACGTAAGGAGAGTCATATATCGAAAGACACAAAAATTTCTAGGGCAGGAAACAGGGAAATATATATATATTTAAAAATATACCAACGCATCGAACATAAGCTCAGAAAAAAAAACTTAGAATTTAAGCAGAGCACATGACATTCGGGAGAACTTATACAAAAGTATACCCACACACAGCGAGAAATTTCTAACGCACGCAGACACACATACATGTATTTCTAAGCAGAGCAAAGTACATAACCTAAAATCAGAGATTCTTTGTTCCAAGCTCACGTGGCCAGCAAATCAAGTGAGGACGAAACTCATACAGGCAGATAATCGGAAAGAGAGAGAGAGCGAGAGCCCTCTAGGCTAGCCAACTCAGGTCACGAGAGTTTCGAAAGCACGAGGTAGGGAAAAGCTAACGTATACTCCCTACAGCGCAGCCATTTTGTTTTTTCGTTTTCACTCTCATCGTCGTCCCTCTCACACGAGCAGGAGTCGATCAAGTACAGGCAACGGGATCACATCGTTGGGGGCTTCTCATATAACCATCGCCGAGTCAACACGTGCATCGGCAGCTCTCAAAAACATCGTCGTGGAAAAATTTAAAACTACATCGTCGTCGAAAAAAATTCAATCACCGTCGAGAAAAATTTAGGAATTAAATCGTCGTTTGACATCGGATTGTGGTCACCATCGTTGCACGTGGGAATTCAGTGAATTCTTGGTGACAAATAAAATAAAATTTTCAATGAAGATTTTAACCAGTTCGAACATCGTTTGACCCTCGTCCAAGAATTTCTCTCGTCCTATCGAAACTTTTCATGTCGTTTGCCAGTTGACTATTATTTCACAGCAATATGGGGGCGCGTTGGATTTCGTATCTCCGGAAGCGCGAATTGAAGGCGATTCGGAAGGAGTATTCCTTGGAAGCAACCGGAACAGTTGAGGAAATGAGGAGCCGGCTGGCTGCTTTTAATAATCGGGACGACCACGTGCTGGAGATAGCCGAGCGGCTACAGGAATGCGAGGCGGAAATTACAGCCTCCCTAACGGATAGGAAGCAGCGTTCACCGACTCCGAACCCACACCCACCGGGTCCAACACAGCTTCAGGTGCCAGCACTGGAAGGCAGAGGTGCCGCCGATGTAGTCGGAGACACGGAGATCCATCCGGTCAAGCGGGATATTTTTCCCAGGAAATCAGAGATGTCCGCAGCCACGCTAGCGGAAAAGCTGAAGAATTGGGGAATCACTTTTGACGGGACCACGGACCCCATAACCTTCATCCAACACCTCGAGGAACGAGCCACCGCATACGAAGTTGACGTGGAGAAGATGCCGCAGGCCATCCCTGGTCTTTTGACAGATACAGCTGAGCACTGGTTTCGGACAAGCCAGCTGCTAGGAAAATCTTGGACGAACTTCAAGAAGGCGTTTCTTGACTTCTTTCTGCCACCCAGGTACTTTCAGCGACTCGAGGATGAGATCCGCACCAGAGATGAGCGACGGGGAGAGACTTTCAAACAATACCTAGTCAACATCAGACTCATGATGCACAGAGCGGGGTATAATGCGGAGCAGGAGTTGGACCGGATCTATGAAAATCTCCAACCGGAGTACCAGATGTACGCAAGGAGGCACGACTTCACCACTTTGGAGCAACTTACCACTTTAGCGGTAAACTACGAGGTCACCCGCGATCGGAGCACAGGAAGCCATGCCAGAATGTTGGCCGAACCACAACCAGCGCCTAGAAGGAACGAGTACGAGATCCCAGCGTATGCAGGAGCATCACCAATAGGTCAACAGAATTTCACACGACCGGCCAGACGACCACCCACCCCAGCCACAGTTTTACAATCAGTTCCTCGAGTGGGGAACAGGTCAATGGTGCCGAATTTCAGTCTTGCTTGCAGGAATTGTGCCCAGAAGATCACCGTTCAGCTACATGTCGCAATCCCAGAGTCCTCTTTTGTTGGGATTGTGGTCGCAGAGGAGTACGCACTCTCGAGTGTTGCCGTCGTACCCAGCCGGGAAACGAGAGGAGTCTTCGCCCCCTCGGGGAGCGGACGGAGACTGCCTACAGAAATCCCCGGAATTAGGAGAAATCTTACAGGTTCAGTCGAGCAGAATTATCGCGCAGGTGCAAATTGAGGGTCAGGAGTTTAACGCTACCATAGACACCGGAGCTAGCAGAAGCTTCGTGAGCGAACGAGTTGTTCACGGAATCATGCTACTGTTTCAGCGGAACCAGTAGAGGAAGGGCGAGCGCCTTCCCCAGTCAGACCAGGATACACGCCTGACACTGGAGGAGCACTAGCCGCAATCACCGCAAACGCCGAGCAAGAAGAATTAGAACCCTGGGTAAACAAATTCCTACAGGAGGAATTGGCCAAATTCGAAGGATTGACGGGAGTGTCAAATATCGCTGAGCATACGATCACGATGCGAGATAATAAGCCCATCAAACAGAGGTATTTTCCTAAGAATCCCGCGATGCAGAGGATTATCGATGAGCAGATCGACGAACTTCTACGCAACGACTGTATAGAGCCTTCACGGAGCCCCCACAGCGCCCCTATTGTACTCGTGGGCAAGAAATCTGGAGAGATGCGACTATGTGTAGATTTTCGACAACTAAATGCCCATTCTATTCCAGATGCATACCCGCTGCCAAGGATAACACACATCTTGGAGCGTCTGCGCCATGCCAAGTACATATCGACGCTCGATTTGAAGAGCGGATATTGGCAAATCCCTGTAGCCGAGTCCAGCCGCGAGTGCACAGCATTTACAGTCCCCGGGAGGGGCTTGTACCACTGGAAAGTGATGCCGTTTGGCCTCCACTCAGCACCAGCCACATTCCAGCGGGCGCTCGACAGCGTCATAGGACCGGACATGGAGCCCAACGCGTTTGCGTATTGGGATGACATCATCATCATCGGCCGCACTCTGGAGGAGCATGTGCAGCATCTACAAGAAGTATTTCGACGGCTACGAAAGGCGAACCTTCGTCTCAACGCGAAGAAATGCAGTTTTTTTAAGCGCAGCCTGGTGTACTTGGGACACGTCATCAGTGAGGAGGGAATTCACACGGATCCCGACAAGATTTCGGCAGTACGGTGACTGAGTCCGCCCACCACATGGAAGGAGTTGAGGAGATGTCTAGGGATCGCGTCATGGTACAGGAGATTTGTACCCAACTTTGCCAGCGTAGTGCAGCCCATGTCTTTGCTACTCAAGAAAGGAAAGAAATGGCAATGGGAGCAGGAGCAGCAAGATGCGTTCGAGGAACTCAAAAGAAAACTCACGGAGGCGCAGGTTCTCGCCTGCCCCGACTTCAACGAGAAGTTCGTGTTGCAAACAGACGCCAGCGACATCGGCCTAGGAGCAGTTTTAACGCAGAAAATCCAGGGAGAAGAACGAGTCATCGCATTCGCCAGCAGACGCCTCATCGCCGCCGAGGAGAACTACTCCGCCACAGAAAAGGAGAGTCTGGCTATCATATGGGCCATCAGGAAACTCAGATGCTACTTGGAAGGTTATCGATTTGAGGTGATAACGGACCACCTCGCCTTGAAGTGGCTCAACTCGATTGATAATCCCACCGGCCGCATAGCGCGCTGGGCGTTGGAACTGCAGCAGTACCAGTTTGACGTCACCTATCGACGCGGGAGCCAGAACATTGTTGCAGATGCACTTTCTCCACAGCCTTTGGAAGTACTTCAGATGATCCAGGAGGATAAGCCGGGATGCACATGGTACCAGCGGATGCTGAAACTTGTTCAGGACAGGCCTGAAGATTACCCGGACTACGCGTACAACAGCTCTATCGGCATATCGGATCCCGACCTGACGACGAAGACTCCGTGCCCTGGAAACTGTGCGTAGCCAAGGAACACCGACAGCGAGTACTGTCGGAATGCCATGACCAGCCCACGGCAGGACATCTCGGAATCAGGAAGACAACCACCCGGATCGCCCAGAGATATTACTGGCCAGGTCTTTTCCGCGATATTGCCAGGTATGTCCGCAAGTGTGACACTTGCCAACGGTTCAAAGTCAGCCAAACCAAACCGGCGGGTAAAATGTTCACCAGACAGATTAACGAGCCGTTCGATACTGTCTGCGCCGATTTTATTGGGCCCCATCCGCGATCCAAGAGTGGGAATACGATGCTGCTCGTATTCTTCGACGCCTTTTCGAAATGGGTTGAGTTGGTCCCCTTGAGAAAAGCTACTTCGGCGCATCTCGAAAAATCCTTTCGGGAGAGGATTTTGAATCACTTTGGTATTCCCCGAACATTTGTCTGCGATAATGGGACACAGTTTACGAGTCGTTCATTCAATACCTTCTGCAAGCAGGCGGGAATGGAGATCCAACATACAGCACCTTATACTCCGCAGCAGAACCCGACAGAAAGGGCCAATCGCACCAATAAAACGATGGTCGCCCAGTATATCGAGGACAAGCAGACGACGTGGGACAATTAATAGCAGCATCTCAGACTCAACCGGATTCAGTCCAGCGTTCATCGTCCAAGGCAGAGAGCCACGACTCCCAGGAGCCTTGTATGATGAAGTGACTCCAGGACCAAGCCAAGCGCCACGTTCACCCGAAGCGAAAGCGGAATTGCTACGGGACATTTTCATTTTTTTCAAAGCATTACGATCTCAGGCGACGTGCGTGAAGACCGGGCAGCGGATAACTTTGCCGCTAAGCTAGCACCCAAGTACGAGGGCCCGTACAAAGTAATTAAGTTCTTTTCTCCCACTATAGTCGCTTGCAACATACCCAGAGCAGGCAACGCAGAACGGCATCCCTTAGAGATTTAGAGGAGGCAGTCAACGAGCCAGAAACCCAGAATCTGGTACCCAGACGACTGGACGACAACGAAGACATTCAGATGGCGGAGCAAGTTTAGCGATCGATTGACGCTAAAAACCCGTAGCAGAGCAACAGCAAAAGCAGCATAGAAACCAAGGAATACCCGCATCAAGGCGGAAGCAGCAGAGAAACCAAGGAATACCCGCATCAAGGCGGAAGCAACGGAGAAGCATACACGAAGACATCAAGACGAGAGCAGCAGAGAAACATCCAAGGATACCCGCAAACGGCGGAAGCATACACGATGATAGTAGCGCAGCAGCAGCGCCAGAAGTCCGTACAAAGACGGCACAATAGCAACGGACTTGCCACAAACAAGCCGGCGAGTGACGCTCGATCTGGCCGAGGCGAGAGCCAACCAGGAACACTGCGACAGGAGCCAATGTTTGAGTCAGTGGGGCCACTTGCTGGAGGGTGCGCCTTCCCAACGTTCCACTTCCCTAGTGGGAACTCAACGCTCCCAGTGCCACTGCAGCGAACCTTTTTCCCCATGATTACTAACTAAACAATTAAAACCCAGTTAGTAATCGTTAAAACAAAGCACTAATACCCTTTTGTTCTCCCCTACAGACATGGCGTCGGACAACCCGTCCCACCTGTGGCGCATGACAACACGCAAGCCACGGCTACCCACATTTCTCAACGCCCCCCGAAGTAGGAGGGGAATGTGAGGAGTCGTTTGACCCCTCACAAATAGCGCCACCAACATCGCCAGCGCCAACAGCATCGGCCGCCAGCGCCAACAACAACGCCAGCTAGCAGCTACAACATCGCCAGCGCCAACAGCATTGGCCGCCAGCGCCAACAACAACGCCAGCTAGCAGCTACAACATCGCCAGCGCCAGCAACCTCAGCAGCCAGCGACAACAACAACAGCGGCTAACAAAGCAAACAAAACCCCCGCGAATAACTTTGTAAAAAAAACATTGTACAGTGCATTTAATATATAAGCTTAGCCAATAATCATAAGATTTGTAGTTATATTGATACACAATAATTATTTTAGCTCAGCCTAAGCGATAGGTTCTGTTTACCTTTTCCCCCTCCGTTCTCACATCAGCAGTAGCCACACACACACACACACACCAGGAGAGCAGATGACCGACAACTGACGTGAGGCAAGACGGTTGTATAGTCGAGTGCGCTCTGAAATTATCTCGTTTTAAAGTCAGTGTAGCGACGGTCGTTACCTAAAAAGTGTACTGTGTATAGTGCGAGACACTCCGGGACTAGAGGTACGTACCAGGGCACTGTTCCGGCGGGGCCTCCGAACGTATCCCCAAGTCTTGGACTGGTGAGGCTGCTGTCGGTTCGGTGGCCAGGGGGGGGATCCTCTCCCGCGCCCATCGAGTGAGAGGCTTTCACCCCGAAATCTCTCTCACGCGCACAGCATCCACAAGCTGCCACCCGCGCGTTTTTTCCCTCATCACTGCAAACAACAAAATCAGCTGTTTACAGTGTTGAACAACGTCGGGGTAGGGCTTAACAGCGCGGATCCCCGCGCCTAACAGCACATAGTGTTGGAAAGCGCCATAAACGCGGGCCCAGCCAAAGTTTTTGAATTTTGAATATTCGAAATTCTCCAAATTCTGGCACCGGGATTTAGGGACGGCAAAAGGCAGAAGGCCAAGGATCGGGCTAAATTCCAACCCCTCTGCCGCGGCGGTGTCTATCAAAAGGGGCACTGGGGACCGAAAAGGGGCGGTATATCCCCCATCGTAAGCCTAGGGGAAATCTGTGGCCAGCGCGGGAGCCTCCCTCGAACAAACCGGGTAGCCCGAGATGGAGGAGGCTGAAAACCCTTTCGCGGGCAGACCAGTGGTGGTAAGATCTCCCCGCCAGCCGAGGGAAGATGGGACCGACGGAGTTGCAGCGGCATTTAAGAAGGGCAGCAAGCTCGCCCGCTCGCCGGCACCTTCGACAACCCAAGTCGATGAGCTGATCGTAGACACCGAGGAAGCTAAGGAAACTCCTAAGAGGACGCGTGATCCTTCGAGCCCAGCAAACTCGCAGAGGACAACGCCGGCCAAAAGGAGCAAGGCCTCCCACGAGGCAACCTGTCTGGAGGATCTCTTGGAGCTGGGGAAGCTTCTGCAGGAGGTATCCACCAAGATGATGGACAAGACGGCGCGCCACATAACTGTCGCCACGAGGGAGACGTTCGTGCGCATGAAGGCGCTTCACACGAACATCCTAGAGGCGAACAGAGAGGGCGGCAAGGACGACAGTATCAGGGTGAATGGGCAAGATGCTGCAATTGTGTGCGCGAAATGCTCTCGAAGCCTGCAGAGCGCCGACAAAGAACAGCAGACAACGCCTGTCTGGAGGAGAGATTCTGCAGCGCAAACGGAGCCTTGGCGAAGGATAAGCCAGCCGACTGTGGCTGGAGGATCCGTGGCTCAAGTGGCCCCACCATCCACGCGCCCAATGCAGCAGAAAAGTGCCAAAGCTCCCAGGAGCACCCGAAAAAACCCGCCAAAAGGGCCACAAGGAAGAGATGCGACGCACGCTGGTGCCAGTAAGACTGTGAACCCCGCAATTCCGGTCGCTGAGTGGGAGGTGGTCAAGAAAAAGCCGAGGGCCACGCGTCGCGCCAGACCCGACACCGTCGTTGTCCAGGCGAGCGGGAAATCGTACAGCGAGGTGTTAGCCATGGTGACTCGAAGGGAAGACAAACAGCTAAATCTGAACCATTGTAGGGCCGCGCAGGACCTCCTGAAGCAGACGGTGCGCGAGCTGGGTTCTGAGGTGGCGATACTTAGTGAGCCCTACAGAGTGGAAAGCAGCAGCGATTGGGTCACGGATCGCACAGGCAAAGCTGCACTGTGGCTCTGCGGCGTGAGTGTTCCACCAATGCGGGACACGAGGGCAGTAGAGGGATTTGTCCGAGCGAACGTAGGCGGCACATGGATCTACAGCTGCTACCTGGCCCCCAGTCTATCACTGACCTCCTTTAGCAGGATCATGGACGAGCTGATCAGCGACCTGAGAGGAAGGAGCAACGTGGTGATCGGAGGCGACTTTAACGCCTGGGCCGAGGAATGGGGCTCACTCGATACCAACGCCAGGGGGCGCACCATCCTTGAAGCAATTGCGTCTCTGGACATCGTCCTGTTGAACGAGGGCTCCCAGCACACCTTCAACAGAGCTGGGGCCGGTTCAATCATCGACCCATCGTTCGCGAGCAGCTCGTTATCCCGTAGAACACGCTGGAGGATAGGCGAGGTGTTCACGGCCAGAGACCATGAGGCCATCCTGCTGACAGTTGGCGGTCCACCGTGCCAAAGCCAGCCGATGACCGGGCCAAGAAAAGCCTACCGCCAGGACACCTTTAGGACACAGACCTTCGTCAGCGCACTGGAGGGATTGGCTGTATCTGAGCTGGACTCGGCAGATGTAGCAGCGGACAAATTGGCAGCCAGACTGGAGGAAGCCTGTGACCAAAGCATGCAGCAGCGAAAGACCTTTCGGAAGCCAGTGTACTGGTGGAGCGAGGAAATCGCTAGCTTGCGCAGGACCTGCCTTCGAGCCAGGAGGTTAGTCCAAAGGGCGAGAGGCACCGCAAACCTTTCTGCCTGCAACTCTAGCTTTAAGAGTGCAAAGAAGGCACTCAAACTGGCGATTCGGGACAGCAAGAGGGAGAGCTACCTCAAGCTCTGTGACGAGCTGGAAAACGACCCATGGGGAAGAGCCTACAAGACGGTGGTCAAGCGTGTGAGTGCCGGCAACAGGTCGCCTACTGACCCAGTGGTCCTGGAAGGCATTGTTCAAGTGCTGTTTCCAGAGGGTCGCCGCCATTGCATCCCCCGATGGACGCGACAAACTGGGAGCCAGATATGTCCGGTCACGGAGACGGAACTATTGTCTGCGGCAAGGAACCTGAAGAGCAGGAAGGCACCCGGGCCGGATTTGGTCCCGAACAGGGCAGTGAAGACCCTGCTATCCCTCCATCCGTGCGTGGTAGCATCGCTCTACAACACGTGCATGCTGGAAGGGACCTTCCCCGACAGGTGGAAGCGCCAAAAACTTCTGCTCCTGCCGAAGCCAGGGAAACCAGCGGGCGAAGCTTCTTCCTATAGACCCATCTGCCTGCTGTACACTATAGGCAAGGTCTTCGAAAGGGTCATTGCAACAAGGCTTAACGCTGCTATGGATTTCGCCGGTGGACTGTCTTCCAACCAGTACGGTTTCCGTAAAGGGAAATCTACACTGGACGCGATAGAGAGGGTCACCAATATTGCTGCTAAAGCCATCGCGGGTACCAGATGGAAAGGTGGGACGAAAAAGTACTGTCTAGTGGTCACGCTGGACATACGGAACGCGTTCAACACAGCCGATTGGGGGAGGACACTGGAGGCACTACGGTCCTTCAACATCCCGGATTACCTGCTGAATGTAGTGCACAGCTACCTCAGCAAAAGGGAGTTGGTCCTAGATACCTCTGTGGGCCCCAGGACTTACGAGGTGACAGCCGGTGTTCCTCAAGGCTCGGTACTGGGCCCTCTGCTTTGGAACACGATGTATGACGGTGTTTTGAAGCTCCCACTGCCGAGCAGCACCGACATTGTGGGCTTTGCGGATGACGTCGCGCTGGTTGTGGTGGCCAAGGAAGTTGCGACCGTGGAGGCAGCTGCAAACTGCGCAATTCGAGCAGTGGAGGAGTGGCTCGCAGTGGCGGGCCTAGAGCTGGCCTCACACAAAACTGAGGCGGTGCTGATTTCAAGCAGGAAAGCAGTGGAGTCGGCGCATATTCAGATCGGAGGGTCAACGATAACTTCTCAGCGTGCCATAAGGTACCTGGGAGTCATGCTGGACACCCGCCTCTCCTACCGCGAACACCTGGAGTTCGTAAACAAGAAGGCAAGCGAAACCACAGGATCGCTCTGCAGGATCCTGCTGAATACCAGGGGACCGAAGCAGGACAGACGCAGGCTCCTCGCGACTGTTGTCAAGTCGCAGTTGCTGTACGCTGCTCCAGTGTGGGCTGAGGCCACTGCTGTGGCTGTGTGTTAACTCGACGTACCGCCTGTGCACCGTTAGAATTTCGAGTGCCTTCAGGACGATCTCGGACGACGCAGCCCTTGTCATCGCAGGCCAAGTTCCCCTGTGTGAACTGGTGCGGGAGGCCAAGGAGATTCACGCGGCTCTAGCAGGCGAACAGGCGGACCGCAGTACCAAGACTGAGGTGAAGAGAAGAGCCAGGATGCAGAGCGTCGTCAACTGGCAGGCAGCCTGGGACATCTCCAGCAAGGGTCGCTGGACGCACAAGCTCATCCCCAGCATAGAGCCATGGCTAAATAGGAAGCACGGCCAGGTGGATTTTTACCTCACGCAGGCTCTGAGTGGACACGGCTGCTTCCGAAGCTTCCTTAAGCGCTTCGGGCACGACACGGAGGACGGTTGCCCAGAGTGCGGCAGCGGCTTTGTCGAGGACGCTCAGCATGTCCTTTTTGAATGTCGCCGCTTTGGCTATGACCGCCAGATACTCACGGAGACCACCGGGGCAAGAGTTCGGCCAGAAACTTTTGTGCCCCTCATGCTGCTGAAGGAAGCGAATTGGGAAGCGACGGCAGCCTACGCAGCGAGCGTACTGCGAACGCTGCGTCGCACCGACAACGAGAGGAGAGAAGTAACAGCCTAGGTGGCTACCATTGCGCGAAGCAATACCTTGCGGTGATACCGCGCAACCACGGCCCCCTACTCCTGTTCTTGAACTCACTTTTACTGTATATAGTTGTATGAAATAAATGAACATAAAAAAAAAAAAAAAAAACAGGAGAGCAACGAAATATTCACCACGATAAGTGCAGCGCCGCACAGGAGCAAGCGAGAGAGGACATGCGATCGAGGAGGAAAACAACCCCCGAAAATTGGCACGCGCCAAAGGAAGAGCGAGAGAAAAGGAGTACCGAAACTTCGACAAGTGGAAAAAACCCAGAGCAGCCGAAAACTTGAACAAAACGCGGCGGCAAAGCTTGACTAGGTCTCTTTTGGAAAAGGCGGTGCACGGGATCAGAAGTGCGAGGAGTCATTTTTGCAAAGGCGGTGCACGGGATCAGAGACAGGTCTCTCTTTTGGAAAACGCGGCGCACCGGACCAGAAGTGCGAGCAGTTCACTTTTGGAAAACGCAGCGCACCGGACCAGAAGTGCGAGCAGGTGACTTTTGGAAAACGCGGCGCACCGGACCAGAAGTGCGAGAAGCAGGGGACTCTTGCAAAGGCGGCGCACGGGATCAGAAGTGCGAGCAGAGCAAATTTATGTGGACAACAGGAGTCTTGTGCCTTCGGGCTGATGCCAAGTGACCCAGGAAGGAGTTTACCTAGACGACCTCGAGGAGAGTGTGCCGGCCCAGGACCAGCGGCGGAGTACCCGGAGTCACGCGAGTGTGTGTGCGTGAGAGCGAGACGGGTGAGTGAGTGGAGTGAACCGCATTTTGGCCAGCGAGAGTCCCGTGCAATGAGAAATTTCTCGAAGGCCTCGATGCGGCTTCGCCCAGAGTAGGCTAGAATTTATAAACCGTGACCTAACCTAACCCGTTAACTGCGAGCACTGAGAAAAAAAACATGAACCAAGAATTTAAATAAAGAATATTTTCTTACATATCTGAACACAAAATTTGCCGCTGCCATGTTGTTCTTTTTCCCTTTGACTACTTTGATTTCTGATTTGATTTCCGAGCTGACTACACCGAGAGAAAGGGGTGGACCCAACTTTAGGAAACCTGTTGCTCATTAATTAAATAAAAATATTTCTCAGATATTAAAAATACTGCGCACTGCCACACCCTCTTTCCAAAGGAACTTCGGGAAATATTTTTTTAAAAGGAAAATTTATTCTCCTTCTTCTATCACTGCCGGCTGTATTAAGCCAACTCGCGCCCGACTACACTGGGAAAACAAAATAAAGTAGAAACTCGAGTTACAAATGAATCAATAAAAATACCCCAATATATGTATTTCTCGCCTGATTTTAATGCAACTCGTAGGGAAAAAAATCCAATCAAGCTGGCCACGCATAAATATGAATAATTCCAGACAAATGCCTAGATTTTAGGCCATAAATTCTGCCCTAGGGAAAAGTTGTCCCCATAATCGATCCCCTCTCTCTCGGCCCTCTCGTAGCGAATGCTATGAGCCAGGGCCAAATGCGCGTTACCGCTGACGCTTTTCACTCTGCTACAGACACCGAATAAACTGTTTCTCTCACTCCGTACCCCGGTGGCTGGCACTCTACATCTCACGCCATCCAACCGATTTTCGTCTTAGACCTTTTTGTCCCATATCTTTACAAATATTTTCGGTAAAAAGACCCTGGCGGGACTGAGTATATCCCAGCCTACGAGACTTATTTACAATGTCTAAGACTTTCCTCCTATTTCTAGTAATGAAAGTTGGGTCATTACCTTTGTTGCAGATGAATAGATTTGATTGAAGGAGATAGTCGGTGAGTAACTCACCCCTTTGGTTAGTGTTTGTACTTCCCCATTGCGTGTGGTTTGAGTTAGCGTCACCTCCCAGGATGAGTTCTTTAGATGAGTGTGCATGTATGAGTGTGATGAGTGTTTTCGTTTAGCTCCAGTCTGACCGTGGAGATGTCGCCTTCGCTAAACTGTGGAATGAGATAAGCGTTAATGTGTGTCTTTGTAAGAACGCAGGTTCTGGTTTTACCCTTACCCTTGGTGTAAAATAGATTGTATAGGGAGGTTGATAAGCAATAGATGTTGTTACCAACAATCCATGTCTCTTGAATGAGAACTGCGTCTACACTGCCTGTTGCAAGGCGAATGAGGAGAACAGCGGATGCTGCCTTGCTGTGGTGCAGATTAATCTGTAGAAACTGCAACCTCTTTAGGACCGTGGCCGGGCTGGCTACCCTCCGCTTCCCCCACTATGTCTTGGAGAACAGTGCGCCCTGGTCGGGTCGTGTCCTGAGTGCATACCTGCTTCAGGCTTTCTGTTAGCTCTGAGTCTCTTGACAACCATCTGTTGAAAGCTTAGGGTTGAACCTGGTCAGCATGCTGAGGACAGCCCCTGGCTCCGAGGGTTCCGACGGCAGCCACACCCTCGCTCTCGGTCGAGACGGGATGTCCGCAGCCTCGCAAACTGCCAGCTTGGCCCCCGTGTAGACCTCGCCGACCTTGTTGATGGCAGCCCTATAAAGTGCTGCCTATCGCTCGTCTTCACAGGCGATCAACTTTACGTTGCCCTGGTACCACCCTGCATCTGTGCAATCGGATGGCGGACCTGGGTTTTCATCTGGCACTTTTAAGGCTACTGACGCAAGGGCCCGTCTAACCAGACCCCATTGGTTCCCAGGGATCCTTCCGCCTTCATCGCTCTGATTGATGACGCCAATGATCTTCCGAACCTTTACTACTTCCGAAAAGGATCTCGACCATGTGCCGCGGTTTGTTGTCTTGGCCTTCTTGCTCGCTGGTTGCGTTGCTTCCATCGACCTCTCTCGCTTGTTCATAACGATGTCGAAGTCTGGGTTTACCGCCTGTGCCCAGGCTATGTCTTCTTGGATTTTTTGGTAATCCAATTTCGACATTAGATCACCACGTATTGGGTTGGTGGCCAGCCGTTTGAGGTTGCTTTCTTTCGTTCAAGAGGTCCTGCCTCGTTAGGTGGTGTCCTCTTGAACTCCTTTGTGCTCCCCTCAGGTTAGAAAAGCTGGTTAGGCACACCTACGCTGGTGAGAGGCTTGGGCTGGTCTTTTTGGGGAATTGGGCTTATACGGCTGCGTTGTACGCTGGCCTTGGCAGGGGTCGACGTCAGCACTGTTCTTGCTCGTCTTAACGTCACTGATTGCGACTTCCGACTTTTTGAGAGTGTCGGGCTCTTGTTTTGTGCTGTTTTCCATTTTCCATTTGTTAACATTCTTCTTACCTAATCCCACGAGCTGTGGAGAAGGGACAGGTCCACCCGGGCAGAGATCCGCTGTACACGGGTAAGGCTGACTTACGAGGGCAGTCCGTTAAGTACTTCGCGTCACCGCCCGATGGCGTCACTATCGCAAGAGAAATTTACTATCGTGTAGTGCATTCTTGTAGACGGCTACTTTCGCAATTTCAGACGAATCGGACTCGTAGTTTTGCTTTAACTGCGTGTGGAATCGGACGTGTCCGCGGATTTTAGAAAATGGAGAAAGAGCAATATCGGTCTGTGATTCGATTCTTGTTTTTGCAAGGAAAGTCGCGCAACGAAATCAAAGAGCGCTTAGATGCTGTGTACGGTGACTCTTCTCCTTCGATGGCGACCGTCAAAAATTGGTTTTACGAGTTTCAACGTGGTCGTACGTCGGTTTTTGATGAGCCACGCCCAGTGCCCCAAAAACGGCTACCACGGAAGATAACGTGACAAAAATCCACGATCTCGTATTGGCAGACCGCCGATTGAAGATACACGAGATAGCTGAGACAGGCGGCATGTCAAGAGACTGCGTAGGTCATATCCTGCATGAAATTTTGGGCATGAGAAAGCTGTCGGCGCGATGGGTGCCGCGTTTGCTCACTCCGGACAACAAACGCAACCGTGAGACGTCAGAGTGTTTGACGCTGCTTAAGCGCAATCCGAAGGAGTTTCTGCGTCGATTCGTGGCCGTCGACGAAACATGGATCCACTGGTATACACCAGAGACTAAGGAACAGTCGAAACACTGGACTTCACCCGGCGAACCTGCTCCAAAGAAGGCGAAGACTGTCCCATCGGCCGGAAAGGTGATGGCCACCGTTTTTTGGGATTCACAAGGTGTGATCTACATCGACTACCTGGAGAAGAAAATACGGTCACAGGGCTGTACTATGAAGAATTATTGGGCCGATTCGCCGCCGATTTGCAGAAAATACGGCCCCGTTTGGCGAAGAAAAAAGTGCTTCTTCATCATGACAACGCACCTGCTCACACTTTCGCCCTCGCCAAGGCCAAATTGGTCGAATTGGGCTACGAACTGCTACCCCATCCACCATATTATCCAGATTTGGCCGCGTGTAACTTTTTTTTTGTTTCCAAACTTGAAAAAGTCACTCGCTGGACAGAAATTTGCGTCGAGGTCGTCGCCGTCACAGAGGCCTGTTTTGCAGACCTCGAGAAAACGTATTTTTCAGACGGCTTAAAGAAGTTGGGGCATCGCTGGGTCAATATATCGAGCAAAAGGAGATTATGTTGAGGCTCCCGTTTGAGACCGAGTTTTTTGTTGACTTGGGCTCCCAGCCAGATTGACCCTCGGCACGGTAAGAGTGACACCTTAGTCCAGCCCGGGGTGAGATGAGTGTTGTGTGGGTAGGGAAGAGGTAGGTTTAAAACGTGTGGGAAGGGGGTAAGTGTGATCTATTTGCCGGAGGCGGCAGCACAAGCTCGGCGTCGGTACTGCTACGGCCCAGATACCCGCTGATTGTCCAGGGCTACTTATTTACACTTAATGTTGGGGCTTGGCGGTAGCCGGTGCGTGTCCAACTTCCACGCTTATTCGTAGCTACCCTGGAGAACCAGGCGCTCGCTATCCGTTTGTATTTGGTTCTCATCGTTTGGCTTGTTAGTAGCGAAATGTGTTCACATTGACTGAGATATGTTAAACTTTTCCACTTCGAATCTATCTACCTCAAGGGGCTTTTCTAGGTAAAAAAGTTGGTCTTGATCTGATTCGTTAACTATCTCTTATATTCCAGTGATTCAAAGATTATCTCCAATTTTAGTGTTTGGACTGAGGAAGTCTCCATCCCGTATTTCTACGTTTATAGGTAGTCGAACTTTTGTAAATGGTGGGATTTTATGTGTTTCGGTTGTAGGATTATTTTGGGTAGAGATTTTTAGTTTCTAAATGGTTTTTCTAGTAAATTATTTGCCAGATTTATTTTTTCTTTATATTTGGTTAAGAAATCTTTTCCCAACAGGCCATTAAAATAAGGGTGGAACTTGAAAAGTAGAAATTACGAGATTAAATTTGAAAAATGAGTAATGTTGAAGTTGTTGAGGTTCGTGTTGACTTGGATGTCTTTGCCAAGCTTTGTTTGGATTGTATCGGGGATAATACCTGGGTCTACAAAAGAGAATGTGGATTCGATTAAAAATTTCATGTTTTGATTTGGGTCGTTGGGTGATGCTAGCTCTATAAACGGTAGGGTCGAACTACGAGTTCGCCTACTTAGGTATCCGATTGGAGTTTCGGGGCATCTATTAAAAAATTTGTGGTATCTTCTGTGTTACATAAATAGGCGGGTTGTGTTGAATTCTGTCTATTATTGAAAGGGTTATTACGGTTTGTGCTTGAATTATTATGGTCCCTGTCTGAGTCCCGTCCTTGGGTACTATTATGGAAATTGGTGTTGTTCCTGTTATTATTGTCACGGTAATTGTTGCGATGTTGATTGTCGTACCGGTTGTTGATGTTTCTTGAATTATTATCGAATTCATTGTTATTGTTCCTTGGATCGCTTTCGTAGCGATTGTTGTTATTTCTTGAATTGTTGTCATAAAGATTGTTGTTATTTCTTTAAATATTTTCATGACGTCGTGAGTATGGTTTATCACGCTTATATGAATTGTCACGATCTCCATAGTTAGTCTGAAGAATTGGGTGGATATATTTGTATTTCCCTTATTAGAATCGCTACTGTCTTTTTTGGTACACATTGGTTGCCAAGATTGGCTTTTATATAGTCCCCTTCTAGTCTAGTCCTGGCTAATGTCAAGACTTTGTGAGCTTTCTCCTAATTTTGTTCCTGATAGCCCTCATGAGTAATACTCCATAAGGAGTTTGATCTGCTCCTCTAAAGAGCATGATGATCTCTTCTACACTATCTATAAATTGATCGAGGTTAGTTGGTGGTCCCTCGTAAGTGGGTAGTTGATCGATAAAGGCAAAAAGATCCGTTGGCTTAAGATTTGTTGAAATTGGTGGTGGTGGCGTTTCCATTGTACCTCTGAAATTACTTCTTTTATGGATGTTAAACTACCACTACTCCTAAGTCCTAGTCCTAACTTTACTTGTATTATTCTTCGCATTCATTTATTTATAAGTAGTGTATTTTTCTTGTATTAACATTCGTAGTTTATCTTTCTTATATGGTATTAATACCCGTTACTCGTAGAGTAAAAGGGTATACTAGATTCGTCGGAAAGTATGTAACAGGCAGAAGGATGCGTTTCCGACCCCACAAAGTGTATATACTCTTGATCAGGATCACTAGCCGAGTCGATCCAGCCATGTCCGTCTGTCTGTCCGGATGAACGCTGAGATCTCGGAAACTATAGGAGCTAGGCTATTGTGCAGATTCCTGAGCTTCTTACGCAGCGCAAGTTTGTTTCAGCAATGTGCCACGCCCACTCTAACGCCCACAAACCGCCCAAAACTGTGGCTCCTACAGTTTTGATGCTAGAATAAAAATTTTAACTGAACTGTAATGTTCTCATCAGTACCTATCGATTGAAAAAGTTTGCCACGCCCACCCTAACGCCCATAAAACGCCCACAAACTTCAAAAAATCGTAAATATGAACGTGGATATCTCGGAAACTATCAAAGATAGAGAATTGGGATTTCAGATTTAGATTACGTAGCCTTATACGCAGTGCAAGTTCGTTACGCGAATATGCCACGCCCACTCTAACGCCCACAAGCCGCGAAAACCTGTGACGCCCACAATTTTTATGCTAGATAACAAATTTTTACTAAAATGTATTGGTCTCGTCAATACCTATCAATTGGTCCAAAAAAAATTTGCCACGCCCATTCTAACGCCCATAACGCTTAAATCTGTATACCGCCGGTAGGTGGCGCATTTTAATCTCGCTTTGCTACTTGCATATCTCTATTTAGCTGAGTAACGGGTATCTGATAGTCGAGGTACTCGACTATAGCGTTCTTCCTTGTTTTTTTTGTGAATAGTGTAAGGTGTAAGTTTTAGCTTAGGTGTTGGAGCTTGTTACAGATAAATTAATAATTATAAATTTATAATTATAATAATTTTATTAGTATGTGAGATAATTTGTCATAAAATAAGGGGCAAGTGAATATCCATAAAAGCTTTAAGTGCTGATGCTTGTGTTTGTGTGTACTTTATCTGCGTTAGATGCTCTCACACGTTGTACACTGATAATAATTAGGGTATATTTATATGCAATAAAAATTTATTTAATTCCTCGAATAATTATTCACGGTGTTTGTATGTACTTTATCTGCGTTAAATGTTCTCACACTTTGTACACTGAGAATAATTTGAGTTTATTCATAGGCATTAAAATGTATTTAATTTTTCGAGTAGTTATGCACTTTATTATGCCAGTTATCGCTCACATTTTATTTGTTTGCTAATTTATATTTTTTCTTTTTCTTTTCTTTGACTGAACTGCACTTTTTTTTTTGTTTTGTTAGCCGTTTTATAAAAAATGTTTTTCCTCGCACTTTAATCATTTATTATTAATTCATTTGCTTACATGCATAGTAACAGGAACGTAGTAAGCATCTCTTAATCCTTTGTTCGCCTTCGGCTGTGCCAGTTAAGTGTTCTCCTTTGATGGGTAGGGGGTAATGGTAAATGAAAAGGTGATATTTTGGGTTTAATTAAACCAATTGAGGAAGTGATCGCTTTGGAAGCCAGAAATCAAGAGTTTTATTTTATAAAACGGTTGACTCCGCCGAGCTCGGCCCATACACTAAGAAATGCAGCATAAACATTTCTGTACAAAGTATATATAAGTCTAAGTGGAAGTGTAAATGTGTGTTCTCTTTTATCCATCTATGTCAGGCCGGATTTCGTTGTGCTGGTCGAGGGGGGTGCTCTGCCGGTAACTCGCGCAATGAGCTGCTTGCCTATCGGAATCCACTGATTTGTGTTTTATTCCTCGGAGGTCACTTTTGTGGTCTTTGGGAAGCGGCTGTGTAGATTGGTGGTCTGCCTTCCTCATTCGTCTAGCCCGATGTTTCCAGCCTTCAATCGCCCAGAGCGATGGCGACGCGTGGCTTACTTACAGCAGATCTTCTGGGCCCTATAAAAAAATAATACTTTTGGGTGTCAAGTATTATTTATTATAAAGACCCAGACTTCCAACAGTGCAGTGGCTGCACGAAATCTTAATATACCAGAATATAGAAGTAACAGAGCCGAATAAAACCAGTTGGACATATAACCTCAACCCGATCTGTCGTCTCATTTCAATCGAAAAACAACATTTTTGGCGATGAGAGATAATAGAAAAAGTGACGCAAAATGTTATTGCGTATTTCTGATCGGTAGAACTCAATGATCTAAAGAAAAAAACAGTGACGGTAGTTAAGTTAATTTCAAAACATTATTATCGAAGAAACGTATGGATTATTTCGAGCAGAAGCGTCATATTGTTGCTGCCCGGTATGTAAGGTATACTAGATTCGTCGGAAAGTATGTAACAGGCTGAAGGAAGCGTTTCCGACCCCATAAAGTATATATATTCTTGATCAGGATCACTAGCCGAGTCGATCTGGCCATGTCCGTCTGTCCAAATGAACGCTGAGATCTCGAAAACTATAAAAGCTACAATACTGGGATTAGGCATGCAGATTCCAGAGATTCCCTGTTTCAGCAGGGTGCCACGCCCGCTCTTACGCCCACAAGCCGCCCACACATTTGGCGCCCACAACTTTCATGCTAGATAAAGAATACCTATCAATACGTATCGATTGATCCAAAAAAAAAGATTTCCACGCCCACTCTAACGCTTATAACGCTTAGATCTATCTACCGCCCATATATTGAGATCACGGGTAGGTGGCGCATTTTAATCTCGCTTTGCTGCTTGCATATCTTCCTTTCCCTTAAGCTGAGTAACGGGTATCTGATAGTCGAGGTACTCGAATATAGCGTTCTTCCTTGTTTAAACGTTCTTCCTCCAGGTTCGTTGCTCGTAGAATCGTAGAAGGCAAGAGAGACAGAGCTTCAGGAATGTAATTCGTTGCCATCGTATCAGAGAGCTGAGCTGAGATGTGTCGTCCCTAGCAGATGAAACCATCGTTCGGGTCGTCAGACAGAGGAGCGATAGGTCGCGAATTCAAGATCGCTTCTTTCTCTGTCCACAACGTTAAAAGTTCTTCGTAGGTCAGGTGAGCTTTCGCGACATTCTTGACCAGGAGAGTTTTGGCATTGTTAACTGCGGCCTCCAAGAGGTCGCCAAAATGGGGCGCACGGGGAGGTATGAAGTTGAATTCGAATCCCTTGCAGGCGCTGTAGGACTTGAGAAAGTTGATGCGTTCCTGACACAAGACTGCACGTTTGAACTCCATTAGCTTAGAAGGTACCCCGACGAAATTTGTCGCATTGTTACATACAATGCGTCTGGGAAGTCCACTGCGTGCGATGAACCTTCCACAAAAGTCGACTGCGGTGACTAAGAATGGACGTTCTCCGAGTAGGTGGTCAGATGGGAGGCTTCCCATGATCTGAGATATCAGACTCGGCCGGCAGTGAAAACAATGTGTACAGCCGCGTACCACCTTCCTCGTGAGGTCTCGAGCATTGACGACCCACATTTTTTCACGCAGCATGAATAGCAAAATTTTTGGTCCGGCGTGCAAGTTTTAGCTGTGAAGAAATTATACGGAAAGTGTTGTGAATTTGTGATCCTTAGGTAGAGTCGGTGGGTGCTTTGCGTCAAATGGCATGTGTGCGTTTGCCAGTCTTCCGCCGACTCGAACCACGAACAGTGTTGCATTTCTTGCCCTGACTTCTTGAAGAAGGGTGCCAGTGCCTGCATGCTTGGCTGTAGAACTATATTTTTTCGAACAAACCTATTTCTTTTATGTATGCTGAGTGTTGAACATGTGTTGCTAGCACATGAACTAGGTCTTGAGTGATCGGATTATAAGCTTTTTTAAAAACGCAGAAGATAAAAGAATGGGTTCGCAAAGATTTCATGTAAGACGCTGAACTATTGATCACTTGATCAATGATTTTCACATCAGCAGACGAGTCAATATTGCTGATGAACGAGGTTCGTAGTTGAACGTTTAATGAAGGGTCTGTTTCTTGTCGTGAAGCAGCAGACTTCTTGAGAATCGGCCAGCTTCCTTGTATCTCCGTAACGCTACATCCACGAGACATTATGTCTGCGGGATTCTTGGTAGTGAGCACATAACGCCACTCGATGTTTTACTTCTCTTGTATTGTGGTAATTGCGCACGTATAAACAACACCCATATTTACGTTTGGATGCGTCTGCGAACCCGTGAATGTCTCTTTTGTTGTGGGGTGTCAATAGGAAGGGTGGAACTTGTACTTGCGAAATGTTTTTAAGGCCATGTTTTTAAAGGTTCCATGTATCACTTAATCCTATGGGATCAACTGTAACAAACTGATTTGGTTGGTCTGCTCGCTACGAGATTCGTGCGGCTAGCTCAGAAGATTGTGTGCTAGCCAACAAACTTATGTGACTTCACTGCCCCGTAGATCAGTGAGAAAACACAGGGTTCGAATGGTAATAATGGGTTTTATTCTCTTGTTATTAATACAGCGGGTGTGTGGCAGGGCTGGCCTCGGCATCTTCTCGCTCTGGTTCTACTGGCTGCTGATGTTGCTCGTCCTGACTTGTCGACGCGTTGACTTGACGACCGCTGTCTCCTGTGTCTCGGGATGCTCGACGTGGCCGCCTCTGCTCGCTTGCCGACGCGCTGCCTCGGGGTCGCTTGTCGCGCCTTGGACTCGCAGAGAGTTCGGCCTGGGGGCTTAGAGAAGCGTCACCGTTCTCTGACTAAGGTGAACAAGCCTTGCTCTCCAGGGCAACGCCTTTCGAGGCAATACCTGTCCTTGCGGGAGATTCCTGATGTCCCACTCCCGAACGTGTCAACGTAGCGATCTTCCTCCTTGTTGCCTTCCCACTGCATTGCTTCCGAGAACTCGCCTTGTTGTGGCTCCCTTGTAGTTTACTTGGTTGACTGACTGTTCACTTTGGTATCTTGACTGATCTTGGTGGTGTGACTCCTCGGGATCGACTGATCCAGCGCCAGCGCTCTGCGGCCTTATATACCGCCTCCGGGAACCGTTATTTCCCTTTTGGGCACGGCCCGCTTAATCTCTCCACTCCGGGTCCAAAGTCTGTGACTCCTGTTTGACCCACTTATCCTTAACGCACAGCTTCCAACCGAGGTTCTGCCCGATGCTGCCGTCCCGCTGGTTCCCGTGATGCATGTGGCACTCCTGTGTGCCGCTCCGCTGCCGAGATGTGGCAGTTATTCTCCCGGTCCAAAGTTCACGGCAGAGTGCAAAGTCCGGTGGAGTTCCGTTATCCCCTTTTGCACACGGCACTCTTGCTCTGCCCGCCGAGTCTCCACTCTCTCATTCTCCGCTCCTTGGTCTCCACACTCTCTCATACCCAATCCTCGATCTCCAAACTCTCTTATTCTCCCACATTGGTCCCCAAACTCTCTTCTTCTCCTACCTTGGTCTCCAAACACTCTTCTTCTCCAACCTTGGTCTCCAAACTCTTTTCCTCTCCAACCGCTCCTAGCCGCGCCGTTACTACGCGTATCTGGTTAGCGGCCATCCATCTGTTGCTCCTGCTGCTGAGATTTGTGTGGAGTTATTCAACTCCTCACATTGCTCCTTGTAGGCTTCCCACGGCGCTGCTTCCGACGAATCGCCTTGTTGTGGCTCCACAAGAGAGAGTGTGGAGACCAAGGAGCGGAGAATGAGAGAGTGGAGACTCGGCGGGCAGAGCAAGAGTGCCGTGTGCAAAAGGGGATAACGGAACTCCACCGAACTTTGGACTCTGCCGTGAACTTTGGACCGGGAGAAGAACTGCCACATCTCACGGAAACCAGCGGTACGGCAGCATCGGGCAGAATCTCGGTTGGAAGCTATGCGTAAAGGATAAGTGGGTCAAACAGGAGTTACGGACTTTGGACACGGAGTGGAAGGATTCAGCGGGCCGTGCGCAAAAGGGAAATAACGGTTCCCGGAGGCCCTATATAAGGGCGCAGAGCGCTGGTGCTGAATCAGTCGATCACGAGAAGTCAAACCACCAAAATCAGTCAAGATACCAAAGTGAACAGTCAGTCAACCAAGTAAACTACAAGGGAGCTAGAACAAGGCGAGTCGTCGGAAGCAGGGCCATGGGAAGCCTTCAAGGAGCAAGATCGCTACGTCGAGACGTTCGGGCGTTTGGTTACCTCCAGGACCCGTTATTTCGCTTTTGGAAACGGGCATGCTGAATCTCTCCACTCTGGGGGAGTCCGTGACTCCTGTTTGACCCACTTATCCTCTACGCACAGCTTCCACTTTTCTTCTTGTCTGATTCTTCGAGAATTCCACCTTGTTGTGAAATACGAACAAATCCTTAAATTTCTGCCAGCGAGTCCAAGCATCTTTGGAAAGGCCTGCGAATTGCAAGAAAGGAAGCAGCTGATACACCGTATGTCAAAATGTGGCCTTCTTGTGTCCACTGTGTCTGGGCGAGACATGTGTACAAGCTCCATATATTCCCTCATGAATTGCATATAGGCTTGTTTTAGTGATGGATTGCGATTAAGTTTGCGCTCCAGCATTATGAATCGTATGAATGCGCTGTCCGCGCCAAGGAGGTGCTACTGTTAATGGATGTTAGTGGTTAACAGACGAGAGCAGTTACGTCCAGATGGTCTCTCATCTCGCTCTCGGACTGTTAACAGTCTCCACCCCGCTCTCCTAACATTAGAGTTAAGTAGAAGCTGTTAGTTATAATTTATCAGTGAAAGAAAGCCCACCCAGTGGCTAATAAAGTGAAGTCCAAATTGAAACGAAGTCTACGTCTATTTTCTGTGCCCTGAAGTATATTTCATCCAGAAAATTCCCAGCAGCTTGCGGAAACCAGGAGAGCCGCTACCCTCCAGTTCATGATCCATCGACCGGATGTTTTCAGGATTTTACGAGTTCCAGCGTTCAGCGACGAAGTTTTCCAAGTTCTTCAAAAAATCCAAGATAAGTTCGAATATTCCATATTTCCATTGCCGACCAGCCAGATATTTCCCAAGAACCCAATTTTCTTATATCTGTCTGATCGGCCATTTCCATTGTGCATACGATCGCCATATTCCGGCTTCTTTTTCGTATTTGCCATTTCAATACATGTTCGTATTCATATACACATACTTCCATTCGCGTTGCACCCTGCGAACATTTCTACAGCGACATTTATAATACAGTCCACATTATTTCCAATTTCCAAAATTATTATAAATTACAAATTTAAATTAAAATTTACACACAAATCATACGCCCATACATAATCACATATAACCCTGATGCATGCTTATTAATGTACGTACATATGCCCGGCCATCTCAACATACCCTTCAGTTCCAACAAAAAAAGTTTCACTTGTGAATCACCTTGTGAGTCCCGTGGGACATTTCCTCTTGTACAAGTGAAGAACAATTGTCATTCCATATAGAAAATTGTATGGGATGTCCGCATTTTTAGAAGTGAAAATTCAACTGAAAATTTTTCCAAGTCCTACGGGATTTCACTTGTTCCTTATTCTCATTTTTTGTATGGCCTGTCACGTGCCAGTAACACGTCCCAAGTGAGATCACTTGTGAAAATCAGAATTTTTCACATGAGTTTTCACTTATGGAAATATAGAAATTAAAATACAAACACTTGTATTTACTTATTAACTTAATTTATTTAAATAGTGTTATCTAGGTTTTCTGTTAAAGGACAATTATTGTTAGCAAGCCTAGTTTTATGTTACGTTAATTTGCTTTTTACATTGGTCATCGCCTTCCTTAAACCTTTGACCGGGTCCTCCGAATCCTTGGCCAACGCTCCTGAAAAAATGTATACATATGTTTAATGAATATGTTTTATTTGTTTATTTGCATATTTACCTTTTAGAGCTGTTTTTCACCCTTTGCAGGATTTTTATTGGCGCAAAACATTTCATCATCCACTTTCGGCTAACGGAGCCCAATGAATACCTTAATACTTTAAACTAAGATCAATGCACAACATCTTAAACTTAATGTAACACTTAGCTGACTTTATTATTTTCAATTTAAAAAACGAAAAAAGTAAATCTGCTACGCTGCGGCTTGCTTCCCTTTCAATAACTCAAACAGAATGAACCAAGTCTTCCTCCCACCCCTTTACTTGATTTCTTTGGTTTTCGCGACCTTGGCGCTTACCACTGCACCTATACCCTTTCTAAAGCAAAAAATATCCGACTGTATAATTTTTATTCCTTAAGTAAAAAAAAAATGGTAATATTAAAATGTTTTAAATATTTAAATCAATATTAATATAAATATAACAATATAAAAAATTACTTAATTTTACTATAATCAAATAATTTTCTTTTATAAAAAAATATTAGTTGATTTTTTTCGATATGCAATAATGTTCCAAAATTATTAGGGCATTCACATGTGCCTGCGCCACGAAAATTTTTCCGCTGAAACATTAGTCGCTAGCCGAACATAACGCAGAGACGCAAAAATAAATAACGGACCGGCCGAAATTTGTCTCTGAGAGCGCCGAGTGCAGGCAGATTATAAGACAAAGAAAGAGATGGATGCTCCGAGTATCTGGATCTCCTTGTTGTACGATCGTTTTCGTAGGCAGTCTTCTACGCTGCCCCGACTGCCCTGCTGGCGTCAACAGCGGCACAGCTTTTTAGGCACAAAAAGAAACAAAAAAGCTTTTTGGCTTGAGCCATGTCACCGCGTCCCTACTGCAAAACTGAAGGGTATGTACAAGTTAACTAAGTAGCTAACCGGACGGCGGCGATGACCGAATGTCCGAAGCCCAGCTGCGGCCAAAACCGCTGACGCGGCATTTGGCCGGATGCTCGTGCATAGCCGGCAAACACAGCATATTTGCGTGGCCGCTATGAGTTTCAATTTTGTCAACTTTAAGTTTAGTTCGCTTCAAGCTCTATAAGAATAAAGAACACAAGTTCTATAGCATTGCAAAACTCCGGCAACCGCCGTTAAATATCTCTTATTATTTTGCACTGACTGAGTCTCTAGGCCAGCAGGCGAAGGGGGCAGTTACCTCCCAACGTAAGTCATCCTAATCAGCAATTGTGAAGGTACAGCCATCCGGCTCTGACTCCAGAGAGGGATCCCCGATCTCTACACACGAGAACCAGGTCAAGGCCCCCTCCTCCCCCCGCACTACCGAGCGGGCTTCGGCAGGTGCGACCAGCAGCAACCATATTCCTCCCGCATTCACGGGAGGCCATTACAAGCAGCAGCCTCCAGCGGCTCATCCTCACGCGTGGGTGCAACGCATCCCCCGCACCTACGGGAGGCAACCAAAAGCTACTGGCCGCCACTCAGATATAACGCTCCCAGAAGCGACCGCTTCCTCCGCGCCTACAAGCGAGCTCATCGAAGAAGACCACCCTTGACAGTAAAGAAGAGGACCACCCTTGGCCACACACACATCGCGTATTGTTTCTCCCGCACATACGTGTGGGCTCATCGAAGAAGACCACCCTTGACAGTGCGGCCATTGAGGACCACCTCAGGCCGCGCCCATTAACCAGATTAATTGGCGCTCAACAACAAAAACCCAACGGTTTCGCTTCGAGATTTTTACATTCTTGGAAAAAATTTTTATCTTTGAGGAAGAAACCACAGTAAATAAAATGTAAGTGCACCCCTCATTTAAATATTTTCTAACCAGTCTGCAAAGTAGAACTAGTTCATAAAGAATACTACGAGAGTAAAACGGCTCCTAGCCCGATAAAATTCGGGATTTGATTAACGAAAATAAAATATATAAATATATTACGTTAAATTCGTTCATTTTTCTGATTTGAAATATTTTGACTATGAGTCGGGGCTGTGTGTCAGTCTTATATACCCTTTATCTCTTATAACTTACAATATTATAATTTTAAAATATTTACCACTACAATAATTTTTATGCAAGGGCACAGGTATCTACTACCCTTAAAATTAACTAGGTGAATTATATAGTGAGGAAATACGAGCTCTCATTTTGGCGGCTCTGTGTCCCCGTTTTCTAATCCTTTTGTGTGCGTATATGAGCTCGCCATTTTCTAAGTATAGAAGCGTCAAGCAGTACGCTAGCGATTCAGGGTCAGATAGTGAAGAACTCCTTCGAGCTTCCACTCCGAAAAACACGCGTAGAAACCCCCCAGCGGGCGAAAGGGTAGACCTAATGGATCCTGAACAACTTAGAGGAGTAGTGCAGGCGGCTATTGACAACGCCCTGGCCGGGCAGGCCGCCGCAAATTTACAAAAAGAACGGGAGTTCAGACAAATAATCGATGCATTGACCAGCCAAGTGGCAGAATTGCGCGCTGCGCCCACGACGTCCCGAAGTTCGGCCCCAACGCCAGAAATTAAGGTTTATGCAGCCATAGAAATTATAGACACAGTTCAATGCAGCGAGCCTCTGGACGCTGTCAAGTGCCTACCCGAATTTGCGGGGGCACAGGAGTCATATGTTTCATGGAGGCAAGCCGCCACCGCTGCCTACCACATATTTAGACGGTACAAAGGTAGTTCACGCCATCAGGCAGTGATTATAATAAGAAGTAAAATAAGAGGCACTGCTGATGCGGTGTTGTCCTCCTTTGGCACAATTTTAAATTTTGACGCGATCATAGACCGTTTGGATTTCACTTACAGTGACAAACGGCAGTTCCACGTCATTGAACAGGAGATGGGCACCCTCAGACAGGGAAGCCTCACACTCCTGCAATATTATGATGAGGTTGAGAAAAAACTCACCTTACTCACGAATAAAGCCACGATGTCGTACGAAACAGCGGCGGCGAGAATTTTGTGTGATAAATTCCGGGACGATGCGCTCCGGGTATTTATTTCGGGCCTTAGACGCAGCCTATCTGATGTCCTCTTCTCGGCAAAGCCGAAGGACATGCCAACTGCGTTGGCATTAGCGCAAGAAGTGGAATCAAACCACGAGAGGTACACGTTCGCAACATCGTTTGCAAAGAGTCTAGAGGATAGGGACCGTAAGACGAGTCCAAAGGAGCAAAGGCGCCAGCAGGATAGAAATTTTTCCCAAACAGACCCCCAGTTGGGTATTAACAAAAATCCCTATTATACCAAACAAGTTAAAGCGCAGGTACATTCTGACCTGCGCAATAACAAATTGCAGAGTAGACCGGAGCCGATGGAAGTCGACCCCTCTGCAAAGGTTTGCATTCCTGCTCAATCTCCACCCTATCAGAATAGGAGACCGGCAACGTCCGAGCGCACAGGCGCCCCTAGAAAACAGCAGAGGGTAAACCACGTCACCCAAAGCTCAGATCAGGAAGGGAAATCTTACGCCAACGCTGCGTCCAGCGCAATAGCAGAGATCAACGATGATGCTATTTGCGAATACGATTCAGACGTAGTCCATTTTTTAGGGGAAAATCCCTGAAACTGCTTATTGACACGGGCGCCTCGAAAAATTTCATCCGACCGTTCGAAGGATTGAAATGCGTCCCGGTAGAAAACCCCTTCGAAATTTACTCAATTCACGGCAACACCACAATCACGAAGAAATGCTTCGTGTCACTTTTTGATTTGAAGGCCACCTTCTTCATCTTACCCGACTTATCTTCTTTTGATGCAATCGTAGGCCTCGACCTTCTTAAACAGGCGGGAGCGTCACTTTGCCTGGCCTCTGGCCACATCAAATGGGGCAACAAAGAGGAGAAAATTGATTTTCACTCGTGCCCTAATGTGAATTTCACCGAAGTGGATTGCTCAGATGCGCCACCTTTGGTCAGAAAGACATTTTTAACAATGCTCCGCGACAGGAAAAAAGCCTTTGCGGACCCCAATGAGGCTTTACCTTACAACACATCGGTGGTAGCCACCATCAGAACTGTTGATGAGGAGCCCATTTATGCCTAACTCTACCCATACCCAATGGGCGCAGCCGATTTCGTTAATGGCATAATCCAGAAGTCGAGATCCCCCTACAATAACCCGATATGGGTTGTAGACAAAAAGGGCACCGACGAAACGGGCGCCCGTAAAATGCGACTCGTATTGCACTTTCGCCAATTGAACGAGAGGACAATACCTGATCGCTATCCCATGCCAAATATCTTTATGATACTAGGGAATTTAGGCAGAGCGAAATACTTCACTACGCTCGATTTAAAATCTGGCTACCACCAAATAACGCTGGCAGAACGCGACCGTGAAAAGACTTTCTTTTCCGTAAATGGAGGAAAGTACGAGTTTCGCAGAATGCCATTTGGACTAAAAAATGCTGCCAGCATTTTCCAAAGAACTATAGACGACATACTGCGAGAGCAGATAGGCAAATTTTGCTATGTTTATGTCGATGACGTTATCGTCTTCTCAGAAGACGAAAACTCTCACATCCAGCACGTAGATTGGGTTCTCAAAATCCTTTACGATGCTAATATGAGGGTATCAACTGAAAAATCTAAATTCTTCAAAAAAAGCGTTAGCTTCTTGGGTTTTATAGTCACCAGCAACGGGGCTACTACTGACCCAGAAAAAACCAAGGCCATTCAAGAATTCCCTGAGCCCAAAAACGTGTTCGAAGTTAGATCATTCCTTGGCCTGGCCAGCTACTATAGATGCTTTTTTAAAGCTTTTGCGTCCATAGCTCGGCCCATTTCAGACATCCTGAAAGGGGAATTCGGTATTGTCAGCAGACACAGGTCGAAAAATATCCAGGTGCAGTTCAACGAGCCGCAACGGCTAGCTTTTCACAAGCTGCGTAACATTCTAGCTTCCGAGGAGGTCATCCTCAGGTATCCCAACTATAAAAAAGCATTTGATCTAACGACAGATGCCTCAGCTTACGGCATTGGCGCAGTCCTATCCCAAGAGGGACGGCCCATTATCATGATCTCGAGAACCCTAAAGGACAGAGAGATCAATTATGCCACCAATGAAAGGGAGCTGCTAGCAATAGTTTGCGCATTGGCCAAATTACGTCACTATCTATATGCAGTGAAAGATATCAACATCATTACTGACCATCAACCACTGACCTTTGCGGTATCGGAATCCAATCCGAATGCAAAGATCAAACGGTGGAAAGCTCGCATCGACGAGTCCGGCGCCAAAATTTTTTACAAGCCCGGCAAGGAAAACCTCGTTGCGGATGCCCTCTCAAGACAGCAACTTAACGTTCTGGGAGAGGAAGAAGCTTTTTCAAGTGCGGCCACGATTCACAGTGAGCTGTCACTGACCCACACAATTGAGGCCACGGATAAGCCTTTGAATTGCTTCCAAAACCAGATAACTCTGGAGGAAGCTCGCTTTCCGCAAAAACGCAGCTTTGTCCTCTTTGGAAACAAGAGACGGCATGCGATCAGCTTCTTCTGCAAAGAGTCATTACTCAATGATCTCGCAGATTTAATTGTTCCTAAGGGCGTAAACGCCATCCATTGCGATTTGCACACACTCGCAATGATACAGGACCAACTGGTACGCCAATTTCCAGCCACAAAATTTTGGTATTGTAAAAATCGTCTAACGGACATTTTTGCAGTCCCGGAGAGACGAGAAATTCTGTCCACTGAACATAACAGGGCTCACAGGTCGGCCCAAGAGAATGTAAAGCAGGTACTCTCCGAGTACTACTTCCCGAAAATGGCCAAGCTAGCTATCGAAATCGTCGCTAACTGCAAAACATGTGCTAAAGCTAAATATGACAGGCATCCCAAAAAGCAGGAGCTTGGGGAAACACCAATCCCGTCTCAGGTTGGGGAAATATTACACATAGACATCTTCTCAACGGATAAAAAATATTTTCTTACATCCATTGACAAATTCTCAAAATTTTCGATGGTCCAGCCAATCCCCTCTAGAACCATAGAGGACATTAAACCAGCACTGCTACAACTCTTGAATGTTTTCCCGAAAGCCAAGGTCATATATTGTGACAACGAACCATCGTTGAATTCACACACCATTTTGTCCATGCTGGAAAACCATTTCGGCGTGAGCATCTCGAATGCACCGCCCCTCCACAGTGTCTCAAACGGACAAGTGGAACGTTTCCACAGCACTCTAGTAGAGCTTGCTAGATGCCTTAAAATTGATAAAGGCATCAGTGACACCGTCGAGCTAATCTTGCTGGCCACAGCCAGATACAATAAACCTATCCATTCGGTCATCGACAAGAGGCCAGCCGACGTAATTCAAACACAGTCGGATCAACCACAGTATGAAATTCAGGATAAGATAAAAATCGCCCAGGACAAGCTCAGGAACAGGGAAAATGCTGCCCGACAGAACAGGGTGTTCAAAGTTGGTGAAAAAGTCCTTGTAAAATCCAACAGGCGGCTAGGCAACAAACTCTCACCGTTGTGTGAAGAGAAGATTGTGGAAGCGGACATGGGGACCACAGTCCTCATCAAGGGGTGGGTGGTCCACAAGGACAACATTAAATAAAAAAATAAGTTTTTTACCTTTTTGCCACTTGGCACAAATTTTACTAGCTTTAAGCATAGCTGATAAAATATTTTTTTAAGGTTAAGTTAATTTCCGTTGGTGGTGGGCAACCTTGTCATGAACAAAAATATAGCTCTGAATTCATTCCACAGGTCCAAAATCATTCCAATCCTCTTCTCCTTAACCATGGCGTCGGCGCACATCACCGACTATTCACAAGCCAAGTACATCCCCATTATTGACGGTCGAATACTAGTGTGGGAGGAATTCGCATTCGTTAGACATTCAGGGAACCTTTCAGAGTTCAGGCGCGTAGTAGAAGAAACAGAAAATATGAGCGATATGTTTCCCCAGTCACACATGAAAAAACTTTTGGACGGGACACAGCTCACCTTCGCGACCTGCTCGACTCGTTAGGCGTGCACCACAGGGTAGCCAGGAGTTTAGACTTTTTAGGATCAATGTTAAAAGTCGTAGCAGGAACTCAGGACGCCGGGGATTTAGAGAGAATTAAATTCACAGAAACACAAATAATCAATTCAAACAATAGACAAATAGAAATAAATACCAGAATACAAAGTCAAATTAATGAATTAACGTCAACCGTAAATCAAATCCTGAAAGTGGCAAAGAGTTCACAAGTGGACACTGGCCATCTATATGAAACATTGCTCTCCAGAAACCGAATGTTAACAATGGAACTTCAAAATTTAATGATGGCAATTTCGCTTGCTAAAGTAAACATAGTTAGCCCAAACATATTAGATCACGCAGACCTAGAAAGTATTTGGATGGAGGAGCCCACCGACACTCCTATAAAAGATATTTTGTCCGTAGCGTCCGTGAAAATTCTCCAGTCTGTTAACATATTGCACTTCCTTATTAAGTTCCCAAAAATTAAATTAGCATGTAAGAAGATTACAATGTTCCCGGTAGCACATAATAATGTGATGCTAAGGTTAGTGGATAACATAATAGCAGAATGCAATGGGGAAATGTATGCGATCCAGAATTGCTCCACAACACCAGGAGTCACTTTCTGCCGACTATCAGCGAAGACCACATGCGCCCGAGAACTCCATGCAGGTGGAGCTGCGCACTGCGAGACCCAACCAAGCGATTTACATCCGATCACTTATGTCGATGAGGGAATTATGATCATCAATGATCAATCAGCGCAGGTACGAGTAGACAACGGAACAAGCGTCTGGATACACGGGACGCAACTCGTCACCTTTAGTGAGCGCGTCACAGTAAACGAAACCCTGGTTTTGAACCAAAACTTCGCCCAGAAGAGGACTCGGGGGGTGGCAAGCTCACCCTCACTGAACATCACCATCAGTCAAAATACTCTGAGCCTCCCCTACCTTCACCGCTTGAGTGAACGTAACCTGGAATACATTCAGAAGTTCGGAAATAAAATCAACACCAATCAGACACACATGGTAGCGCTAATTACAGGAGTAATATGTTGCGCATTGATTTGTGTCGGCCTAACCTACATGCGACTCACCGGTGCCAGAAGATCTGCGGTAAAACTAAGAAGGGTGATCGCTGAAATAGGGTCGGCCGAGGGCGGCCTCAATCTTGAGGGGGGAGTAGTTAACTAAGTAGCTAACCGGACGGAGGCGATGACCGAATGTCCGAAGCCCAGCTGCGGCCAAAACCGCTGACGCGGCATTTGGCCGGATGCTCGTGCATAGCCGGCAAACACAGCATATTTGCGTGGCCGCTATGAATTTCATTTTTGTCAACTTTAAGTTTAGTTCGCTTCAAGCTCTATAAGAATAAAGAACACAAGTTCTATAGCATTGCAAAACTCCGGCAACCGCCGTTAAATATCTCTTATTATTTTGCACTGACTGAGTCTCTAGGCCAGCAGGCGAAGGGGGCAGTTACCTCCCAACGTAAGTCATCCTAATCAGCAATTGTGAAGGTACAGCCATCCGGCTCTGACTCCAGAGAGGGATCCCCGATCTCTACACACGAGAACCAGGTCAAGACCCCCTCCTCCCCCCGCACTACCGAGCGGGCTTCGGCAGGTGCGACCAGCAGCAACCATATTCCTCCCGCATTCACGGGAGGCCATTACAAGCAGCAGCCTCCAGCGGCTTATCCTCACGCGTGGGTGCAACGCATCCCCCCGCACCTACAGGAGGCAACCACAAGCTACTGGCCGCCACTCAGATATAACGGGCGCTCCCAGAAGCGACCGCTTCCTCCGCGCCTACAAGCGAGCTCATCGAAGAAGACCACCCTTGACAGTAAAGAAGAGGACCACCCTTGGCCACACACACATCGCGTATTGTTTCTCCCGCACATACGTGTGGGCTCATCGAAGAAGACCACCCTTGACAGTGCGGCCATTGAGGACCACCTCAGGCCGCGCCCATCAACCAGATTAATTTACATAAGGGAAAAAGTCACGTAGCGTAACGTAAGGCAACGTAAGCACGGTAACCCATGTACCTTCTTTTGCGGTACACTCTACAGTCATTTCGAAAACGACATTTACAATGCAGTCCACTTTATTTTTAATTTCCAAATATAAAAAGGATAATTTACACACATATATTTCCAAGTTCCCACAAGCACACATATCCATACGTCCATACATACACACATATAATCCAGATGCATGCTTATTAATATACGTACATATGCCTGTCCACTGCAACCTATGTACATAAGGAGAAACCCGACAAAAATTTCAACAATGATATTTATTATATGTATATGTATAATAATATTATCAAAAATCAAAATAACCTGATTCCACCGAACCCATCACCACGATACGCCTTTCCAGAATTTGCATGATATTTATTTCAGCAGCGCTAGTTCGCACACACCGGCAGCTCACATCCATTAAATAAAAAATAAATATATTTTTTTTTCCTATTGCTAGCGCTCATTTCCGCAGCACAGCAAACAACTGCAAATATCTTTCCCAGATAATCTGATTTCTGGAATACCAGGTTACACCTCTCCTCGCTCGCGCACAGCAAGCCCAGTAGCCCCAAAGTCGGTCACAAAGGCAAAGAGCAATACTTCCTTAGCCACCCAAGGAGACGACAAGAAGCTGTCTGTTCCTACGAGCAATCTGAAACGATCGTCTCTGAGTCCGCTCACGCCTAAAGTTAGTCCACAAATCCAGACCAAGTCCGTAAAGTCGCTAGCAACTCGTTCTCAGGCAAAAATGAGTAACGAAAGTGCAATTGCAGCCCACGCGCGGTTCATCACGGTGTCCGACCGTATGAGCCAATTCAGAGCGACGATTGAAACTCCAGGGCCGTCATCTCCGTCCGTTCACACCTGCAAAGTCCGTAAGGAACAAGCCCGCTCACTCTGGGACAAGGCCGAGAAGAAATTTGAAACGTGTCTAGACACGATTTCCAGCATTACGACTGAAGGGGCGGAAGAGATTCTGGCGACTCTGCACCGAAAATATGAATATTGTATTCGGTGTACGAGGAGCTAGCGGTTCAGCTCAGTGAGCTAATCGACCGAGCCAATTCTCAGCATCCGCCCACGAGCACCAATAATCAGTCTACTTAAATTCCGTCTGGGTGCCGGTTACCGTCATGCGATACTGAAGTATTCGAGGGGGACTATCTGAAATGGCCAACATTTAGGGATCTTTTTACAGCAGTGTATGTCAACAATTCTAGGTTGACATCGGTCGTAAAACTTCTTCATCTCAACGCTCTCACAAATGAGTGTTTCGATTCAGCATGGGCAGCGCTTCGAGACCATTTCGAAAATAGGAGATTGCTAGTAAACAGCCAACTCAAACTCCTTTTTAATTTGAGTTCCATAAGTGCTGAATCTGGCCAGGATCTGAATCTACAGAGCACAATCCAAGGGTGTTTGATAGCGCTGGTTCATTGCAACATTTCCACAGAGAACTAGGACTGTCTCATGGTATTCCTGTGCGCCAGCAGATTACCAAAACTGACCCTTTCCTTATGGGAGCAGTCCCTTTCATCCAAGTCCGACATTCCGACCTGGGATGAAATGAACACGTTTTTTAGCGACCGATACCGAACGTTAGAGGCGATTGAGGATATGAAACCCAGCACCAGCAATCACTCTAACGCTAAGAGTCAACCCGTTTCCGGGAAGCTCAACTCCTTCGAAGCTAAGGTGGTCACAAAACCAAAGAATTGCGATCTGTGCTCAAAAGAGAGTCATCCAGTGCGCTTATGCCAGCGTTTTCTCCAGATGCCTTTAGATGCGCAAACGAACTACATCAAAAAAGCAGCTTTGCCTAAATTCTTTCGCGAGAGGCCACCAGCTACGTAAATGTACTGGCACTCACAGCTGTTTCACATGTCGAGCGCGGCATCATACACTGGTGCATAAAGGCAACCCCAATTCCCGTGGATCAACTTTCGCAATTAGCAGGCCCTCAAAATCCAGCTGTACAGGGGGCTGCCAACGGTTCAGAAAATCTGCCCAGTGTGCAGAACTATTTAGCAACCGGTGCTAGAGCGGTTTTGCTAGGCACGGCCATTATTGACATATGCCACTTGGGAACGAACTACAGGGCTCGCGCTCTGATGGACTCGGGTTCTGAGGCTACGTAAATTACGGAACGCCTGTCCAATCTGATTGAGCTGCCATTGCGCCATATCCAAGCCAAAGTTTCGGGCTTAAATCAGACCGTTTCCGCTCAGGCAACCAGGCACTGCCATTTTTCTATTCGATGCCCTAATAAGCCAGGCCTTCAGCTAGAAACCGCAGCTTACGTTTTGTCTGAATTGGCCGGAAAGCTACCGTCTTACCCAATTCCACGAGATGCGCTGATTGATTTACCTGCCATTCCCCTGGGAGATCCATAATTTTTAGGGAGTTCCCAGATAGATATTCTGATCGGAGCCGACATTTTACGGTCCGTGTTGCTGAGCGGCACGCGAGTAGTATGGAAACGCGGATGCTGGGGGCAATTAGCATATTAATGGCCCCCACCCCCCTCCCCCACTCATTAACGTATGCGGGTTCTGGGACAATTAGCATTATCCAATAAATTAACTGATTTTAATGGGCTTTGAAGTCATAAGAATGTCGCGATCGTGTCTATAAAGAGTAAAATTAATTGCCCCCCATCGCCCCACATCCCCATGTTACAATATTGATCATGTATCCTTCCCCTCATTATGTGCAATTAATAGTCAGGTGAGAAAGGTGCACGTGAGAAAGGTCGCACAACCATAGTATCTAAGGGTTGTTATCTTAGAGGAACATATCCGATCATGTTGGGGAAAGGTGTGATCACGTACCCTTTTGCCTCATTATCACAGGTGTTGCTGCGCACGTGCGAAAGGTCGCACACCAAAAGTATTCAAAGATGGTTGTCTTAGAGGAACATGTCCGATCATGTTGGGGAATAATGTTTCCTATAATTGAAAAACTAATTTAGAAATCAAAAGAACCCCAATAAAATAAATCTCGCAAGTAAATAATTCTCAGATGTGGAATATTTTCAAATACACATTTTTGTTTCCGCCCCGGAACGTTTAACTGGTAAATTGTCTAAGATTCTCTCCTTTCCACAAATGGGTCATAAACATGTCATAAAAGGGATTCAAGCAAGAGCTACCCGAACATGAGCACCTGTCAATTACCTGACCGCAATAAAAGGGACACATGCACAACCCAGAAGGCGCACGCTTATTGACAAGATCATGGGCCACGCCAACGACCTCACGGCTGACTGCTAGCTCTTATACGTTCCCAGAATAGGGGTTCAAATCACGACCGCGCAACCACTCGCAAGTAGCCGACATATCTCAGTCAAGGAAATATTTTCCATTCTCCGTACTTGTAATTTTAACTCGAAATAAAAAGTCAGAAGTTTATTTTGTAGCACAATTTTACATTATTTTGGTATTGCGAACATGTTTATTATATATAGAAATTAATTTTCTGCTTTTATTCCGGCGATTTGCATAGAAGAAGCAGGCGCACGTTTCCGACGTATTGAAAATGCTGACCAATTATCTCTCCTTTAAATTGCTCAATAAGTTTTATTTTCTTGTAGGTATTTACAAATCTAGTCTCAACTTTAGAATTATGAATAACAATTATTTTATTGTTTTGGAGTTACTTTTAAAAAATGTCAAAATAATGTATGCATTGTTTAGAGCACAAACCCCGCCCTTAAGGTGTGTTGCACAATGGGGAAACCGGTTTCCTTTAAACCTGTTTAATGACGGACAGCCCATTTCCTCGATATTAATGAGCTGACGACTCCCAAAAAACTTCTGTAGACACCTTTGCAAATAATTTGTTTTCCGCTTGTAATTGTCCTTATATACTTCCGAGTTTGTGAAAAACTGTTTTCTCCATCGTTCCAAAAAAATTTTTCATGTGTATTGGTTAACCAAGTTGCAGTCTTTCGAGATTTTGTATTTAGCAAAGTAAAATCATATGAAGGTTCTATTAAAAAACTATTATTCAAGTTTGGACATTTTTCGAATACAATTCCAATTTCCTTTAGAATAAAATTATTATTATTATCAAAGAATACTTGAACATCAATCAAAACAGTATCTTTCAACATTTTTCTAATGTTAAACATCTCGTTGTACTAGTCCGTTTAACTAAAAGGTCATGTATGAGGAGACAGTAAGCTTGGGTATTTTCATGACTTGGTGTCTTCAGTTTTATTGAAATTCTCACATCAATAGGACCACCACTCACTGATTCGTTTTGAAATGACAGATCAACCACAATAATAGGGGCCTTCAATTTAAATTCATTTTGGGTCAAAAATGGTTGTGATTCACGATTATAGTAACTAGATTGAAATCTTGTATACATTTCATATAGGTGAGCATACTGATTCTTACTAAAATCAACATTCAGATTATCATATGGATATGACTTAGAATTCAAGTGAACTTTCAAGTTTGATAAGTTATTTCTGATAAGTTCTCCATTTAGTGTAAATCCAATTATGGCAAATCTTGGTTTTTCGCGGTTAGCCGACAATTTCACATTCCAGCTGTGTTGACTTCCATACCCCAATTTGGGGTTAACATATGAATCCCAACTCCGGAATGCGATTGGTAGGTTTACACCACTTTTAATAATATCGTACATCTTAATTTTTGCAAAATCGCTCGGAGTTACATGGGGAATTTTCCAGGTTATATTCGTCATTTCCAACTTAAAAGTTTGTTCATTTCTGGTTTGTTCAAACACATCACCAAGATTCTTACTTAGCATCAACACTAGTTCGTGTTTTCAATTTAACTTTTTTTAAACTTTTTTGGAGGTCCATTCGGTGAATCTTTTCTAATAATTTCTTGAAAATTAAGGTAACTTTCGTGAGGAAGCAAGTACAAGTCTTGATTTTGGATAGTAATTCGAATTTCATCGTTTGGTTTAAAGGTTTGATTATTCGATGAATAAGTATGAAACTCTTTCTTTGAAATACTCTCATCTGAGTAAACCTTTTCTCGAACATTTAAGATTTCGTTCATTGTTTTTCTTTCCACCTTTTATATTATACTCGAAGCTTCAATCCTAACGACTTTAAAAATAGTTTATTTTTCAAAGTGATCTTCTTTTTACTGTTGATCCTCTTTCTATAGCTTTACAATTAGTAATGCTTGGCTGAGGACTTAAGCTACTTCTTTTATTATAAATAATCATTCTATTAACCAATGTGCATGCGAATCGAAACGTTTTCACCACGTAAATTCATCAAATCACCGTTTTGATCAACTATGCGTATAGATAGTGTGCTTATTTCGTCACAGTTGATTGGTAAATAAATTAGGTTATGTGGTGTCACTGTCATTTTATACCCAGGCGGAACATTAATGCCAAACTCATGTAATGTATGATTCGGTATATTATCAACATATGAACCGCTGATTATATTACATTCCAAACGAATTGTATTAATTTTTAATATGTTCACGGTCTGATCTGATCGATAGGTTTTTGTAGGATGAGGTTCTAGTACTTTTTAATGGAAACCAAACAGTTGTCCAACCGATCTTTCCTTATTAAAGTAAACTGACTCTCGCATGGTAGTTATTTCAACTTGAAGTGTATTATTATTACTTTGAATTTTAAATGTATTTTTAAGGTTATAGTCTTTTAGTTTATTGTAAATGAAATCGGTGATATCATTCAATTCATATGATCGAGTTGGAATTGTAACAAATATTTGGAATCGAGTTATATCCGTACATATTAAAATCGATAACAGCGTACTCATATCGACCATTTAATTCGATAGTTGGAAAAAAGTTTGTATTTATTTCTACTACTACTACTACTACTATTTCCATTCAAGGATAATGCAAGGATCTAGACATATTGAAATCTCTTGATAAACTGTGGGATTGTAAGTATCTAACCGAGCTTTTTATTGAAATTACTCTTTCAATCATAATAAATTGATCAAATCCTTTTCTGTATCTTCCGTTATCCATTTCGTTATCACTGCTAATTAATAGGAATCCGTGCTTGTCCTCCCATCATTTTTGACAAATTTTCACAAATGTTTCATAACTCATATCAGTGTTAATATGGTCCCGATATATATGCCGCATACTTAAATTATTTTGTTTAAACATTATAATAAAGTTGGCATTGTCACGAATCAGATGTTTAGGTAGATGACTATACGTTTGACATAAATAAAAAGAGTCGATATTTTTATGTCGACCCATACAAAAAAAGGTCTGATGTTATCTTGTTTTTCACAAGCTATGTCATCGAATATCATAATGGAATTGTTTTTGGCTTCACTGGGGTCTAGTACACCCTCATTATGGGAGAATGTATGATATCGGTTTGATTAATTTCTCCAAGTACTCATATTTAGGTTGATATAAACTTTTTAAAAATATATAAACATTTTCGAATTTTAATCCATTAGGACTCTCTATTAGACCTAACATAATATTAGTTTTACCACAATTCGAAGGCCCAACAATTAGAGCCGTTATTGTGTTCGGTATGTCGTGGCGGTATATTTTTCTCGTCTTCATCGTTAATATTTCTAACTAAAATTTTTTGTTTTTGACTTATTAAACGCATCTTTTAACCTAATGTACCTCATTCAATGAGAAATCTTTGATGACTAAACATCAATAAAATGGGAAAACGTTTTTATAATCCCATCAGTCGTATTTTTAATTGTAAACATTGTGGTGGTCTTGTCGATAAGCTAACCAATACATTACCGTTTGAAGCCCATATTCCGGGATATAATTTTTGTGGACCGGGTACAAAGTTACAGAAACGGTTTGAACGTGGTGATCAAGGAATAAACCCATTGGATGAAGCTTGCAAAGAGCACGAAATTGCATATTCTCAAAACAAGGCATTGAGTGAACGACATAGGGTAGACTCCATATTAATTGACAAAGCCTGGTCGCGTGTCAAGGCACCGGATAGCAGTCTTGGTGAAAGAGCAGCAGCATATTTTGTTACAAATATAATGAAAGCCAAGAAAAAAATTGGTATGGGATTGAATAAAACGGAAAAGAAAGGAAGGAAAAAGATATTGGAGAATAAAATGAAGAAGACAAACCTTTTGACTGTTATTAATGTTGCTACTAAGACATTAAAAAAACAAAAACCATTAGACATTATGAGTGCAATTAAAGTTGCACGTAAATCAATTCATCAATCAATGGGCTCTAAGAAAAATGTTAAAGTACCTCGTGTAATTAATGTACCCAATCGTGCCGATCTTGACAGCCCTCAGCGCTCTTGGTAGTTTAGCAAGTGGTAGTGCAGCAACTGCAAAAACAATTAACAATTCGAGAATGGCTAAAGAAGATATGGAGTAGAAAAAAGTCACAACAGGAAAATTTAAAAGTGTTGCAGTAGGAGAAGGATTTTATCTCAAGCCCTATAGAAAGAGTTATGGTTTCTTTCTTAAGCCCTATAGTAAGGGGAAAGGAATTAAGAAGCGAAAAAAACTATTTAATATTTATAAAAGTAATGACAATTTGTATTTAGAAATAAGTAAGTAATCATTAAAAAGATTGAGATTTTAAGAATATATCAATAAATTTAAATAAAATAAATAAATTTTAAATATAATGAAGAAAATGTATCGACTCTTTTTTTAATCGGAAATGGTATATAAATATTACAGATTGTGGCGTTCCCTAAACAGTATTTGTTTAGTAACTGAGGAGTGACTACATAAATTTTGAAAATTTTAAATCTTTCACCTATAAAGTTTGTAAAATATACTACAATGAATATTTTGTCACAGTTAACCAAAGCTAGATTTGCTTTGAAGCGAGAATTCGATGATCTCAAAAAAGTCAAAAATCATACGAATTTACAATTGGAGGAAACTTTTAAGCCTATCACTGAACCCTTACATGAACTTGTTGAGGAAAATAGAAAACAAAAGATGTCTAATGTAAAAGATAGTATAAAAGTAAAGCGTGAAATAAAGCAAATTGAAAAATACTATGACGATGAGAAAGAGCTTGACGATTTCTACTTTACAACTTATGAGAAAGATCTGCAGTCTAATCGAAACATAACTCCACCAAGGTCTTTCGATAATAGTGATTCCTATAATCAATTCTTTTCTCAGACGAATATAGACGAATTTATAGAAGATGAGAAAAAGGAGACGGAAAAAAGTGAAGATGAAGGGACAACACCTTTACCAATGTATACAGGAGAGGCCGATATGGGTGTGGATGCAGAGCTAGAAGATAATAACGCTGGTTATAACTATGATTTAAATATCAGTAATTTGACCAGAGGAAATGTGTTGGATAAGGGTTATGGACCTAAAAAAAGTGCAAACAATTCATTACCATTGGGAGATAAAGAATTAAAAATTAAAGATAATAAAATAACATTTTCTAGTGGAATGAGTTGTGATCTGACTTCTGGTCTGTACTCTCTAATTTTTCTTAGTAAACCTGAAAACTATGATGATCAAGACTTGAAAATGTATAAGAAAACAAGGAAGAACGCTATAGTCGAGTACCTCGACTATCAGATACCCGTTACTCAAAGGGAAATGGAGATATGCAAGCAGCAAAGCGAAATTAAAATGCGCCACCTACCGGCGGTAGACAGATTTAAGCGTTATGGGCGTGGCAAAATTATTTTTGGATCAATCGATAGGTATTGACGACACCAATACATTTCAGTTAAAATTTTTTATCTAGCATGCAAATTGTGGGCGTCACAGGTTTTCGCGGTTTGTGGGCGTTTAAGTGGGCGTGGCAAACTTTTTTTTAAGTCAATCGATAGGTATTGATGAGAACAATACATTTCAGTTAAAATTTTCTATCTAGCATCAAAACTGTAGGAGTTACAGTTTTGGGCGGTTTGTGGGCGTTAGAGTGGGCGTGGCAGTCTACTGAAACAAACTTGCGCTGCGTAAGAAGCTCAGGAGTCTGTACGCCAAATCTCAATAGCCTAGCTCTCATAGTTTCCGAGATCTCAGCGTTCATCCGGACGGACAGACAGACGGACAGACGGACAGACGGTCAGACGGACAGACGGACAGACGGACAGACGGACAGACGGACAGACGGACAGACGGACATGGCTAGATCGACTCGGCTAGTGATCCTGATCAAGAATATATATACTTTATGGGGTCGGAAACGCTTCCTTCTGCCTGTTACATACTTTCTGACGAATCTAGTATACCCTTTTACTCTACGAGTAACGGGTATAATTATTTTAGAAACGAATATACATAGAGTAGGCTTTAAACCTAATAACAGAATCAAGGGTACAGGAGCATACAAATATAGCCATATTATTAAGAAGTTGATAGACAAAGATTTCAGTCCTACAACGTCTACTCCACTTCGCTCAAAAAAAGGATTTGGTTACCTGACTCTTCAGAAATCAAATCTAAAATATGTATGTTGGAATGATGTGAATGAGTTAGTCGAGCGATTGGAAATTTTAGTAGCATCAAAATGACCGGGCAACACCAGCCACAATAACGAAATTTTTTCAATATTAAAGGAATTGCGTGAAGAAAGGATTATATTTTAATGGGTATAAATAGGAAGGACAAATATGTTTTACATTTATAAACATCATGTCTTTCGACAAGTTTGGACTTTTTTCTGTTGATAAAGAACGATCAGAAAATTTGAAAAGACGTGTTCATTCTACCGAGGGATCATTCATCGATGAGGACGGTAATCTAAATGCTCAAAATAAACGTATCAAAAACGGATCTAAGCCTTAAGACAACAATGATCTAGCAACGAAACAATCGGAATCGGAAATCGGAAAGTTGAGAGAAGATTTAAGAAATATTATAACTCAAAATGTTAATCGTCGACTCACAAAAAGTTCACGCTTAGAAAATAAAATTGAGTTTACTTATAAGCCTTTTCAAAATCTTATGATGGGTACCGGTATTTGATGACTGTGATATACACATATTCGAAATATGCTTGTGGTGAGGCATTAAAATCAAAAAATGCAAATGACGTTTCCCAAGCCATGGAGAGAATATTTAAATTGGGTCATGGAACACCAAAAAACCTGCAAACTGATGACGGCACAGAATTCATTAATTCTAAATTTAAGGTATTAATAAAAAGTTATAGAATAAAACATTATTCAACCTTCAGTACTCTAAAAGCATCAATAATTGAACGTTTCAATAGAACTCTTAAAGAATTAATGTGGCGTGAGTTTAGTTTCAATGGAAAATATAAGTTGATAGATATGTATAAACCATTAATTAATAAATATAAAAATAGAGTTCACAGAACAATTAAAATGAGTCCAAGTAATGTCAATTCTTCCAATGAAAAACAAATATTACAAACATCGTATAATCAACGAAAATATTTGTTGCAAGTAAATTTCGTAAGGGGGACCACATTCGTATCAGTAGATATTAACATGTCTTTGAAAAAGGGTATACACCAAACTATACAACTGAAATCTTTAAAATTAGAAAGGTGAAGAATACATACCCTAAAACATACTTACTTGAAGATTTAGATGGTAGCCCGATTTTATTTTTTTTATTTACTTTAACTGTAGTTATTTTGTGTGCTTTTGATATTAACATTGTTCTATTACCATATAGTGAGGCCCAAGATAATAAAACGTTTTTATAGTGTTCAATTGTAAGATAACGTGAACTCCCTCCCTTTGCTTTATTATGTGAAGATTCAATTTGATCTATTCTATAACAATAAGCCTGTGAGCACAGACCTACTTTATCGTTAAGCTCATCTTTAAAAAACCCTAAACTTTTTTTGTTAACTCTTTTGAAATTATATAGATTAATTCTTTCATCTGAATAGTCCGATGTATCAAATTTTGCTTTAAGATCTTTACGAATATCGTTATAAAAATCCTACGTTTTTATTGTATAGATAAATGAATCAGAATCCATATAATTAAAGAGTAACTTTTCCTGAAACTTTGGCTTCATATATTGATAGTGAAAATCATACATTTTCCATTTCGATAAGTCTAATACTGCAAATCCCTAATACAGTGGCTTATTAAATAGAACGGACAACCTTTTCATTTGAATTGCAAAGAAACTATCATTAATTTTAATTGCACTATGAAAATTGGATTTTGAAATTAAAGCTTTGGCACAATGTGCTTTTCGTCCAGTCTTCGTGCTATCCAGAGCTTCCCATATACTACTAAGCTTAATATCGACCCTGCGCTCGGGATCTTCCATTGTTTCTCCGTATACAGAATTATTCATTAATTTAAAAAAAATCTTTTTCAAATTTATTTTTTGCATTTTGCCTATGTAAAGTATTTGGATCAATGTAATTCTTTAACCTAGGTTTTTGTAGGAACTGAACTCCTCTATGGATCTTTTTCAGTACTAACCCATTCTGTATACATTGTTGCAAATTCCGTAATGTATTACATAATTGTTCTTATTTCCCAGGTCAGAAATTAATTTTTTTACCTTATCCTCTTTTGAGGCCAGACAATTTGACGGACAAAATGAAAGAGCATGTAAACGGTACGGATATATTAAGTCCACTTCCAAAAAATAACCGTATTTTCTATCAAATGGAATATTATGAATATCAAAATTGTCTATGTCTGCTGTAGTTATCCACTTAAAGTCTTTATATGGTAAAGGTTGTGACATCGCCCAACCACACAAGTTATTCGCATACACACATTAAAAATTAAGACTCCTTCGAGGAATCATAATCTGACAAATATTTATTATTTGCTTTTGTATATCTATGACAACATTGAACTAAGCCACCTCGAATGCTACTTTGAATAAATCTATACATATCCATATCTGTCCAAGTTGAATATTTGTAGTTTTCAACATTGCCTCCCAAGATAGACCTCGTGACGTAAAATACTGAGCTCGGTCAAGTGAATAAATTTGCATACAAATTTTTCGGAAGTTTTCAAAAATGTCAGTGAAAAGAAATACATTAGTTTTCAAATATAATTCTAAATAATCTTTGAGAGTGGAACATGAGAAATGGGAACAAACTTTAAGAGCGTTATCATAATCTTCCTGAGAGCATTCCCTTTCCGTTAAATTACTATAGAATGCTTCCATTGGTGGGAGGGAAGTTTCCTCGAGTCTACTAGCGGAATCTAAATATTCATAGGGAAATGTATCCTTCTTACGCATTAGCTGAAATTCAATATCATAACTTTACATGACTTTACAGTATTCATTTGATCATCAACCAAATAAGAAGCTAGGGTATCTAAACTTGATGGCATAAATCTATATGTATCGAGAAAACGAATTTCAAAACTAATTTCACTTAAACATTTAATTTTTTTTGAGACAGAAATATAGTTTTCCTTATTTATTGGTATTACGGAAATTTCACCGCGAATCTTTCCCAACTCTTGAATAAATAAGTGACAGTCGTATTTCGAAAAATTATACAAAAATACTGGTATGAATTTGTTAACTTTATAATACAAGTTACATTTAGAGTGGACTGCACCTCTAAAGCGACCTGTAAGATGACAATGATCTCTAACCCTATCAGTCCCTAAATCTTTCTGACAAATAGAACAATTCAATGAATTATCAAATTTTTGCTGGTCATTCATGGGAATTATTTTATGAAGTAGTCATGACTCAATTTAGTTAAAATTTTTATCAAGGACCTTACAAAACGTATTCCTGAATTTTTTCCTGTTTCTAAAACAAATTTATCTAGTTTAGAATCAAAAGCACACTTTATATAATACGCATATGATATTGAAACAGGTTCATTAATATTAAAAAATTTGGTGCTCAATTCAAAATTTTGTTGTTCCAGAATGCATTCAAAATCCGCGTAGACAACAAATGGAACTTGAAGCTGATGTTGAACTTGGGTAAATTCCAGTGTGTTATTCTGGGGGTGCGGCATCGTTGAAACCTTCCTACTGCAGAGCGTCTTGTGTTTCAATGCAGCTTCCTGGGTTCCGGAAAAATTCAAACACACATTGCAGAAAAATGGCACACTCCTCTGATTTCCTATTTGAGCAGTCATTAGTCTTTGAAAGAGAAATATATACAAATTATTTAATTGCTTAAAAGAGATAAAAATGAATAAAAGAATTTACCTTGAAATATTTTTAATATACATGTAATGTCCATTTCCACCTTCTTCCAAAAACATCATATTGATATGAAGAGAAAAGCCTTCCACTTCCGATTGAAAAAGTTGTCCAATTATTTTCCTCGTCTCTTCATTATATCCGAACACGTTTAAACTCATATGAGTATTCTTCTTTAAACAATTTTTTATACAATTTATTTCAAGGAGGAAAGTCAACCCTGGGAAATCTAATATTATTTCATCACTTATAAGAATTATCTCCAGCGATATATCAATATTATATGCCGAACATCTTTGCGGCCTGTTAACAATTTTCAAGGCAGAAATCAAAGCCCATTTAAAACAGTATTGATCATTTTCGTTACAAACGTTAACTATTGCTTTTTTCGTTAAAAGGAAGCGAGGTAGTGGTATGAAAGATGAACAAGCCATCGGTGTATAATGATTCACATTCATTTCCAAGCGAATCAATTTTATAAGAGACCATTAACTGTCTCTCTCTTGAAATTCCTGTGTTTCTGAAATTATTTCCATGGATACAGTCTAAATCAGAATCTTTATTCATGAATGTCATTATACTTTGAAAACTTTTCATTTCAATTTCTTCAGATTCATCTTAAAAATGTACATACTCTGCAAACAGTTCAAAGTTTACTTTTGCTGAAGTATAACTTTCTAATAGAATGCTGAGATGAGGTAGCAGGGACAATCCAGCTTCACTCAAGAAACTCTTTGGTAAGATCAAGTCCGATCCATCGCTTACATACATGTAATGCAGTATTCTTCCCTTGAATCCCTCAGAAATTTTTTTGACTCTTCCGTCAAGGGGTTGAATTGCATTTCGCTTATGCAGCTCCGAACGGACATGATTTGCCCACTTATTCTTTTGCAAGAAAGACTTGCAGGATTGACAATACTGATTTTGGTTATTCATTTTATTTTTTACTTTTAGTTTAACACGATCACTTTTTTACTTTTTCTTAAGTTGTGTTTGACGTAGCAGAGTATCCCACTTCAAGACTATTTTTGGAAGACTAACTATTGTCCTCGATCATTTATAGTGCTTGAAGTGGGCGTGAACGATAATATTGTAGATGAGAGGTGCATACATAAGGTTTTTTAAATTCAAAAACTTAGGTAATTCTAGTAGGTAACAGCGACTATTCATTGGTTAGAAGAGATGAGAAGTATTGATTTTGAAAAATATTTGATATAAGTGAAACCAATAGGTTACCATCAAATCTATAAAGGAGACACAAAATCATAGAATAAAGAAGAGTGTTGGTTAGAAGAGGTCGCACATACTTTGGTGCAGGTGGGAAAGGAAAGATCTTGTCAATTTATACACACAATCATACTCATTTAGCCAATAGGGGACAGTTTGGTAAAAATCATTTCGAGTTTGGTAAAAATCAAAGATTTTCATTTGTTGAATTTTGAGAATGTACATCTTTGGTAAAAGAAGAGGAAAAATGAAAGATTTTAATTTTTTGAATTTCGAGAATGCACATCTTTGGGTAAAAGACAAAGATGAAAACCTATATAAAATTTCTTTTTAAATTGTGTAACCATATTTAAAAGTGTAAGACGAGATTGTTGACTTATACTGTGTTTATGCGATGCCGAATTCACGCTTTTATTTCGCGATTTCAGCCAATTCGTGTGTGCATAAACGCCATTTCGTAAATTTTGGCAACACACGAAAGTTGACTATGAATTCAACCTGAAAGCGTGAAATGGTGACAATTAAACTCCGGTAACTCTTTATAATTATCGGAGTTGCCAGATCGATATAAATACATAAATACACCTTACATATAACAAATTATTTGTTCATTCATTGCCAATAGAAACTAGTTTTCATCTTTTATTTTGACGGTAGAAAATATTTTATACTGGCTTGTACACACTTTATCTTTAAAACTAGCAAGATTATTTCATGCGAATCGAAAAAAATAATCGGTTTAATAATCGCTCACACCTTTTTCCAATTGTCCGGCATCTCTGTCAGCTGAGATTGATAAAATCCATGAATTCGGCCGTGTTGCATAAACAGGAACAAATTTTATTTCACGCTTTTAAGAAATCAACATCAACATGCATTCAGTTAAAATAGTTAAAATAAATAATTTTCTGAACGCATTTGACGGAATTCTGTTCAATGCGCACTATGTACGGCTCCAGTTCATACAATCAAAACTCTTTAAATGTGATGGAGGTAATACGATAATATCTATTCATGGGAATCATATGAACACCTGCGTGTGGAGCAATGATGCAGCCACCGAGGGAGTTGATACTTGTGGATGCCATCGAATTTCTGATTACAAAAAGGAAGCACTTAACATTATGAATATATACTATAATCTAGAAAAAAGAATGAAAAGGATTAAATAACATAAAAAAAATGTTCGCAATACCAAAATAAATGAATATTATTATGCTACAAAATAAACTTCTGACTTTTTGTTTCGAGTTAAAATTACAAGTACGGAGAACGGAAAATATTTCCTTGACTGAGATATGTCGGCTTCTCGCGAGTTGTTGCGCGGTCGTGATTTCAACCCCAATTATGGGAACGTATAAGAGCTAGCAGTCAGCCGTGAGGTCGTTGGCGTGAGGCCCATGATCTTGTCAATGAGCGTGCGCCTTCTGGGTTGTGCATATGTCCCTTTTATTGCGGTAAGGTAATTGGCAGGTGTGCATGTTCGGGTAGTTCTTGCTTGCATTTGTGGAAAGGAGAGAATCTTAGGCAACTTACCAGTTAAGTTCTGGGGCGGAAACAAAAATGTGTATTTGAAAATATTCCACATCTGAGAATCATTTACTGTGAGATTTATATTATTGGGGTTCTTTGGATTTCTAAATTAGTTTTAAAATCATAGGAAACATGATCGGACATGTTCCTCTAAGATAACCATCTTTGAATACTTTGGGTGTGCGACCTTTCACACGTGCACAGCAACACCTGTGATAATGAGGCAAAAGGGTACGTGATCACACCTTTCCCCAACATGATCGGACATGTTCCTCTAAGATAACAACCCTTAGATACTATGGTTGAGCGACCTTTCTCACGTGCACCTTTCTCACCTGACTATTAATTGCACATAATGAGGGGAAGGATACATGATCAATATTGTCACATGGGGATGTGGGGGCGATAAGGGGCAATTAATTTTACTCTTTATAGACACGATCGCGACATTTTTATGACTTCAAAGCCCATTAAAATCAGTTAATTTATTGGATTATGCTAATTGTCCCAGAACCCGCATACGTTAATGAGTGGGGGAGAGGGGTGGGGGCCATTAATATGCCAATTGTCCCAGAATCCGCGTTTCCATACTACTCACGCGCACAAACATTTGTGGTTCTCTCCTGGGTCTTCAAACTATTTTCAGATGGGTGCTTACCGGCCAAGTTGCTAGTACATCTAGCCAAAATCGGGTATCAGCTTTCACGACCCAGATAACCAAAGCGAGTGACAGGGGCTTGGAAAAACTTCTCACTAAGTTTTGGGAGGTGGAGAACATACCAACTAAGAGGTTAAAAGAATCCGATTCCTGTTGCGAGAGCAATTTTCTCCAAACCACCACTAGAGACGCAAGCGGTAGATACGTCGCAACTTTACCGTTTCGCAAGCCCGAAAATTTCGGATCCAAATTGGAACCCTCGCAATCCATTGCCCTAGCTCAGTTTCTTAGAAACGAGAACCGTTTGAAAAGAGACGTTCCATAAAAGGAGCAATATGACTCAGTCATTCAAGAGTATTTGGATCTGGGTCACATGAGAGTAGTCCCCCCGTCTTACGATTCTCCAATCTATTATCTTTCACACCACGCGGTGGTCAACCCTGAGAGTACCACCACCAAACTTCGCGTGGTATTCAATGCTTCTAGCCCTTCAGCAAATGAGACAAGCTTGAACGATATTCTTCACGCTGGTCCAGTCCTACAATCTGATTTAACCATTCAGATCTTGAAGTGGCGTTATTTGCAATACGTGTTCAGTGCAGACATTACAAAGATGTACCGTCAGATCTGGGTCGATCCCAAGCATACGCCGTTCCAAAGAATTTTATTCCGGAATAAAGAAGAAGTAAGCGATTTCGAACCTTTGGTGTCAACTGTGCACCTTTTCTGGCACTCCGCGTACTCCAACAATTGGCAGATGACGTAGAAAAGGACTTCCCTAAAGCAAGCAATATTGTTCGGCATTTTATGTACGTAGACGACGTTCTAGCAGGGGCCAATTCCATTCAAGAGGCTCAACTTGCGATCAGCGAGCTTCACCACGCCTTTAACCGCGCTGGGTTCCCATTGAGAAAGTGGACAGCTAATCAGGAGAGCATACTGGAAGATATCCCAAACGAGCATCTACTCCACGACGACTTTCGTGACCTTAATTCTGAAAGTTTTGCCAAAACACTTGGTGTTCGGTGGAATGCGACCTCGGATGAGTTCTATTTTGTCCCACCGCCAGTTTTGATTGAATCTCCTTATACGCAGAGAGAGGTTCATTCGGAGCCGGATGGCTGTCCCCGTTTGTTGTCCGCTCAAAAATATTTATGCAAGAGATTTGGTTGCAAGAGTTGGGCTGGGATGAAAATATCCCCACAGAAATGAATCAAAGATGGCAAGAATTTTTGCGCAGCTATTCCGAGCTTGAACAGATCCGTATTCCAAAGTGGGTTGGTTTCCAGCCACAGGTGAAAGTAGAGCATCATGGTTTTTGTGATGCGTCGCAAACGGCATATGGGTCGCAATATTCTTGTGGGTTGAAGTAGGCCAAAACATTATGACTCGTCTGCTTACCTCCAAAACCCGAGTCGCTCCTGTTAAAACGGTGTCCCTTCCACGGCTCGAGCTGTGTGGGTCATTGTTGTTGTCAGAAATGATCGCTGCTATCCTTCCGATTATGCCAATTTCCAATTCCAACATTTTCTGCTGGACTGATTCCACCATCGTCCTCGCATGGTTGAATATACCGGCATGCCACTGGACCACGTTTGTAGCCAACCGAGTGACCAAGATTACTCAGGTGGGCGCATGTGCGATCTGAGCACAATTCCGCGGACCTAGCCAGTCGAGGCGTGTCGCTGCGGGAGCTGGTTCATAGCTAACTCTGGTGGAAAGGACCGGATTGGTTACAACAGCCAAAAGACAAGTGGCCAACACTGAACCTTGCACCTCCAGTCACAGACTTAGAGCAGCGTGCTGTGAAGGTCAATTTCGCAAAGGCCCCATCCGAAGATTTTCTGGAATGGTTCTCCAAGTTGGACAAGGCTCTGCGGGTCCTTGCGTACGTGTTACGGTTCATTCAACGCTGTCGCAAGATGCCGAAGGAAGAGGTCCGAGAAGCTAAAAGAGCCCTTATTCTATATGCTCAGCGGGAGGAATATACCCAAGAGCTTAAATTCCTAAATGATAAGCGTCCAATTCCAGTTTCCAGCACGGTAGCCAACCTGTTTCCATTTCTAGATGAGCGAGGCCTGTTAAGGGCATGTGGTCGCATTACAGTCTCAACGGCCTTTCAGTATGACGAGCGGCATCCTATTATACTGCCATACAACTGTCGACTAGCTCGCCTGCTCGTTCTTTTTTCACACCAGATTTCCCGGCATGGCGGCAACCAACTAGTGGTTGCCTCATCCGATCAAAGTATTGCATTCCTAAAATCAAGAATCTTGTAAAAGCTGTGCTAAACTCCTGTAATGTGTAGAAGAGAGTACAGACGCAATTGATGGGCGATATTTCTACCAATCGAGTTTCCTTTTCCAGGCCATTTACATATACTGGCATTGACCAAAAAACTATACAGGCAGAGCATGCCTTATTACCAAGGCATATGTTAACGTGTTTGTGCTTTTCTCCACAAAGGCTATCCATTAAGAGCCTACGTCCGACCTGACAACCTAGAAGTTCCTCGCTGCATTTGCCCAATTTGTAGTGAGAAGAGGTTGTCCTCAGCGGGTCCATTCGGATAATGGCAAAACCTTTGTGGGGGCAGCGACTCTACTTTCTCGGGATTTCATGCAGACGATCAAGGAGTCTGTGACTGATACCTATAGCCATCAGGGAATTTTGTGGCGGTTCATTCCTCCAGGAGCTCCACATATGGGAGGATTGTGGGAGGCCGGAGTGAAAAGCTTCAAGGCACTTTTCTACAAGTCGTAGAGAAGTCGGAAGTACACGTTTAAAGAGGGACTATACGCGTCCCACCCACAAGCTAGTACTTCTTCCTATGGAGGCCAAGGCACCCTCCGCTCTTCCAAAAAAACGCATCCCATCCACAAGCTAGTACTTCTTCCTATGGAGGCCAAGACAGCCTCCGCTCTTTCGAAATAGTGCCTTCTGTCCTCATGCTTCAAAATCCGTTCACAATTGATACTAAATGCGCTTATCTTTTTTATTAAAGCATTAAAACCATGGCTCCACGTCCTCGCAGCGCCCAAACTTTGAATGACAGACGTTCACGAGGTATGGAGAATGTCCGCGCCAAGGAGGTGCTACTGTTAATGAATGTTAGTGGTTAACAGACGAGAGCAGTAACGTCGAGATGGTCTTCAGTACCTCTGCTGCCGAATCCTTTTCATGTTGAGAGCTGAGGAACTACGGATCAAAGAAGAGACGAAAAGCTAACCGCAAGGCGAAACTGTACCACGTGTGCAGCCCGGCGTTATAATTTTGAACAAAAAGCAGACACAGAATGAGCACGTGTTGGAATACCTAAAGCAACGGCTTGCTTATGTCCGTAATAAAAAAGAAAAAAAGTGATCACAGTACCAGCAAGAAAGACACTCAAAGATTATTGTGTGCGTGACACGCAATGTTATATTTACGCCGTGGTTTGTTCTTATGTGCGAATGTTGCAGGTTATTTGGCGGCAAATCTCACTGGTCGGGTAGAGGGAGGGAATCGTCTTGGCCGTAGTCATCCCACCCGTAGAGATTTTTGAAGAGATTGCGTCCTGCCTTTCTGATCTACTGACTATGTTGCGCCTTTTGATTTGCGGGAATCCAGCGCGTGCCTTGATCATGACTCCAACGACGATCACACTGAATGTGCTGTGTCGGATTGGTCCCCGGCTTTTATGAAATAAAATTATAACCTCTAAGCACTTTACTATTTGTCTGTGTCCTGTCACGGTCGCCAAATGTTGCGTTCATACGCAGATTTATCCAAGCCCAGCTCAAATAGTAATAAATGTGTGGTTCTTTAAACGTTATAATGTTTATTTGCTGACTTCAATTGATTCTTCGTAATCGTAGAGGGCAAGAGAGAGAATGTATAACTCTAGAAATTTAAGCGAAAGCGTTATAGCTTTTGTCGTTTACAGAAATACCGAAGCAATACCAAAAATGCCCTTAGTACTGATCCTTCTCACAGGATACTCAATTTCGTCCCTTTGAAACAACATATTTTTTTTCTGTTTTATGCCGTTCGCCTGTTATACCCGTTACTCGTAGAATAAAAGGGTATACTAGATTCGTCGAAAAGTATGTAATAGGCAGACACCATAAAGTATGTATATTATTGATCAGGATCACTAGCCGAGTCGATCTAGCCATATCCGTCTGTCCGTCTGTCTGTCCGTCCGGATAAACGCTGAGATCTCGGAATTTATACGAGCTAGGCTCTTGAGATTTGGCATGCAGATTCCTGAGCTTCTGACGCATCGCAAGTTTGTTTTAGCAGCGTGCCACGCCCACTCTAGCGCCCACAAACCGCCCAAAACTGTGGCTCCTACAGCTTTGAAGCTAGAGTAAAACTTTTAGCTGAAATGAATTGTTCTCATCAATACCTATCGATTGGCCCAAAAAATTGCCACGCCCACTTTAACGCCCACAAACTTCAAAAAATCGTAAGTATGAACGCGGATATCTCGGAAACTATCAAAGATAGAGAATTGCGATCTCAGATTTATATTCCGTAGCCCTGTACGCAGCGCACGTTTATTACGCGAATATGTCACGCCCACAAGCCGGCCGAACCAGTGTCGCCCACGATTTACGTGGTAGATAAAAAATTTTAACTGAAATGTATTTGTCTCGTCAATACCTATCGATTGTTGTTGTTGTTGAATGTTGATGCACTAAGAGCAGTACAAACAAGTGGACCAAAAAACACCAAGCACGTTCTTGTTACGCGCGGGACCATTTTCATTTCGGGCAAATACGGTTCGCGAGGAAGGTACATAAAACAAATAAAGACAGGACAAAACATAGATCGGCCACAGAGCTAGTGGGATGGCTCGGAGGGCGCCGAGCTGAAGGCTTTCGAATGGGTCGTAGGTTGCGGATAGCGAGCGAGTTACCGCACACATCGTTGCGGACACATCGCCGCCCTCCAAACCTCAGCGACTCTGCCAAATGGTCATTAACCCAAACACTGGAGGCATAAACGCTGAGTTTGGGAACCAACGGAAGTAAGCAGAACCAACACTTAACAGCTATGCGAAACCACAAACAAACTCACACATCAGATACGCCAAACCTGCCAACTATGCAGTTTCTCATTCTCCACTCGAATCTGCTAGATATGCGAATTCCCAATCATACCATTTCATTCCAACATATTCCACTGTATTCCACAAGTTACTCTTTAGTTTGTAGAACAATAAAGATTCATTATAATTTTGACCGAAGTCGAAGGAAGTTCTCATTTATTAAACTTAATTATATCAAATACACTGAAAACACCCGTTGGACTCAACTCACAGTATACCTAGACACTGAAAGCACCCATTGGACTCGATACTTAGATACTGTAATTGGCGCAGCCGGATTCGGACCAGGAGATCGCAAAATGCTCCAGCTCCTGATCATACTATACCTGTAAGATAGGTAAGTGAACAAATGGTGGCGAAATTAAGAAGGAAAAGGAAAGGAAGAATAAAACAAATAAATTGGTTAAAAATATAAAAAAAGAAGAAGTGAAAAGTGACGAACCAAATTCAGGCAAGTATACAAGTGTTAGTGTTCACAAAAGTTGCGACCGAATATGTGCACATCAAACGCTGATAACGCACCGGGATCGCATTCTTGAGGGAAATGACAAATTCATAAAATCACACATAACCAAATGCAAAGAAAAACTTTCAGTTATACAGATTTGTGACCGAATATGTGCAAATTAATAACTTCATTTGTGAATTATTTAAAAAAAATTATTTTTATTTTTTATTCACTAAGTTTGAACTTCACAACATTTCCTTAGTATCGACTTTTATTCTTGGCGGTTCACAATTAACTTCTTATACAACCGATCTTCTCGGATGCAAAAACGTACTGCCTGGCCAAGGGCCGCTTATCTGATAATCAAACCGGGGTTTAAGAGAATTGGGGAACTCATTAAGAGTTGGATAAGGGTTGGACTGAAGAGAGTCGGGAAATCGGATGATCTAATTCTCTGCTCAATTGCCAAACGGATTACGCTGCAGTTTTGGGGCTCGCCGGGTGTTGACCGGATGCTTGTGTTTACATTAGCTGGACCCAGCTTAGTTTATGTTAGGAGGACTGCGGCGCAATTGAATCTTAATAATGAAGTTCGATTGAAGTGGGGGAGCTAATTGAGATTCTGTGGGAACGCTGAGTAAGTTGATCCCCGCTAAGAATTGTTTATAAGAAATTTTTTACTACTGTTGTATTATAACCATTTATAAAAATGGCTCATTCTTGGATTACATCAATTTTTTTATTATATTCCCTGATTTTATTACAAAGGGATTTTTCTCCATTAGTAGCCTGGTGAAACAAGTACTTTCTGAGCTTAAAGTGCCATAATTATTAAATATTTCTGTCTTAAAATTAGAAATTACATAGTACCTATTGTTACATTTGGCGAAATGATTATCAATTAATAGTTTTCCATCATTGTGTGAGATGGATCTTGCGTTATACACTTCGCAACGGTTTGTTATGATGGGGTATTTTATATATATTACAATTAATTCTTGGTGTATGGCGATTTTAAATTTTGATATATCTAATATGTCAGTAATTACTACAGGTTTCTGTTCGTGTTTATATATTTCTTGGATTTCTTCAGCGTTCAAAATTTTAGTGTTGAAAACATTTATTTTTTGCTAATGTAATTGTATCCATTAAATTCATCAGATCGTAAGTGAGCAAGCGAAGATGGTGTTTTCTGAATGGAAATTCTTGATTTAAAATAACTGTTTGAAGATTCTCAGATAGGGTTTTTATTTCTTTAAATAATTTAGAGTTAATAACAAATTGATTGTTATTATTTTGGATTAAATCATTAATTTTATTTTGCACCGTTATCAAATCATCATGATCGGGAGTCCCTGCTATCCATTTCCAAAGGGTGCCTATTTCATTAAATCCTCTTTTTGCCCTACTTGGTAAAATTTGTGAGAGGAGCATTTTAATAATATCTAAATCATAGGAAATTTCCCATTGTAAATTATTATTTTTGTTTATGTGTGCTGATTCGAGTTTGATTATGTCTTTATATAAACTTAAATTAGTTATACGAAATAGGTCACCGTATGAATCATAAATAAGAATGTCTTTTGTATCCTTGTAGAGGAAAAAATCATGGTTCGTGTAATCCATTATTTCGGAATTGGTGGCCGCTACTATCAATAATACAAATATTATTGAATTCATTTTCTGTAATTTAAGACAAACTGTGTTTAAGATTTGATGTTATATTTATGAATCGTACGATTTCTATTGTTTATGATAACCTTATTATGTAAATTCTCCTTAACTACTTGTTTTTTATATCTAGAGTTAAGCTTATTCCTTTCCCCGTGTTTTTTCTCATAAATGACTTCCCCTACGAGATAGTCCTTTTCCTTTCTACCTTTGTTGTGAGAACTTAACATTTTCTCTTGTGCCTGTTTTAATAACTGTGGAACAGTATCATGTTCGATTTTATTGTATAATACATCGTACGGTCATTGGTTGGTAATGGAATGTATGGTCATGTTATATTTCTGAGCTGCTCTAATTATAACTTCAGAATAATCAACTAAGTTAAGTTCGTCTTTGATGCAACGAGCAATTTCAGTAAGGGTTGAATGAGCCCTTTCTATCTGTCCATTGGACGTACTATGGCGAGGATCTGCGAAATATAAATTAATACCGCATCTTTGTGGGAAGGATTTAAATTGTGTTGATGAAAAACTAGGCTCGTTATCCATCATTAAAGTTTTAGCAAGTGGATAATGTTGCAATATTTCTAAAATTTTGGTTTCTATGTTGAGTTTATTTTGAATCTCCTTTACAACTAAGTATTTTGAATATGAATCAATACAGGTAATGAACATTACATTCTGAGCGTAAAAAATGTCGATATTCAAATTTTCTCCTTCTTTATTTGGGATGGGTGCTTGTCCAATAAGAATTAGTACAGGGTGTCTATTATATTTGTTGCTATTACAAATTGTACAGTTCTTTATGTACTCCTGGAGTTTTTTGTTCAAATTTGGCCAATAGTATAGTCTGTTAATTTGCTTGTAATTTTCGTCCAGTCCCCTGTGTGATCTACAATGAGTTTCTTCTATTATTAATGCTCTGTCTTCAGGGTTTTCTACATCGTGGACGAATATTTTTGTATATAGGAATTTATTTGTTAAATTTTCTTTAAGTGGATTTTGAATTTTGTATAAGTCTTCTAAAGTACAGTGAATACCTATCGTTATGTTAGGAGGGATATATTCCCTTAAGATTGATACCAAATTTTCCGGGGTTTCAAATTCTATTATATGTCTGGAATTTCCAAGTATGTTGACCATATCATGTATTGTATACCTCCCCGTTGCTATTAGCAATTGTTGCTTAAACTGGTTTAAGGGTTTGCGGGTTTCTTGTATAACATTCTCAAAACTGCTCTCTGCAGAATGCTGAGTGTTTTGATCTGAGACCGACTCGTTACTGTCCGTTAGGTTGTTAATTTGAATTCTTAATAGGGCGTCAGCAACTACGTTGGTATATCCTGGTATATAAATTATTTTGGGAGAGTAGCTTTCAATGAATGAGTACCATCTTTTCATCTCGATGTTTGGATTTTTTTGAGATATCGAGAAAGACAGTGGTTGGTGATCTGTATAGATTTCTATGTTATTAACGCCGTATAAATAGTTTCGCAAATTTTTAAATGCCCAAACTATTGCTTAAAGTTCTTTCTTATTGGTGTCATATACTTGTTCGGATTTAGTTAGAGTTTTTGAAATGAAGGTTATTGGTTTTCCTTCCTGTGAAAGAACCGCACCAATAGCTAGATCGGACGCATCGGTCGTTAAAGTGCATTTTTTATTATAATCAGGTTGTACCAATTCAATTTGTGCAATTAAATTATCTTTGAGCTCGTTAAAAGCTCTTACAGCTGAATCGTCCAACTGTATGGAAGTTTTACGTGATGCTTTTTTAGATACTTTGCCGTTTTGGCCTTCTAAATATTTTGTTAAAGGTTTAGCTATCTTTGCATAATTTTGCACAAATTTTCTGTAATATCCTGTAAGGCCTAAGAAGCTTCAAAGCTCTCGAATATTTTTAGGGATCGGATATTTTACAATTGTAGAAATTTTTTCGGGATCGGGTTTGATCACATTGTGAGAAACAACGTAACCGAGAAAGTTTGTTTCTAGTTTAAAGAACTTTGATTTTTCAATCGAAATTTTCATGTTTGCGTTCAGCAAAATTTTAATAATGACAATTAAGTCTTTGTAATGTTGCTCCATTGTTTTTGAAAATATAATTATGTCATCCATATAAACATGACATGTTTTACCCACTTGTTCTCTCAAAATATCGTCCATCGCTCGTTGGAATATTATAGGAGCGTTTGTCAAACCGAAAGGCATTCTTAGGAATTCGTATTTCCCATTATTTATTGAAAATGAGGTTTTTTTAATGTCAGGTTCGTTCATGAGAATCTGATGAAATCCAGATTCCAAGTCAATTGTTGAAAAGTATTTGGCCTTTCCCAGATTAGATAAAATCACTGAAGGGTCCTGCATTGGATACCTATGGAGTTTTCATTTAGTTTCTTATAGTCTATAACTAATCTTAGTTTTGCAGTACCATCTTCATTAAATCCTTTTTTTGGTACCACTAAAACTGGAGAATTATAAGGGCTTTTGCTTGGTCTTATAATTCCTTCTTTTAACATGCGATTAACTTCAGAGTTTACGAAATCTGAAGCCGATAGAGCATAGGGATACTGTTTGCTATAAATATCTCTCTCATTTTCGATGTTTATTTCACCGCGAATATCAGTCCTGAAAGGGATTTGCATGTTTATCTTCGAGGGCTCTTTATTGATAATATTTATTATCTCATTTTCCAAATCCATTCTTTGGTTTGGAATTGATTCACTCATATTGTTTATTTCGTTGTTGTCGGATAAATCAACGACGGCTTGTTCAGGACTTTTTAATCCCAAACTAGAATTTTTGTCGGATACTTCAACGTCGGCGCGCTCAGGATTTTTGAATCCCAAACTATAATTTTTGTCGGATACTTCAACGACGGGGTGTTCAGGATATTTTAATCCCAAACTTGTTTTGCTTTGATTTTCCTCTTCAGACTCAGTTCTGATTTTGGCCTTTTCATCAAAGTATTTTCGTATAATAAATTCCTTTAATGAAAGAATTGTTTTTTCTTCAGATAAGGAAAGTTGGTTAAAAGAACTGTCATTATCATAAATTAATTTTTCTTCTACTCCGCAACTCTCCCGTGTGCAGTCGCTTTATTGAACGCTCTATAAAATAAACGATATTCCACGGAAAATAACATTTATAAAATTGAAGAAAGTCTATAACCGCCTAATATACCACCAGCCCTATCCGCGAACAACACAACATAGTGCTAATAAACAAAGTTGACTCTATAAATCAAAAAATAAATTCTTGCTGAACAATAAGTGCGGTTGTGCGTGCACCTTCAGTGAGAGACAATCGGTGCGGCACCATCTTCGGAGTGCAAGAGAGAAAAAGGTTGCCCCATCAGCTACGCTATCGCCGATAAGGCAGCTATTCACTATTGTCGATAAGGCAGTTTGTCGGTAAAACAGTGAGTGGTTGCAAGCGAAGCTACAACTTAAACTTAAAGATTTAATCCAAAAGATACAATACAAACACAACCGACCTAACCTTAACCAAATCAAACAATAAATACACTTAAAAAAGTCATGGGTTCTTCTGCTCCACCCACTAAACGTACCCGCAACAATGCTGGAACTGCCAGCGAACGCATTTCGGATGTAAATTCGCCTCAGCTTCTGGAGCTCCTAAAGACTCGGTTCGAGGAACAAACCGAGAAAATTAAGTCGGCCGTTCGGGAAGCTGAACAGCGAATGCTCAGAAGCCTTATGGATCGCTTGGACAAAATCGCCGGGGAAGTAAAGCAAATGGATGCTCGTGTCCCGACGTTGGAGCGCGAGGTTGCCGATCTTCGCTCCATGAGGGACCGAATGGGTGAGCGGGTTGAGACGCTGAACCGGGAGGTAGAAAATCTACAAGCAGCAGGTCAGAGGTTGGGTGCACTGGAGGCCAGGCTGGCAACGCAATGCAGGGAGACTAGCTCGTGTGATCTGAGGGTTCATGGAGTTCCCTATGTCGAAGGTGAAGATCTCAGAGCGCTCTATCACAAGCTATGCTTTAATCTCCAGCTGACTCCACCACCAAAAGTCTGCGATATCTTCCGAGCAAGGAAATCACAACAAACACATGTGGATCCGGTAATAATAATTAAAATGCTAAACCCACGCGAAAAGATCAAGCTGCTTGGTCAAGTCGGAATGTACAGGCGCGAGCACAAGAAACAACTTAGCTTGCAGTTTCTGGGTTTCAATTCAGAAGCGTTAATTTATATTAATGAGTAATTGTTAGAAGAGCATTATCTCATCTTTAAAGAAGCTATGCGTATGAAAAAAAATAAAATCCTTACGGCTGTCTTTACATGACGCGGCCTTGTGCACGTACGTTGCACTCGAAGAGAGGGTGTCTGTTCCATTAACAGTATGGAGGAACTTTCGTCCATTAATCTTTCGCCTGATCCACTTTCTACATCTCTCACTAACGCTTCGGCTGGACCTGAAGCTGATAGCTTTCGTTCTTAAGCGTATTAATTGTATCCCCTTAATAACATAAACATTTGAACGCATTATTACCTCTCAGTTGCAACATTTGTGCTCCTCTTTAATATCGCCGTGTCAACATGGTTTTGTTAAGCGTAGATCGACCACCACTAACCTGCTCGAATTGACATCTTTTGTACTAGATGGATTTAACAAAAAACAAGGAAGAACGCTATAGTCGAGTACCTCGACTATCAGATACCCGTTACTCAAAAGGAAATGGAGATATGAAAGCAGCAAAGCGAGATTAAAATGCGCCACCTACCGGCGGTAGACAGATTTAAGCGTCATGGGCGTTAGAGTGGGCGTGGCAAATTTATTTTTGGATCAATCGATAGGTATTGACGACACCAATACATTTCAGTTAAAATTTTTTATCTAGCATGCAAATTGTGGGCGTCACAGGTTTTCGCGGTTTGTGGGCGTTTAAGTGGGCGTGGCAAACTTTTTTTTAGGTCAATCGATAGGTACTGATGAGAACAATACATTTCAGTTAAAATATCTAGCATCAAAACTGTAGGAGTTACAGTTTTGGGCGGTTTGTGGGCGTTAGAGTGGGCGTGGCAGTCTACTGAAACAAACTTGCGCTGCGTAAGAAGCTCAGCAAGATGTACGCCAAATCTCAATAGCCTAGCTCTCATAGTTTCCGAGATCTCAGCGTTCATTCGGACAGACAGACGGACAGACGGACAGACGGACATGGCTAGATCGACTCGGCTAGTGATCCTGATCAAGAATATATATACTTTATGGGGTCGGAAACGCTTCCTTCTGCCTGTTACATACTTTCCGACGAATCTAATATACCCTTTTACTCTACGAGTAACGGGTATAATTACAGACGGACGTTATATATACAGATTTTAGTAAAGCCTTTGACTCTGTTAACCACTCTCTTCTTTTATTCAAATTAGATCTGCTTGGGTTTCCGAATAATCTGTTAACTTGGATTTCAAGTTATTTGATTGGTAGATCTCAGAGGGTTTTATTCAAAAACGCTGTTTCCAAGATGATCAACGTGACATCTGGAGTGCCTCAGGGCAATCATTTAGGCCCTTTGCTGTTTAATCTGTTTATAAATGATCTTCCTTCTATCGTAAATAACTTCGTGTACTAATGTATGCTGATGATGTTAAGCTTTGTTTTTCATATAATAATATTGAATCTGGTTTCTGCTTGCAGTCAGACATAAATAGATTCCAGGAATGGTGTCAGTACAACCTTTTGAATTTAAACTATCTTAAATGCAACGTTATGACTTTTTATAGGGGTACGCCAACGTTCATGAGTTACTCTCTTCAGAACATGTCCTCGGACCGAATATACTCAGTAAACGATTTAGGTGTTCTCCTAGATCCTAAACTTAAATTTGACTCCCACATAACCTCTACTGTAAATAAAGCTATGAGTGTTCTTGGGTTTATAAAGCGTTGGTCTAAAGAATTTGATGATCCATACACTACCAAATTATTATTTACCTCACTTGTCCGACCTAATTTAGAATACTGTTCTTCCGTTTGGAGTCCTCAGTATCAAGTGCACATTGACCGTATAGAGTCCGTACAGAAACAATTTCTTCTTTTTGCCTTACGTGGTTTGAACTGGGATCAAAACGTCAGGTTGCCTTCTTACTCGAGTAGATTGCTATTAATTAATTTGCCTACTCTAGTAAGCCGTAGAATTATGCTTGGTACTATTTTTATGAATAATCTTATCAGAGGCGATATTGATTCTGTAGATTTGGTAAGCCGCCTAAGTTTCAATGTTCCTGTTAGACTAATGCGAAACTACCATCCTATTAACTTGCCACGATGTTCATCTAATTTTAGTCAGCATGAGCCCTTTCGCGTTCTTTCTAATAATTATAACAACCTGTATCATTTAATTTGTTCCTCAACTTCTATCCCTGTACTAAAAACTTAAATCTTAGCTCATTTGCTTTAATCTTGTTGATCTATGTTTTGTCCTGTCTTTATTTGTTCTATGTACCTTCCTCGCGAACCGTATTTGCCCGAAATAAAAATGGGCCCGCGCGTAACAAGCACGTGCTTGGTGTCGTTTGGGCCACTGGTTTGTACTGCTCTTAGTGCATCAACGTTCAACAACAATCAATCATATTGGCAGGTGATTTTAACAGCAACCTATTGTCAGAAAGCCATCTCGTAGATAACTTTAAATCCCTAGGTTTGTTTTCCGTAAACGACGCACTATAGCAGCCACTGTGATACATTACTTGACTTATTTCTTATCAATGACCCTAGCAAAATCATACATTATGACCAGGTTTCTGTACCAGCCTTCTCCAGACATGACCTAATATTTTTAACATACGACTTGACCTTTGACAGCAAAATCAATTCTTTTACGTATAGAGATTACAAAAATATAAACTATAATGAATTAAAAACGGAATTTTTGTGTTGTGACTGGTCATGTATTTACCATCTTCGTCATGTAGATTGTCAATTAGAGGTTTTAACCAACAATGTCCAGTATTTGTTCAACAAGTTTGTGCCCCTAAGGACCAAGGTGATTAAGCCAATGCAAAATCCATGGTTCAGTAGTGAAATTAAAAACCTAACCCGTCAGCGAGATGTAGCTTACCTCCGGTGGAAGCGATACAAAACTGATGAATTTCGAAAACAATACAAAGAGGCTAGGGTAAAAGTAAACAAAAAGATAAAATCAGCAAAGAAAGAGCATTATAACATACAATTTAATAACTGTGTTAACTCAAAAAACAGATGGAACAAACTAAAACGGTAAGGTATTGGAAAGTGTAAGCAACAGACAGAGTCTGAGGTGGATGTCGAATTAATAAACAAAAAGTTTTTGGAAATAGATGTACCTGAAGCAACATGCAATCCGTACCTGAATATTCAACCCCTCTGTGATAATAGTTTTAGCTTTATATGTATAAACCAAAGTGATGTCCTAGCTAGTATTCTGCATGTCAAGTCCGATGCTGTTGGTCTCGATAATATGAGTCCAAAATTTGTTAAGCTTTTGCTCCCCTTAATGTTGCCCCATGTTACATATATTTTTAACACGGCTATTACAACGTCTTCATTTCCGTTAATATGGAAATATTACCTTTTCTATCAAAAGTCTTTGAGAACCTTATGTCCTCACAGATTCAACTATACTTAGCTAATAATTCTCTACTTGACGAGAAACAATCAGGATTCCGTAAGAAAAGGAGTTGTATTACTGCAATCACTAATATTGTAGAGGATATAAGACAAGAACTGGACAGTAACTGCGTAACGCTTTTGACGCTCCTTGACCACAGCAAGGCTTTTGATTCTGTGAATCATAACATTCTCTGTACCAAGCTTAGGAATATGTTTAATTTCGCAACTAATGCGACGAAGCTTATTAGGTCGTACTTAACGAATAGGTTTCAAGCAGTCGTCTCTGGAACGCAAGTTTCTTCTCTCCGGAACTTATCCAGGGGAGTGCCACAGGGATCTGTGCTAGGCCCTTTATTGTTTTCTTATATGTCAATGATCTCCCCAGTATCCTGTCTGAGTGTGAAGTACATTTATATGCTGATGATGTCCAAATATATGTTAGTAGACCCGTAACTGAATTACATGATTGTGTCCGTATAAGTAATAAAATGTTGTGGCTAATTGAAAAATGGGCGAAGGAAAATGGCTTGGGTATAAATCCTAAAAAATCGAAGTGCTTGGTAATTGGTAAAAAGCAACTTTCAACACTTTCACTCCAAAAATTATATATAAACCATACGCCGATAAGCTATGAAGTGAATGTAGTTAATCTAGGGATAACATTTAACAATACTTTATCATGGAGCAATCATATAGTCAAAGCGACAGGGCGTACATATGCTCTGCTGAGAAAATTTTCATTCTCCAAATCGTTTCTAACTGAGGAAGTTAGACTATTAATCGCCAGTAACGGGTATAACAATTAGGAGCGCAACTCAATTTTACAATAAAGTTAAAGATCTTTTAAAATACTAGTACACATAAGTACAAAAATTAAATGAAATAAAATAAAACAAAACAAAACAAGGAAGAACGCTATAGTCGAGTACCTCGACTATCAGATACCCGTTACTCAGCTAAAGGGACCAAAGGGAAATGGAGATATGCAAGCAGCAAATCGAGATTTAACAAGGAAGAACGCTATAGTCGAGTACCTCGACTATCAGATACCCGTTACTCAAAGGGAAATGGAGATATGCAAGCAGCAAAGCGAAATTAAAATGCGCCACCTACCGGCGGTAGACAGATTAAAGCGTTATGGGCGTTAGAGTGGGCGTGGCAGAATTATTTTTGGATCAATCGATAGGTATTGACGACACCAATACATTTCAGTTAAAATTATTTATCTAGCATGCAAATTGTGGGCGTCACAGGTTTTCGCGGTTTGTGGGCGTTTAAGTGGGCGTGGCAAACTTTTTTTTAGGTCAATCGATAGGTTTTGATGAGAAAAATACATTTCAGTTAAAATTTTCTATCTAGCATAAAAACTGTAGGAGTTACAGTTTTGGGCGGTTTGTGGGCGTTAGAGTGGGCGTGGCAGTCTACTGAAACAAACTTGCGCTGCGTAAGAAGCTCAGGAATCTGTACGCCAAATCTCAATAGCCTAGCTCTCATAGTTTCCGAGATCTCAGCGTTCATCCGGACGGACAGACAGACGGACAGACGGACAGACGGACAGACGGTCAGACGGACAGACGGACAGACGGACATGGCTAGATCGACTCGGCTAGTGATCCTGATCAAGAATATATATACTTTATGGGGTCGGAAACGCTTCCTTCTGCCTGTTACATACTTTCCGACGAATCTAGTATACCCTTTTACTCTACGAGTAACGGGTATAAATACGCCACCCACCGGCGGTAAACAGATTTAAGCGTTATGGGCGTTAGAGTGGGCATGGTAAAATTTTTTTTGAATCAATCGATAGGTATCGACGAGACCAATACATTTCAGTTAAAATTTTTTATCTAGCATGAAAACTGTGGCCGTCACAGGTTTGGGCGGTTTGTGGGCGTCAGAGTGGGCGTGGCAATTTTTTTTTCGGGTCACTCGATAGGTATTGATGAGAAGAATACACTTATGTTAAACTTTTTATTCTAGCATCAAAACTGTAGGAGCCACAGTTTTGGGCGGTTTGTGGGCGTAAGAGTGGGCGTGGCACATTGCTGAAACAAACTTGCGCTGCGTAAGAAGCTTAGGAATCTGCACGCCAAATCTCAATAGCCTAGCTCCCATAGTTTCCGAGATCTCAGCGTTCATCCGGACGGACAGACAGACGGACAGACGGACAGACGGACAGACGGACATGGCTAGATCGACTCGGCTAGTGATCCTGATGAAGAATATATATACTTTATGGGGTCGAAAACGCTTCCTTCTGCCTGTTACATACTTTCCGACGAATCTAGTATACCCTTTTACTCTACGAGTAACGGGTATAAAAATAATAAAAATATATATATTTTAAAAACAATAATAATTGTAACTAAGAAACTACGAAAATTTGATGTTAGTCATTAATATTAATTAAGAGCGAGAGAAATTGTTTTAATAACTTAAAAATAATAATAATATAAAATATCAACTCAATGTGACTAGCGCGTTAAATTTAAGTGTGCACTTGTAGCGCTAGGATATAAACAAATAAATAAATAAATATCTTTTCCCCCATATTTTATTACTCCTTTTTCTGTGTCTATTACAGCTCCTATTTTTTTTAATAGGTTGTAACCTATTAGAAAATCTGATTTTAACCCGTTTATTTCATAAAATGTGTAACGCGTGTCAAAGATCGTTACCATGTGATAATATTTAATTATAGAATATCCATTAACCGTAGATACTCTTTTATATATAGGAAGCTCGTTTTTGTTTTTATAAATTCCTGTTTTTATATAGCAGGAGGTTGCTCCTGTGTCAATTAACATATTAAGCTTTTTAATTATTTTGCTATCATATCGGATTAGGTAGGGTAATCCTACTCCGGATTCTGGCCTAAAAATGGTCTTCTTCGATATTATTTAATCGCATAGTTTTGTTTGCCGGTTGGTTATCCGTACCTGTTGGTTCTCTTTTGTTCTGAGTTGTTTGTGTCTCTGGCTTTTTATTTTGATTCCATTTATTCTGATTATAGTTGTTGTTACCATAATTGTTATAACCCTGATTGTACTTTGGCCTATTCTGAATCTGTAAGGATTCATCTACGTCCATCGGTTCTGGCTTGCTTTGCTGAGCTTTATTGGAATTCCATTGATTATGGGAATTATATTGTGGATTATACTGTCTGCCCTGATTCCAATTAAGATTTTTATTTTGATTATAATTGTTTCTATTCTGGCTATCGGGTTGATTAAACCTCAAGTTGTTAGTATTCCTTTGATTACTATTATGGTAATTATGGTTACTTTGCTTGGGTCTATTATTTGAGTTTTGGTACCCGAATAAATTTGACTCATAACTCCTGCGCTGTGATGATGTGAAATTATTATTTATTTATTTATTTAACAAATTAAGCTTATCATACAATGTTAAACTTAATACTAAATTTCCGAGCACTGGCTGCGGACGCCTTCGACTCTGACTGTAACTAATCTGCTGTGTTTAAATCTGTACTTGCGGTTTATTTATGGGCTTAGTTTGTTATTATATTGCTAGCTTTGATTTACTTATAAGCTCGTACATTTTTTTAATATTTTCTACGGATGGGCAATCGAGGATTTGGGAAGGGGGCTGTACTATTACCATAGCGTTCGGTAAGTCTGGCGGATTCGTAGAAAATATGACGTCTGAGATATGGCCGTTGAGGCCAGTTATGAATACTCTTAGAGCTGTCTTTTTGTGTTTTTCGTTCATTTCAGCAGTTAAAGGCTTGTTTCTGCCGTAAGTCATAATGGTTTTATTTATTAGAAGAGTTAGTGTTTTATTAACTAACCCATAATATTCCATTATGGACAGTTTCCCTTGACTTAGTACTCCTAAGTCTTGCTCAATTATATGGATTGGACGTTTGTCGCTAAAAACAAAGTCCAACCTTGCCATTATGGCGTCAAAATTTAGTACCGTTCCATTGTGTGTTAGGGCATCGTTTGCTGTGCCAGTTATTTTGTTCCTCAAGATTGATAATGCAGAAAAGAACCTTTCGCTACCTCTAGCATATTGTCCCATGGCTATTTCTGCTGATTCCCATATTTGTCTTCTTCTCCTTTAAATTCCCTGACTGATTTGATAATTTCAAAGGAAGTTTCACATTTAATATTTGGGTCAATGACTTCTACTTGAAAATCTTCAACCTTTTTTATATTTTGATTTAGTTGTGCTTTTAAACTCACGATCTCATTCCTTAAGGGATTCAATTCATTATTTACAATATGTGCGATTAATTCGCTCACTTGGTTATTAGCTTGGCTGCTAGAAACCATTGCAGGTTGTGGTAGGGGCATGGTGAGAATTCTTTCAAAATCGTTAATGAGGTCTTCCACCTTGTTTGATTTTATTTAAATTTTTCTGCTTATAGTACTTAAATAAAATATAAAAAATAAACAGTATACGCTTACTAATTGTTTTCTTTTCTTCTGGATTTAGTGTGATATCGTCTATTTTCCTTTGATGATCCTGCTGGGGTCGTCCTTCTTGGTTGATTTTAGCGAGGGATGGCCCTCAGCTCTTCCTTCAATTTATTTTTGTGGTCGTCAATTTTTAGCGAGGGATTGCCCTCAGCTCTTCCTTCAATTTGATTTCTGGTCGTCGCTGTTTAGCGAGGGATTGCCCTCAGCTCTTCCTTCTTGTTGGATTTGGTATTTTAATTTATAATTGTTTTTTAATTTTGTTTCTCAGTTGTTTTTTGTATCAGCTTTCACATTCACAGTTTTTAAATTTTTTGTATCAGCTTTCACTTTCACAGTTTTTAAAATTTTTTGTTTAACTTTGGAAATTGTTTGGTTTTGTTTTTTGAGACCGTTTAGTTTTTTTTGTTAAGCCGAAGGTTTATTATGTCGATTACTAATTAGCAGGTTGTTGTAAGTAAAAGGGGATTATTTCATTTATTAATTTCCTCCTTTTATTTTTAACACAAACTTTTTTATCGGTTGGGTTTTTATTAGACCACGCAAGTTCCTTTTCACTTTAAAACCGTTGGTTATTTATTTTAAAGCTTTATTTAAAACAAATTAGGCGTGGCCCCACGTTGGGCGCCAATTAATAACTTCACTTGTGAATTATTAAAAAAAATTTTTTTTTTGTTTTATTCACTAAGTTTAAACTTCACAACATTTCCTTAGTATCGAATTTTATTCTTGGCGGTTCACAATTAACTTCTTATACAACCGATCTTCTCGGATGCAAAAACGGACTGCCTGGCCAAGGGCCGCTTATCTGATAATCAAACCTCGGTTTAAGAGAGTTGGGGAACTCATTAAGAGTTGGATAAGGGTTGGACTGAAGAGAGTCGGGAAATCGGATGATCTAATTCTCTGCTCAATTGCCAAACGGATTACGCTGCAGTTTTGGGGCTCGCCGGGTGTTGACCGGATGCTTGTGTTTACATTAGCTGGACCCAGCTTAGTTTGTGTTAGGAGGACTGCGGCGCAATTGAATCTTAATAATGAACTTCGATTGAAGTGGGGTTCGGAGCAAATCCAGACGAAGCAGAAGTGCATTTCAACATGGCCAATACAACCAGGCGACCAAAGGAGACGGTAAAGGAGTACTGTTTCAGGATGTCAGCCCTTGGGGTGCGTTACAAGCTTAGCGAGGCAGCGATTATCAGATATGTTCGCGCAGGTCTACAGCATCGTGAATTGCAAAACAGTATTGCAGCAATTCATTTCGCCACAATGAAACACCTTCGAGATGCAGCCGAATCGTATTTCGTTAATCGAGGTCGGTCAAGTACGAGCAAGAAAGAGTATTCACCGAAAGCCAGCAACTTCGAGCAGAAGCCAGACAGCGATGTTAAACCACCAAGGTCAAAGGAATCCGTTATATGTTACAACTGCGGAGAAAGGGGACACTTTGCTAATTCGTGCCCGAAGGAGAAGAAAAAGTCACGCTGTACCAAATGCAACAAGTTCCACGAGCCAAATCGAAGTTGCCAAGCCACCAATGTCATGCGTTTAGGAGCCGCAAATCAGGACAACCTTTTCACGAGGAAAATCTGCGTACACTCGCACGATTACAGTGCCTTCATCGACATAGGTAGTCAAACCAGTCTCATCCGACAATCAGTTGCCGAGCAAATTAACGCCAAGCGCCACAAGTGCTCTATGAAGATTAGAGGCATTTGCGGAGGTTCATGTATCCTCACAGATGCAATGACTGTGGATATAGAAATTGATGGGAAGACGATTACAGCGAAAGTGTATATAGCAGACAACGATCTATTGCAGGAGGACTTTCTGTTGGGACAGGACATCATCATCTCCGCTCATCTCGAGCTCAACTTTGAGTGAGGCGATTCTAAAATCAAACGAGCAGTCCATCAGCCGACAACCCCTGTAAGCACCAATATCGCGAAGCTGCTAGAAAATTTTGAGAACGACAAAGAAAGTAAGCAGATGCGCAGCCTACTGGAGAACTTCGCCGATGTTTTTTCGACAGGATTGGAAGGCATAGGAAAGACAAGCGTGGTCAAAGCAGACATCACCGTCGAATGCAATCAGGTAGTAGCACAAGCCCCATACCGAGTTTCCGAGCCAAAGAAAGAAATCGTAAGCAGCATGGTCGACGAGCTGCTAAAGCAGGACATCATCACGTTGTCAACATCAGAGTACGCCAGCCCGGTGGTGCTCATCAAGAAGCCGATTGGTAGCGATCGAATGTGCGTCGATTACCGCCGCCTAAGCAAGCTGATCAAGAAAGAGAATTTTCCAGTGCCGAACATCGAAGAACGTCTGCAGCAGGCGAAAAGGTTTAAGTACTTCTCATCCCTAGACCTCAACAGTGGATACTATCAGATAAAGTTTACTGCCTTCATCACCACAGATGGATTATACGAATTCAAGCGACTTCCGTTCGGATTGAAGAACGCACCTGCGGTTTTCGAGCGACTCATGGCAGAGTTACAAAAGAGAGTGCAGAAAGGCGACATGATACACTACATGGACGACATCCTTATTGGCAGTCAAACATTTGATGAGATGTATGAGAAGCTTGAGAGGATCCTAAAAGTTTTAAAGGAGTGCGGATTAACGTTAAACCTCGACAAATGTGAGTTATTTAAGCAGTCAATAACATTCCTTGGTCACCAGATACACGCAGAAGGAATCAGTCCTGGAGAAATTAAGGCGAACGCCATCAGAATGTTCCCGAAAGCAGCCAATGTTACCGATGTGAGAAAGTTTTTGTGTCTCACTGGTTATTTCCGCAAATTCGTTGCTGGATATGCCATCATTTCAGCGCCATTGAGAATCCTATTGCGCAAGGATCAACCGTTTTCTTGGAAAGCGACACAAGAAGAAGCCTTCGACGAATTAAAAAAATGCCTAGTATCAAATCCAGTTGTCACCAACTTTCGTCTAGACGCAGAGCATGAACTACATACCGATACCAGTGACGTTGGTTTAGCCAGAGTTTTGCTACAACGTGAGGAGGATCAGCTGAAACCAATTGCTTATTATAGCCGAGCTACTTCCAAACCGGAGAAAAATTATCACAGCTACGAACTTGACGCTCTAGCCGTCGTGGAATCGTTGGAGCGATTCAAACATTACATCTATGGCAAGAAGATAAAGGTTATCACAGACTGCAATGTCCTAAGGACGTCGATGGAGAAACGAGAACTGATACCGCGGATTGCAAGATGGTGGTTACGCATTCAAGAATTCGACATAGACATCGTTCATCGAGCAGGAACACAAATGAAACACGTAGACGCACTCAGTCGAACTCCGTTCGAAGATGCTCGAAAGATGGATACCGCAAGTCTGAAAATAGCAAAAACGGTAATCGACGAAGAGGATTGGCAATTTTCTATACAGCTACAGGACGAGAAAATACAGAAAATTGTCGCAGACATGAAATTGAAAAAAAAAATCTGAGAGCGACGAGTATGTGATCGAGCAAGATCGCTTGTTTCGAAAACATGTCAACAATTTGTTATGGGTTGTGCCGAAGCAGTTGAGATTCCACATTTTACATGAATGTCACGATAAGGCCGGACATATGAGCACGGATAAGACTATGGCACGAATTCTAAACTTATTTTGGTTTCCCCGAATGCGAAACTATGTCAAAAGCTACATCAAATCCTGTGCGGCCCAGGTGCTACAAGTGCCTAGAGATTGGGCACATTGCTATAAAGTGGCATAGCAAAGTGGACAGAAGTGGGTGCTGCATTAAGTGCGGCAAGACGGGGCACAAAATCGCTCAATGTCCCAACGAGAGCGTATGCTTTATATGCACCGAAGGAGGACCGAAGTCGAGGAACCACCAAGCAGGAAGCAGGCGGTGTCCTCACGCCGCAAAAAGAGCCGTAACCAAACCCCGCGAATGGAAGTGATCCAGATAAACCTGAATTACTGCCGGGCTGCGCAGGACTTACTCCTGCAGTCAGCGAGGGAATGCAAGGCGGACCTGGCTGTCATCAGTGAACCCTACAAAGTCAAAGACGACGGCGACTGGATAACGGACACATCGGGCAAGGCCGCGATATGGCTGTGCAGAAGAAACGGTAAATCCTTTCAGGACGTGCACAAGGGCTCGGGTTTCGTCTGAGCTCGTATAGGCGAAATGTGGGTATACAGCTGCTATCTAGCACCTAGCCTCTCCACGACGGACTTTAGCCATGCCTTGGACACGATCGCCTTTGACACAAGGGGCCGTTACCCCGCTATCATCGCAGGCGACTTCAACGCGTGGGCCGAAGAATGGGGGTGCCCCAGCAGCAACATAAGGGGGCACACCCTACTCAATGCCTTTGCAACGCTAGACGTCACGCTGCTAAACGAAGGGACCCAGGAGACGTTCAATCGGGCTGGAGCTGGGTCTATCATAGACCTCACATTTGTGAGCTCCGCGTTAGCCCGGCGCTCTCACTGGAGAATCGGCGACTTCTTCACGGCCAGCGACCACGAGGCAATCTTATGCACAGTGGGCACACGGCCAGGACCAGAAACCCGTAACAGAGCAGTCAAGGGCTACCGCCAGGAGACGCTAAACGCCGAGGCGATGAGCAGGTGCCTCGCCGACATGCACTGCTCCACTGAAGCAGACGCGAACACCAACGCGGAGGCGATAGCAGCCAGCTTGGAGGATGCGTGCAGGACAGGGATGCTGATGCGCAAACCATACAGTAGAGACCACGAGCCGGTACCTTGGTGGAACTCGGAGATAGCGACCCTCCGAAGGATCTGCCTCAGAGCCAGAAGGGCTCTTCAACGGTCAAGAAGGACCGACAGGGCCGTGGCCGCACACGTCGCCTTCAAGCAAGCCAGGAGGACCCTGAAACACGCCATCCTGGACAGCAAACGGGAATGTTTCCTGAAGCTGTGCGACGCAGACGAACAGGATCCGTGGGGTGGGGCCTACAGACTCGTGGTAAAGCGAGTAAGCGCAGGCAGCCGCTCTCCAACGGACCCTGAAACACTTAGCGATATTGTTCGCACACTGTTTCCTTTGGGTAGCGCCAAGGAAAGCGTACAGCACGAAACGGCGAGAAGCTCATCTCGAAACGGCTAAACCTGGCCGTAGATGCGGCTGGTGGCCTGTCCACCGCCCAGTTTGGTTTCCGGAAAGGAAAGTCAACGCTGGACGCGATCCGAATGGTCACCGGGACAGCTGCGGAAGCCATACGCGGGAAGCGTTGGAAAGGCGGCACGAAGAAGTACTGCCTTCTGGTCACGCTCGACATCAAAAACGCGTTCAACACGGCGAACTGGACGAGGATCATGCAGGCACTAAGGCGGCTACGGATTCCGGAGTACCTCACCAGGATAGTCGACAGCTACCTCGGCGAAAGGGTGCTGCTTTTCGATACGAGCGACGGCCCGAAAGAGTACTTCGTAACTGCTGGGGTTCCACAAGGATCGGTCCTGGGCCCCCTGTTGTGGAACACTATGTACGACGGAGTGCTGAGGCTTCCCATGCCTGCAAACGTCCACGTGACTGGCTTCGCGGACGACGTCGCCATCACGATCGTGGCCAAGACGATAGCCGAAGTGGAGGACATGGCAAACACTGCGGTGAGGAAGGTGGAGTCATGGCTCTCACTTGCCGGGCTCCAACTCGCGGCACATAAAACAGAGGCCGTTCTTATAAGCAGCCGGCAACTCGTCGAGACGGCCAAGCTGACGGTCGGAGGGATTGACATAGTCTCTCAAAGAGCCATAAAATACCTAGGCATCATGATAGACACCAGGCTATCCTACAAAGAGCACCTAGAGTACGCCAATAAGAAGGCCGCTGCGACCGCCAGATCGCTCGCGCGGATTCTCCTGAACACAAGGGGCCCAAAGCAGGAACGGAGGAAACTCATAGCGAGCGTCGTCACGTCCCAAGTACTTTATGCCTCCCCGGTATGGGCTAAAGCCGCCACGACGCCCTCGTACATGAGTGGCGTGGCTCGCACGCACAGACTATGTGCAACAAGGATATCGTGTGCCTTCCGGACAATCTCTGAGGAAGCTGCGCTGGTCATAGCTGGTCTAGTTCCGGTGCAAGAACTGGTAAGAGAGGCGGTAGAAGTGGAGGAAACGGTCACGACCACGGACGACCAAACTAGGCGCGAGGCAAGACGGCCCGCGAGAGAGAGATCCATCTCTCGGTGGCAGGAGAGGTGGGATTCCGCAACCTCTGGACGCTGGACCCACGATCTCATTCCCGTCTTGAGTCCGTGGCTGGAAAGGAGGCACGGGCAGGTGGACTTCTACCTGACCCAGATCTTGAGTGGGCACGGATGCTTCCGGTCGTACCTAAAGAAGTACGGTCACGACACGAGTGACGGATGCCCATCCTGCGGCTCTGGAATCGAGGAGAACGCACGCCACGTCCTGTTCGAGTGCGTGCGGTTCGTAGAGGACAGGACCGCCCTGGAAATAGCGACCGGTGTCAGCACTAGCCCCAGCACGCTAGTGCCAACCATGCTAAGAGGCCAAACGGAGTGGGACGCGACGACCAAATTCGCTGCGTCTGTAATGCGAAAACTCAGGATAGCTGAGAGAGAGAGGAGAGGCCTGGACACGTAAGCTGCGGCGGTTGTGCGAAGCATTGCTTTGCGGCCGTACCGCACAACATCTGCAGTTTACGCCCATTTATCTTCTAAATGTATATTTATTAGTTGTAGTAACAAAGTTAAAAAAAATGGAATACAAAAAAAAAAAAACCCCGGGCTGGACTAAGGTGTCATTTGTACCGTGCCGAGAGTCAATCTGGCTGGGAGCCCGAGTTATCAAAAAACTCAGTCTCAAACGGTGAGCTCAGGCATGTGGCGAACGCCTGTTCTAAGTCAGCCTTACCCGGGTACAGCGGATCTCTGCCCGGGTGGACCTGTCCCTTCTCCTCACGGAGAACTCTAATAATATTAAAAATGATAAGAGCACTAAAATAGAGCACGACACTTTTAAAAAGTCGGAAGTCGTATCCAACGACGACAAGATGAGCAAGATCACGGCTCCGAAAGCCCTAGTCCACGTGACGTCGTCCCCTGCCAAGGCCAGCGAGCAACGCAGCCGTTTAAGCCCAACTCACCATAAAGACAAGCCCAAGCCTCCCACCATCGTAGGTGTGGCTAACCAGCTACTCCAACCGGAAGGGAGCGCCAAAGCCGGTCTCGTGGTGAGTCCCAGGACAAAGGAGTTCAAAGGGACACCACATAACCAGGCAGAACCTCTTGCGGCTGGCCACCAAAGATCCAGTAATTTTGACGCGCATTTAGAAAAAGTGCAGAAACTCCTGGATGAAGATTTGTCGTATGCTCGTGTTCCAAAATCATTCTTGTGATGCAATTCGAATTCGGAAGCAATTTAGGGTGTATTACATCAGCTGGTAATTGTGAGTTGTCCAGTCGACCGCCAACTCGAAGAAGGCCATCCTTGCAGATAGTCGGCGAGAGCTTCGCCAACTAGGAGCGGTTGTTATTTTCCGTCAGTATTTTGCGATCCTCCGTGAAACATCTCTGAGCCTCTTGCAGGCAAAGAATGCGAGCAGCCTGAATCTTTCCATATACCAGGTTTAATGACCTTGGTCTTTTGGATAAAGCGTAAAGCGTAAGCTACAACGCGTACCAGCTTTGTCCAGGACAAGACGCGTTGAGTCAAAGCTTCGATTGGTGACAATGAGCAGTTTTTCTGTGCGGTTAATGCGGTGGTCTTCACTTCTTCTACGCCATGGTTTTCTAAAAGGGAAGAACAGAACTTTTTAGAGGTCAACTTTACCGCAAGCATTTCTGGATCTTGCAGCCATGAAGTTCCCATCCACCATAAGTCAAAATGGAGAAGGTCTGAAGCAAGCATTCCTCTTGTGGCGCAGTCCGCCGGATTCTCCTTTGTGCTTACATGATGCCATGCGTTGCACGGTAAGGCTTCGAGTATTTCTGAGGTTCTGTTGGCTACAAATGTTTTAAGCTTAGATGGTGGATGTGAAAGCCAGGCCAAGACTATGGTTGAGTCACACCATGCATGTACTTCAATGTCCTTGTGTTGTAGCGCAGCCTTGACTGATAAGAATGCGGTGGATGTGAAAGCCAGGCCAAGACTATCGTTGAGTCACACCATGCATGTACTTTAATGTCCTTGTGTTGTAGCGCAGCCTTGACTGATAAGAACAGTCGGCTCAGTAGCAAAGCGCCACACAGTTCAAGACGCGGTAGAGAATGCTGCTTCAGCGGAGCAACTCTGGTTTTTCCTGCTAGAAGTGAAACAGATACGGTACCATCTGCTCGCACCACTCTGCTATAGATGACTGCGGAATATGCCTTGATGGATGCATCTGAAAATCCATACAGTTCGATGTGATCTTCATTGCTTTGGACAAACCGTGGCAGGCGTAGATCTCAAAGGATGTGTAGGTCGTTACGGCATTTATTCCACCAGTCCGCAATTTTTGGAGGAAGCTCCGTGTCCCAGCCGAGATCGAGTAGCCACTATTCTTGGAACAGAATTTTAAACTTTAAAGCACTTGGCGTTTTGTGTGTCGTGCGGATTTGTTGTAACGTAAGCTTTGTAGGATAACATGTCCTCTTCTGGATCCCAACGAATGCCAAGAACTTTTGCTGTAGAATTGGATCTTTTGCCTTGTACTTTGGTTGTAGCGAGAGCTGTTGGCGACACGTGATGAATTGGAAACCCATTTACCAAGTTCCATGCCTGCACATTTCATCAACTGGATCAACTCATTATACCCGTTACTTGTAGAGTAAAAGGGTATACTAGATTTGTCGGAAAGTATGTAACAGGCAGAAGGAAGCGTTTCCGACCCCATAAAGTATATATATTCTTGATCAGGATCACTAGCCGAGTCGATCTAGCCATGTCCGTCTGTCCGTCTGTCCGTCTGTCTGTCCGGATGAACGCTGAGATCTCGGAAACTAGGCTATTGAGATTTGGCGTGAAGATTCCTGAGCTTCTTACGCAGCGCAAGTTTGTTTCAGTAGAGTGCCACGCCCACTCTAACGCCCACAAACCGCCCAAAACTGTGGCTCCTACAGTTTTGATGCTAGAGTAAAAATTTTAACTGAAATGTAATGTTCTCATTAATACCTTTCGATTGACCCAAAAAAAAGTTTGCCACGCCCACCATAACGCCCATAAACCGCCCACAAACTTTAAAAAACCGTAAATATGAACGTGGATATCTCGGAAACTATCAAAGATAGAGAATTGGGACTTCAGATTTAGATTCCGTAGCCTTATACGCAGTGCAAGTTTGTTACGCGAATATGCCACGCCCACTCTAACGCCCACAAACCGCGAAAACCTGTGACGCCCACAATTTTTATGCTAGATAAAAAATTTTAGCTGAAATGTATTGATCTCGTCAATACCTATCGATTGGTCCAAAAAAAAATTGCCACGCCCACTCTAACGCCCATAACGCTTAAATATGTATACCGCCGGTAGGTGGCGCATTTTAATCTCGCTTTGCTACTTGCATATCTCTATTTAGCTGAGTAACGGGTATCTGATAGTCGAGGTACTCGACTATAGCGTTCTTCCTTGTTTTGATTGCGAATGAGCTCCTCTTCGGTACGTGCTCCGGTCAGTACGTCGTCCACATAAAACTGCTCCTTCAAGATCTTTGCGGCCAAAAATGGTGCGCAGGATGTGCCGTATGTTACCGTAGACAGTTCATAGTGTTTAATTGGAGTCGTTTCATCTTCTCTCCAAACAATTCGCTGAAAACAATGGCTGGCAGCCACCCAGACTTGTCGATACATTTTGACAATATCTGCTGAGAAGACGGACTTGAACATTCTGAAACGCATGCAAATCGAGAAGAATGCTGGGTCCAATGTGCAGAGCTTCGTTCAAGGACCGTCCATTCGTGTCCTTGAATGAGCCGTCAAATACAACCCGTAATTTTTGGGAAATTACAGGATGATGTGGCATGTAAAAGCTTGGCCCTTGTCAATGTCTTCTGGCGACAGTTCTCGCATGTGGCCCAACTGAAGATAATCTCGCATTAATTTCACGTACTGTGAATGCAGGTTGGGGTCTTTCTTTAGGCGGCGCTCTACACCCCTGAGTCTTGTTAGCGCTCCCTGTAATGTATCCGAAAACTGTTCCTTGGAGTTTTTGAACGGAAGTTGGACGATGAAACGCCCCTTAGAGTCCAGAGTGTGTGTCTTCACAAAGTGCTGTTCAACTTCATCGTCTTCTGGTTTCCCATGGAATTCCTGGTTGACATCCTCCAGCTCCCAAAAGTGCCGTAGCGATGCATCAATGTCAATAGCCGTATGCATTGTTGTTGTAGATGAACATCCGGTTATAACGAAAGATGTTATGACCCATCCAAATATGGTCTAAATGGCGATGATATTGCCCTGGTTGTCGAACATCTTTTGACCGGTGAACACGGTCCAAACGTAGTCGCTGCCCAGGAGTATATCAACTGGCGCCAACGACTGATAGTCAGAATCCGCAAGCTCAAAGCCAGCGAATGCCTTGAGTGCTCTGGCGGCGATATCGTGTCTTGCCAACGTGGAGGTAATTTTGCTGAGTGCGTTGGCACGTACCTTCAATGTGTGATCAGAGATCCTCGGAGATGTACGACAGTCCCGAACCACTGTCCAAAAGCACCCGACAGGTAGTGTGCGATCCTGTTCCGTTTCTAACAAACACTAGAGCGGTTGGCAATGCACTTTTTCGTAGCCCTTGTGGCTATTTTGCGGTTGTTGAACTGTTGCACAAGGATTAAGCTGTGGTAGCCACTTGTGCCCATGCGATATGGCTGATGGTGACCGTAGCATCTTCGGGAGCGCTTGGGATGTGCCTTTCATCATCTCGTGAGTGAGTCGAAGTGACAGCGGCTTGCGAATTAAGAATATCTGCATGTAGCAGAGAATGGTGACGATTATGGCAAAACTTGCATGTGAATTTGGATTCACACTTTCACGGCACATGCCCAGCCTTACGGCAGTTAAAACACAGGGGTTTTGCCTTTACAAATGTGCGTCTCTGCTCGACTGACAATTCATCAAACTTTGAGCAAGCGTAGATCTTGTGCTCCTTGGAGTTACACTTCACACAAGTGTGCGCTTCCATCGATACTAAAGCGTGTGACGACCGCTTTGCCTTGCCATGTTGTGGGCCAACCTTGGAGTCTATGTCTGACTCACTTTTGCTGAGCTCGAATTCCTCGCAACGTCGGTCTAAAAACTTTAGTAGAGATTCCAGTTCCCTGCTTCCTTCGTTCCATTTGGGACGGCTTTCAGCGTCGATCTTGGCCAGGATGAAGTGTATAATCCAGCAGTCCCTATTGGTTTGCCCTGCTGCATCCAGGCCGCGTACAATATGGGTGGCTCAGTCCGTCACCTTGCGCAGAACTGTTACATCTACTCTGGCGGTCTCCAGCAGACCGAACTTGTTCTTTTTACAAGGTACCACATCTAATTCTCCCAAAACTACACCAAACGCGCCTAGCCCTTAGCAATCAAGCAAAGTACTTAGGTGTCATCCTTGATAAAAAGCTCCTCTGGACAGACAACATCCTAGATCGCACACGCAAAGCGTAAAAAAGCCGTAGGGAGGAAGCAATACTCAGTCCCATTCTCCTCTACGGAAACATCGTATGGTGGCCTTCCCTCGAAAAGAACTGTAACCTCCGGATCCTTCACAAGATCCAAGGAAGCGCAGTACTCTGCATCAGTGGGGCGCTCAGCACCACCGCCTCTGACGCACTAAACACAATTCTCGACCTCCAACCCCTGGTCCTACTTGCCAAAAGCTGGGCATCTGCAACAGCGCTGAGGCTCCGCGAAGCAGCGGCATGGATCCTAACAAAACCTACATCCTTACCACATAGTACACACTACGTTCCACCCATAGTCAACTTCGAAAGAAGATACAAGATCTTATACCACCCGTACAGACTGGGACAACCTCCCACACCAATTCGAAAACGCCGTCAACATATACACATACGGCTCCAAGCTTAACTCCCAAACAGGTGGAGGAGTCTTCTCTCCCGATTTAGACATAAAAGTCTCATTTCGCCTACCAGACCACTGCAGTGTTTTCCAAGCGGAAGCAATTCAGGAAGCCATTTTCATCTTCTCGGATAGTCAAGCAGCCCTCAGGGCCCTCGACTCCTACACAACAAACTCAAAAACAATCTCTGAATGCCGCAAATCTCTTAGCGAGATGGCCACTCATCTGAGAATCAACCTCATCTGGGTGCCGGGACACCGTAATATTGAGGGCAACTGCATATCAGACGAGCTAGCAAGGCAAGGGACAACCGCCGACATCCTTCGCGATAAGGGCACGGTGGGTATGCCCATGGCTACCTGAAAGTTTCATCACAGGCAGAGACTGTACACACTCTCCAACAACAGTTGGAACTCAATCTCAGCATGCCACAATACTAGACTCACGGGGCCAAATTTCAACTCGAAAAGAACAAAAACTCTCCTACAATGTAGTAGGGAAGACATCTCCACTCTCCTAAATGCCCTCACGGGCCACTGTCTTATAGGCACTCATGCGCACAGCCTGGGACTCAGTAACCACGACTTCTGCCACAGCTCCAAACAGATAGACGAAGAGGAGAGCATCGAACACCTCCTATGCTTCTGCCCAGAGCATAACCTGAAGCGCTTTCAAACCCTAGGTAGCTACACACTTCCGAACCTTGCCGCCATTCAGGGCGTAAGCATTCAAAAACTTTTATATTTTCTAAGAAGAAGAAAATACTTCGCGAAAGAAAATAACCCATGAGTTAGGGAAAAGGATCTGCTCAGAGATCACGTGGTATCACAAGTGGCCCAATGTGGCCTAAGTGTGGGGATTAATCTGCAACCACTGCTACGTAACCTAACCTAACATAGATCAACAAGACTAAAGCAAATGAGCTAAAATTTTAGTTTTTAATACAAGGATAGAAGTTGAGGAACAAATTAAATGAAATACGTAGGTTTTTATAATTGTTAGAAAGAACGCGGAAGAACTCGTGCTGACTAAAATTGGATGGGCATCGTGGCAAGTTGATAGGATAGTAGTTTCGCATTAGTCTAACAGGAACATTGAAAGTTAGTCGGCTTACCAAATGCACAGAATCAATATCGCCTCTGATAAGATTATTCATAAAAATAGTACCAAACATAGTTCTATGGTTTACTAGACTAGGCAAATTAATTATTTGCAATCTACTCGAGTAAGGAGGCAACCTAAAGTTTTGATCCCCGTTCAAACCACGTAAGGCAAAAAGAAGAAATTGTTTCTGTACGGACTCTATACGGTCGATGTGCATTTGATACTGAGGTCTCCAAACGGAAGAACAGTTTTCAAATAAGGACGGACAAGGGAGGTAAATAATAATTTGGTAGTGTATGGATCATCAAATTTCTTAGACCAACGCTTTATAACCCCAAGAACACTCATAGCTTTATTTACAGTAGAGGTTATGTAAAAGTCAAATTTAAGTTTAGGATCTTGGAGAACACCTAAATCGTTTACTGAGTATATTCGATCCAGGGACATGTTCTGAAGAGAGTAACTCATGAACGTTGGCGTACCCCTATAAAAAGTCATAACGTTGCATTTAAGATAGTTTAAACTCAAAAGTTTGTACTGACAAAATTCCTGGAATCTATTAATGTCTGACTGCAATCAGAATCCAGACTCAATATTATTATATGATAAACAAAGCTTAACATTATCAGCATACATTAGTACACGAGAGTGAGTTACGATAGAGGGAAGATCATTTATAAACGGAGTAAACAGCAAAGGGCCTAGGCACTCCAGATGTCACGTTGATCATCTTGGAAACAGCGTTTTTGAATAAAACCCTCTGAGATCTACCATTCAAATAACTTGAAATCCAAGTTAACAGATTTTCGGAAACCCGAGCTGATCTAATTTGAATAAAAGAAGAGAGTGGTTTACAGAGTCAAAGGCTTTACTAAAATCTGTATATATAACGACTGTCTGCAATTTTTTGTTAAATACATATATTACAAAAGATGTCAATTCGAGCAGGTTAGTGGTGGTCGATCTTCTCTTAACAAAACCATGTTGACACGTCGATATTAAAGAGGAGCAGAAATGTAGCAACTGAGAGGTAATAATGCGTTCAAGTATTTTAGGAATTGAAGACAAGTTGGAGATTCCTCTATAGTTCTGAACATACGGTCTTCGCACCATTTTTGTGGAGTGGAATAATAAAACAAGGAAGAACGCTATAGTCGAGTACCTCGACTATCATATACCCGTTACTCAGCTAAAGGGACGTTAGGGTGGGCGTGGCAAACGTTTTTCATACAGTTCGATGTGATCTTCATTGTTTTGGACAAACCGTGGCAGGCGTAGATCCAAAGGATGTGTAGGTCGTTACGGCATTTATTCCACCAGTCCGCAATTTTTGGAGGAAGCTCCGTGTCCCAGCCGAGATCGAGTAGCCACAATTCTTGGAACAGAATTTTAAACTTTAAAGCACTTGGCGTTTTGTGTGTCGTGCGGATTTGTTGTAACGTAAGCTTTGTAGGATAACATGTCCTCTTCTGGATCCCAACGAATGCCAAGAACTTTTGCTGTAGAATTGGATCTTTTGCCTTGTACTTTGGTTGTAGCGAGAGCTGTTGGCGACACGTGATGAATTGGAAACCCATTTACCAAGTTCCATGCCTGCACATTTCATCAACTGGATCAACTCATTATACCCGTTACTTGTAGAGTAAAAGGGTATACTAGATTTGTCGGAAAGTATGTAACAGGCAGAAGGAAGCGTTTCCGACCCCATAAAGTATATATATTCTTGATCAGGATCACTAGCCGAGTCGATCTAGCCATGTCCGTCTGTCCGTCTGTCTGTCCGGATGAACGCTGAGATCTCGGAAACTATGGGAGCTAGGCTATTGAGATTTGGCGTGAAGATTCCTGAGCTTCTTACGCAGCGCAAGTTTGTTTCAGTAGAGTGCCACGCCCACTCTAACGCCCACAAACCGCCCAAAACTGTGGCTCCTACAGTTTTGATGCTAGAATAAAAATTTTAACTGAAATGTAATGTTCTCATTAATACCTATCGATCGAAAAAAAAGTTTGCCACGCCCACCCTAACGCCCATAAACCGCCCACAAACTTCAAAAAACCGTAAATATGAACGTGGATATCTCGGAAACTATCAAAGATAGAGAATTGGGACTTCAGATTTAGATTCCGTAGCCTTATACGCAGTGCAAGTTTGTTACGCGAATATGCCACGCCCACTCTAACGCCCACAAACCGCGAAAACCTGTGACGCCCACAATTTTTATGCTAGATAAAAAATTTTAGCTGAAATGTATTGGTCTCGTCAATACCTATCGATTGGTCCAAAAAAAATTTGCCACGCCCACTCTAACGCCCATAACGCTTAAATATGTATACCGCCGGTAGGTGGCGCATTTTAATCTCGCTTTGCTACTTGCATATCTCTATTTAGCTGAGTAACGGGTATCTGATAGTCGAGGTACTCGACTATAGCGTTCTTCCTTGTTTTGATTGCGAATGAGCTCCTCTTCGGTACGTGCTCCGGTCAGTACGTCGTCCACATAAAACTGCTCCTTCAAGATCTTTGCGGCCAAAAATGGTGCGCAGGATGTGCCGTATGTTACCGTAGACAGTTCATAGTGTTTAATTGGAGTCGTTTCATCTTCTCTCCAAACAATTCGCTGAAAACAATGGCTGGCAGCCACCCAGACTTGTCGATACATTTTGACAATATCTGCTGAGAAGACGGACTTGAACATTCTGAAACGCATGCAAATCGAGAAGAATGCTGGGTCCAATGTGCAGAGCTTCGTTCAAGGACCGTCCATTCGTGTCCTTGAATGAGCCGTCAAATACAACCCGTAATTTTTGGGAAATTACAGGATGATGTGGCATGTAAAAGCTTGGCCCTTGTCAATGTCTTCTGGCGACAGTTCTCGCATGTGGCCCAACTGAAGATAGTCTCGCATAAATTTCACGTACTGTGAATGCAGGTTGGGGTCTTTCTTTAGGCGGCGCTCTACACCCCTGAGTCTTGTTAGCGCTCCCTGTAATGTATCCGAAAACTGTTCCTTGGAGTTTTTGAACGGAAGTTGGACGATGAAACGCCCCTTAGAGTCCAGAGTGTGTGTCTTCACAAAGTGCTGTTCAACTTCATTGTCTTCTGGTTTCCCATGGAATTCCTGGTTGACATCCTCCAGCTCCCAAAAGTGCCGTAGCGATGCATCAATGTCAATAGCCGTATGCATTGTTGTTGTAGATGAACATCCGGTTATAACGAAAGATGTTATGACCCATCCAAATATGGTCTAAATGGCGATGATGTTGCCCTGGTTGTCGAACATCTTTTGACCGGTGAACACGGTCCAAACGTAGTCGCTGCCCAGGAGTATATCAACTGGCGCCAACGACTGATAGTCAGAATCCGCAAGCTCAAAGCCAGCGAATGCCTTGAGTGCTCTGGCGGCGATATCGTGTCTTGCCAACGTGGAGGTAATTTTGCTGAGTGCGTTGGCACGTACCTTCAATGTGTGATCAGAGATCCTCGGAGATGTACGACAGTCCCGAACCACTGTCCAAAAGCACCCGACAGGTAGTGTGCGATCCTGTTCCGTTTCTAACAAACACTAGAGCGGTTGGCAATGCACTTTTTCGTAGCCCTTGTGGCTATTTTGCGGTTGTTGAACTGTTGCACAAGGATTAAGCTGTGGTAGCCACTTGTGCCCATGCGATATGGCTGATGGTGACCGTAGCATCTTCGGGAGCGCTTGGGATGTGCCTTTCATCATCTCGTGAGTGAGTCGAAGTGACAGCGGCTTGCGAATTAAGAATATCTGCATGTAGCAGAGAATGGTGACGATTATGGCAAAACTTGCATGTGAATTTGGATTCACACTTTCACGGCACGTGCCCAGCCTTACGGCAGTTAAAACACAGGGGTTTTGCCTTTACAAATGTGCGTCTCTGCTCGACTGACAATTCATCAAACTTTGAGCAAGCGTAGATCTTGTGCTCCTTGGAGTTACACTTCACACAAGTGTGCGCTTCCATCGATACTAAAGCGTGTGACGACCGCTTTGCCTTGCCATGTTGTGGGCCAACCTTGGAGTCTATGTCTGACTCACTTTTGCTGAGCTCGAATTCCTCGCAACGTCGGTCTAAAAACTTTAGTAGAGATTCCAGTTCCCTGCTTCCTTCGTTCCATTTGGGACGGCTTTCAGCGTCGATCTTGGCCAGGATGAAGTGTATAATCCAGCAGTCCCTATTGGTTTGCCCTGCTGCATCCAGGCCGCGTACAATATGGGTGGCTCAGTCCGTCACCTTGCGCAGAACTGTTACATCTACTCTGGCGGTCTCCAGCAGACCGAACTTGTTCTTTTTACAAGGAACCACATCTAATTCTCCCAAAACTACACCAAACGCGCCTAGCCCTTAGCAATCAAGCACAGTACTTAGGTGTCATCCTTGATAAAAAGCTCCTCTGGACAGACAACATCCTAGATCGCACACGCAAAGCGTAAAAAAGCCGTAGGGAGGAAGCAATACTCAGTCCCATTCTCCTCTACGGAAACATCGTATGGTGGCCTTCCCTCGAAAAGAACTGTAACCTCCGGATCCTTCACAAGATCCAAGGAAGCGCAGTACTCTGCATCAGTGGGGCGCTCAGCACCACCGCCTCTGACGCACTAAACACAATTCTCGACCTCCAACCCCTGGTCCTACTTGCCAAAAGCTGGGCATCTGCAACAGCGCTGAGGCTCCGCGAAGCAGCGGCATGGATCCTAACAAAACCTACATCCTTACCACATAGTACACAGTACGTTCCACCCATAGTTAACTTCGAAAGAAGATACAAGATCTTATACCACCCGTACAGACTGGGACAACCTCCCACACCAATTCGAAAACGCCGTCAACATATACACATACGGCTCCAAGCTTAACTCCCAAACAGGTGGAGGAGTCTTCTCTCCCGATTTAGACATAAAAGTCTCATTTCGCCTACCAGACCACTGCAGTTTTTCCAAGCGGAAGCAATTCAGGAAGCCATTTTCATCTTCTCGGATAGTCAAGCAGCCCTCAGGGCCCTCGACTCCTACACAACAAACTCAAAAACAATCTCTGAATGCCGCAAATCTCTTAGCGAGATGGCCACTCATCTGAGAATCAACCTCATCTGGGTGCCGGGACACCGTAATATTGAGGGCAACTGCATATCAGACGAGCTAGCAAGGCAAGGGACAACCGCCGACATCCTTCGCGATAAGGGCACGGTGGGTATGCCCATGGCTACCTGAAAGTTTCATCACAGGCAGAGACGGAATTCCTGGTGAATAAATTCCAAAACATCTGCAGATGTGGTTTCAGGTGTTAACGAGACACAAATAATTGCTTCCTATATGGAACTACCGAGAGGCTCTTTCTTCCGCCACCAGCAATCTGAACATCGTTCGTCTGATTATCGAGACTAGGGGCTCCTATAGAGCTAACTTCACCTGTAGGCACAGAAAGCTGCGTAGTGTTTGATCCCTTATGCTGACTAGCAGAAACAGAGACTCCTCCAGAGCTTTTGGTACCTATGGGTACTGCTGGCAGTGAAGCTTTAGATCCCCCGGCGCCAGTGGATGCCGACATAGCTGCCGTTACCGATCGGGTAAAAATATTTGAAGCTAAGTTGGGATTTGGAACTGATGACTTTACTTCAACAGATTTTGAAGGAGCTGTCTTATCAAGGCCTATCTTAAACTCTTTGAAATCAGCAACTACGCTCATCATTTAATCAAACAGTTTGTTAAAACGATCACTGGCCAGCGCAACATAGCCATCCAAATCACGGTCTGTTTCAACGCATAAGGTACAAGTCAACGAAAGCCTACACGCAGATCAGTATAGTCTTTTACTCTGCCAACAAGTCCAGTACATATCGGATGTATGACTATGTTGCGGAGACGACAGTAAATAAAAACGTCATTAGGTGACGATCCAAACTGACAATCTGTTTTGGAACAAAAAAGAGCCAGTTTTAAGTATTTAAATTTAAAAAAAAAAGTTATTTATAAAACCAAAGAATCAAAAGAATTATAAATACCTCACTTAATTTGACACTAGGATCAAACAATAAAAATGTAGATACACAAGAACACAAAAGTATAAGAGCGCGCGACAGAGTGGCTGTCGACTGAGCGTGGCTTGCGAAACACAAACGAAACATAAACGACAACAGTTTAGACGAAAGAAACGGGAGAGAGATTTCAAGAAAGAAAAAGAAAGCAACAACAAAAGCTATTGAAACAAATGCACCGCAGCGTACAGTATTAACAATAAAAAAATGCACAGACTAAAAACAGAGTTAGGTTTGTTAAAATTGCTACAATAAAATAGACAAAACACAAGCACGGCTGGTTATGTTGGACTAAGTCACAAAGCAAGGCACCAGTATTACAGATATTAATGACAAATTGACAAAAATCACAGAGCACAAGATAAACACAACCGATCGCAAGCGACGCTAAATCGACCTTTTGATGATTAAGCTATGGCATTTTTTGATTGACCCAAAAAAAATATAACCCACCCACAAAGACGCCCACTCTTACGCCCACAAACCGACCAAGCCGTTGGCGCCCACAATTTTCATGCTATTGGTCTCGTCAGTACCTATAGATGGACCAAAAAAAAGTTTGCCACGCCCACTCTAACGCCCATAACGCTTAAATCAGTCTACCGCCCACATAACCATATATTGAGATCACGGGTAGGTGGCGCATTTCTATCTCGCTTTCATATCTCCATTTCCTTTTGGTCCATTTAGCTGTGTAACGGGTGTCTGATAGTCGAGGTACTCGACTATAGCGTTCTTCCTTGCTTTTAGTTTGAGTCTGGTTAAGTGTTGATCAACTGTGGACGCCGAAATTATTTCCACAACTTTATATTCCACTTAGAAGTTGCTCAAGGCGACGCTGGAATATAGCTGGAGCGGTAGCTATTTCATACGGCAAACGTTGGTACTGATAGAGACCCAACGGCGTGGTGATAACCGCGGCATCGTCTTGTACCATTTGTATATAAGCGTCTTTAAGGTCAATTTTGGCGAAATGTGTGCAGTGACGAATTTTGAGTAACAAAGACTCACGTGTTGGCAATGTGTGTTTTATATTCGCTCCCACATTTATTCGCCTAGAGTCTAAATTGCAGATTTTATATATTCCCAAAGTTTACATTTTCAATTCGGTTGAGACCGCCGTTTGAATGCAAATTATTTATTTGTGTTAATACCATTATCTTTAGTAATACATTGGAAAATAGTTAACGACGCGAGTGCAGTTGTTTCTTATAGCATTTGTTTCTGATTTACATTGTTCTCTTAGTGCTCTTTCGTACCGATCGATCTGCTACATCTCTGAACTTCAGTCACCGGCTCTCATTTTCCAGTTATCGGGTCTTTGCTGAATCGGTCTTATCGCGCTCTTTTATTTCCTCTGCGTTTTGCATAGCCACACAGCTGTTTGTTGGCACTCATATAAAGCTTCCTATGAACATTTTCTACATTCTACATTCAACTTACTTCAACTTGTAAATAATGTCTGCCTGCTGTTTTGTTGGTTGCCAATTTTTTGGAAAAATCACTTCTCGGCCAATTGATAGTTGCTGGTTATGTGCAGACTTTGGGCATAGTGCGGCCCGAATTGCTGATCGCACTAGATCTAATGCCAACCTGAACTAGCCCTACATGCCAACATATCAAAATTGATATTAGAGCATTTATGAAGCAAATGGAGCTGGAATTCCAGGCCTTATGTGCTGGACTTACGGACTTATTAAGTCGGTTTTATGTCTGCGACTCCAATTTTAAAGGTCGGATTATTCTAAGTCAATCATTAATATACATAAATCGTAGTCCAACACTGCCCAATGTCTCTTTGCATGTTCCTGATCTCTCGACCAACCTCTCTCTTGCCAGCCCCACTGCAAGCTATGTGTCGTGCGACGAAAACGATCCCAATGGGAACGAATCATCAACGAATGACGCCACGGTGCAATCGCTACCAGATTCGCTGATTGTTGTTTCGCCTGAGTCATTTAGGCTAACTAACCGGTCACCGGCTGTTGCCACTTCGTGGGCTCCGCCGCACATTGTTCTGCCTCTAACTAATACCCTTGCACCTCCTCCTTTCCCACTTACAAGCATGATCGCTAGAAAGAACACCCTGCTCTCTCTTCTCCGGTAGTACTCACTGTCGTGGTACCCAGGAAATCTATTTTTGTGTCTAGGTTGAATGCAGCACTAACAGTAAATGACGTGATGCATCATATTGTCACAAACCTTTCCCTTCCCAATCAAAATGGTATCGACATCACCAAATTTAATTTTAATCAGATTACAGATTACTCTACATTTAAAAAACTTGTTCCGGATGGGCTGTTCTCCAAACTTTTTGGCCTGCTGATATAATTGTCCACGAGTATATGAACAAAAATAGCTCCCTTTCCATTACTTCTTCGTCAGCTATGACTAAAATTCACAAAACTAAGTTTCCTAATACACTATCAGAATGTTCGGGGGCTTCTTACTAAAATCTCTACGCTTTATAAAAACAGTTCAATTTTTGAAGCCAATGTTATCGTATTCACTGAGACCTGGCTTAACCCATCCGTACACGATAGTGAGATTTTGTTTAATAACTTTTTTGTTTATCGGAAGGATCGTCAGACCCTTCGAGGTGGAGGCGTTCTTATTGGAGTCAAATCCAATTTAACTTCTGAGTGTGTTGATATTTCTGACACATCATGTATTGAATTTATTTCCCTAATATTATATTTCCCAAAAAGTAACATTTTTCTAACCTGCTGTATAACCCCTGGATCTGAATTTAACGTGTGTCTATTGCATCTGTCCGACATACATTCTATCTCCCTGTTGCTTGCTGAAACTGACCAACTTATTGTACTCCTTGATTAAATTTTGCAATATTTTTTTGTTGGTGAGTAAAGGGAACTGATTAAGCTAAACTAGTGGAATCTTTATCGACAGTAAGCTGGTCCTATCTAGTTAACCTTCCTGTTGATGATGCAGTTGGGTACTTTTTTTGTGAGGTCCTTTACCGTCTGTTTGATGAACCTGTCGCTCTTTCCTCCATGAAGAATTCTTACACCTCTCCATGGCTTACCCGTCAACTAGCTTATCTAAAGAAAAACAAAACCAGACTTTTTAAACGGTTCAAAATATCCGGCTTGCAGACAGTCTTCACCAAATATAGTTCAGCTATGGCGGAATTCGTCCAGTATAAATCTGACTGTTACAAAAATTATCTGTCTCGTTGTAAGCGTGATTTCAAAACTAATCCTAAACTTTTTTTCTTTCGTCGTTTCTTAACAGAAATCTAACTGCTTCCCTCTTTCTCTTTTTCTCAGTAATAATATAGCATCTGATATATTATATTGTTGAACGTTGATGCACTAAGAGTAGTACAAACAAGTGGCCCAAACAACACCAAACACGTGCTTGTTACGCGCGGGCCCATTTTTATTTCGGGCAAATACGGTTCGCGAGGAAGGTACATAGAACAAAAAAAGACAGTACAAAACATAGATCAACAAGACTAAAGCAAATGAGCTAAGTTTTAGTTTTTAATACAGGGATATAAGTAGAGGAACAAATTAAATGATATAGGGTGTTAAATTTATTAGAAAGATCGCGAAAGGGCTCATGCTGACTAAAATTAGGTGAACATCGTGACAAATTAATAAAATAGTAGTTTCGCATTAGTCTAACAGGAACATTGAAAGTTAGGCTGCTTACCAAATCTACAGAATAAATATCCCCACGCAAGATTATTCATAAAAATAGCCCCAGGCATAGTTCTACGATTTACTGATGATAATGATGTTTTCAACTTATTCGCATATTTTTTTCAATCGATATGTACGAAATGCAGTAGTGTTATTAATAAAAATTATCCATATCCACTACCTCGTTTGAACTCTATCTTCAAACCAGTGATTAATGTATCTAATGTTCTTCAGAGTCTTGATACTCTCAAGCTCCCATTTTCACCGGGTCCTGACAGAATTCCAAGTTATCTACTCAGGAATTGTTCATCCTATCTTGCTCTTCCCTTAACATTGACATTAAATCTGTCCTCAAGTCAAGGTAGATTTCCATCCATGGAAGGAACCCTTTATTGTCGCATTGTTTAAAAAAGGCAACAAGTCCGATATCTCAAATTATCGTGGTATTGCTAAACTCAGTTCTGTTCCTAAACTATTCGAAAAAATTATTACCTGTCGTTGCAGCATCAATGCCGGTCTATTATTTCACCTTGTCAACTTGGCTTCCCTAGATGTCGCTCTACTTCTACAAACCTACTTGAATTTACATCTTTAATTACTAGAGGTTTTCTGACACATCATCAAACTGATGTGATTTATAACGATTTCTCTAAAGCTTTTGAATCAGTGAACCATAGGCGTCTTGTAAATAAATTGTCTCTTTTAGGTTTTCCTCCCAACCTACTAGAGCGAATATTTTTCTAGTTTTTTAATAGATCTCAAATAACATGTTAAGTTTGAACTATTCTAAATGTAACTTTATGACCTTTTATCGTTGTAATCCATCTCTGTATTCTTAATCTATCGGAAATAACGCTCTTGAACGAATTTTTATACCCGTTACTCGTAGAGTAAAAGGGTATACTATAGCCCTAGAATCTAACTGCCAAGTTTAAACATTCTAGCTTTTATAGTTTCCGAGATCTCAGCGTTCATACGGACGAACAGACAGACGGACATGGCTAGATCGACTCGGCTATTGATCCTGATTAAAAATATATATTCTTTATAGGGTTGGAAACGCTTCCTTCTACCGGTAACATACTTTCTGAAGAATCTAATATACCCTTTTACTCTACAAGTAACTGGTACTGCGCTTATAGTTTCCGAGATCCCAGTGTTTGACGGCAGATGGACATGGCTAGATCGATTTGGCCAATGGTTCATATATTGAGATCGCGGGTAGGTGACGCATTTCAATTTCATTTCAGCTTAGACCAGGGGTCAAGCCTATGTACTCTAGTTTTTATACCCGTTACTCGTAGAGTAAAAGGGTATACTAGATTTGTCGGAAAGTATGTAACAGGCAGAAGGAAGCGTTTCCGACCCCATAAAGTATATGTATTCTTGATCAGGATCAGGACCACTAGCCGAGTCGATCTAGTCATGTCCGTCTGTCCGTCTGTCCGGATGAACGCTGAGATCTCGGAAACTCTAACGCCCACAAACCACCCAAAACTGTGGCTCCTACAGTTTTGGTACTGGAATAAAAATTTTAAATGAAATGTATGGGTCTTATCAATACATATCGATTGACCCAAAAAAAGTTTGACTCGCCCCAAACCGCCCACAAACTTCAAAAAATCGTAAATATGAACGCGAATATCTCGGAAACTATCAAAGATAGAGAAATGGGATCTCAGATTTAGATTTCGCAACGCAAGTTTGTTACGCGCCCACTCTAACGCCCACAAACCGCCCAAGCCTGTGGCGCTTACAATTTTCATGCTTTATACAAAATTTTAACTGAAATGTATTGGTCTCGTCAATACCTATCAATTGATCCAAAAAAAATTTTTCCACGCCAGCTCTAACGCGCATAACCCTTAAATCTGTCTACGGCCCCTACACCCAAAAAAAAATCTTTGAGTGTCAATTTGATAAGTGTGGGTGAAAATGACACTACACCTAGGATCAAATTTTTGGGATCAATTTGATCCTAAGTGAGTGTCAAAAGTATACTACATTGTATGAAAAATGTTTTTTGATCCTAATTAGTGTCATTTTGACCAAATCCAGGGTCTCGTCGATACCAATAATTGTATTTCTATTTTCGAAATTCGAACTGCGCCTATCGTGCACCCAAAAAGAAATCGTCATCGATAGAAAGCGTAGTTATCGATAAATCATTGTGAGCTCGACATTGCGAAAAAGACGTCAAATATTTCAGTGCAAGGTGCTAGTGTTTATTGAATCAGTAAGTACATTCCTAATAATATAATATGTAATATGTATGTAATGTATGGAATGTGTACCTATTCGTTATTCTTCGAATTCATAGATACACAGTGCACATATATATGTATGTAAGCATGTAAGCACTGACGGTCACATCGCTTGCAATTTTTGAATGCAATATTTTTTGTCATTTAAGTTCACTATGGAGGACAACGATTCTATGCAGATGGCCCGCCTATTCACGTATGTACACCTGGTCGACAGCAGCAAATTTATAAGATTAAAAATACACATATAACTTCAATTAAAAAACCAAATTTGTATTAAAAAAAATGAAAAAGAAATTATTGGTCTTTTTTTTGGGTGTGAAATTAACAATTAATTCGTGTCATATTGATACTAAAATCGTATCAAGTTGACCCTAAGAATGGCCTTTTTACACCTCGAATGAGTATCAAGTTACTGTGAAATAGTATCAATTTGACCACATATTCTTACTAAAAAATGCCAAAGCGTAGTGTCCTTTTGACACCAAAAAGTGTTAAATTGATATTTTCGAAAATATCAAAATGTCACCAAAATAGTGTCAATTAGATGTTCTTCGTATCAGAGATTTTTTGACACTCAATAGTATCACATTGACACCTAAATAATGGCATATTGATGACGATTTTTTTTGGGTGTAGGCCCTATTAGCTGAGTAACGGGTATCTGATAGTCGAGTCACCGTACTATAGCGTTCTTCCTTGTTTCAGTTTAGGATCTGGATCTATTTGATCATAAACTTAGTTTAATAGACCTTATATCTACTATACCTAACAAAGCCAGAAGTCTCCTTGCGTTTGTGAAGCGTTGGTCAGGGGAGTTTGATGAACCATACACAACAAGGCTTTTGTATGTTTCCCTTGTTCGTCCGTCTATGGAATATTGCTCGTGTATATGGTCACCTCAAATTAGCTGTTACCAAAATATGCTAGAGTCCGTTCAAAAACAATTCCTGTTATTTGCTTTGAGAGGATTAAACTGGGACAGGACTTCGATTGCCCTCTTATCATGCGAGGCTGCGCTTGCAACCCTGAAGCATCGTAGAAAGTGTCATGGAGCTATGTTTTTGCATAAACTAATTAATGGTGATGTCGACTCCCCTTTCCTTCTTAGTTCCGTCAACTGGAATGTACCCTGTAGAACAGTTCGTCGTTTTCGTCTGTTATCCCTGCCAATATGTAGATGCCATTATACCCTTAATGATCCACTTCGTGTTCTTTGTGACGATTATATATCTCACTGTGTCACGTCTTAGTGTTTGATAGCCCTAATGCAACTTATTACGATAAACTTATGTAATTTATATCTTTCAATAATTTGTAAATTTCTATGTTGCTAACCACTCTATGTGAGCATGTGTTTTAAACTGTCCATTGTTATATCGCCTTTTTCCATGTCCGCGGTTTCGTTGACTTGCCCATAACGGTTTAGGGCTCCGCGCGTAACAAGCGTTGCTTGGTGTCGTAAGGACCACTTTTTTGTACTGACCATAGTGCATCAACGTCCAAGAACATAAAGTTTTTAATTGTACCAATAGCCTTTTCAAATACTGCCTCATACCTTTTGCAAGGATCTGACACTTGAGTACCCTGTATTTCCTGACATTTGCTAAATTTCAAAAGTAAATGTTTGAAGCAAATCCAAGCCAAACTGATTATTGGAGTCCTCCACATTACCCACAATTATAACGATATTTGCAAATTTGTTGCCAGCTTGGCCAAATGCAGGCAAGATTCGATCACACTTCTGCAGTCTCGGGCTATTGAGCTTTTTGTGTATTTAAATTTAGCACTGACACTGTGGCCCCAGAATCCATTTGAAAGGATTCGATTGTATTAAAGAGCTCCACATCAACCACAGTTTTGTTTTCTTCAAACTATATGAACCAGAAAACGTTTCTGCGTTTTTGTCGCTTTTTTTCGGTGATCGGGGTCTTTTTTGTTTTTGCACTGCTTGGATAAACAAACCACAGCTACGTGGCCCTTTCTCGCCCATTTATGGCTAATTGCCTCCCAAGTTTTGCCAGTTTCGCGGCTATGTGAGTGACCACAGCCGCAGAAAGATCTAAGGCAGTTTTGCTGGGAAAGGTAAAATGCGTTGTTGGTGATTTACATTTTGTGTATGTTTACATGTTTACATGTATGTATAAAGGGCTCTCTTTTCGCTCTCTTTAATCACTGCCACTGTTTTTGTTGTTGCCTCGTAAGTTTCGGCAATTGCAAATTTTGCAAAGCGGCTGAGCGAATTACGTCGAAAAGAGTGTGCACAACTATTTGATCGCGGATCATTTCATTAACGTATCTAAATGAACACCCATCGAATTGACAAACAAACTGACACCTTCGAGCAATGCCACGTATTGCATACTGAGCCTGAGCGATACAAATGCATTTTCGTCTTTTGATGAAATTGATTTACATTTTTGGAAAGTAGAACACTACCACAAAAAACGTTTACCGCAGAAGCAGATCCTTTCTTAAACAGCATTACGAAAACACCGTTGTTATAGGATCTTCCAATCGCATTACCGTTCCATTCAAGGAATCACCTCAAACGTTAGGCTAATTATTCTTATTTTGATCACAATCATTATTGATCACCCCCAGATCCCACACACTGACTTATGACAGGTAGCTAGCAGAATATAATCGAAGATATCAGGTATTGAAAAAGAATATTTTCCTACAATTTCATTTCCCACCCGCAACCTCAGGCAAACCGACAAATATTTGCAGTTAAGCTTTTTAATTAATTGATTTCCCAGATTCTCGCCGGTGAATATGCATTTTTAACACCCATTCAAACAAAGTTTCTCATATTTGTTCAACTTCTATCCTCCTACACTAAGAACTTGTTTACTACCTCAAAGAATTGATTTTCGAGGTATCTGTTATCCACAATATGTCTCCATCACCTTTGTTAAAGTAAATGTTAAAAATTTCAAAGACAGTTTCTGGCTGTTATTTTTTCCGTTATAAATAAATTTTTAAAAATCATTAAGCAAGCAGAGAGAAATATGTTACTACTTAAATTCGAGTTATCCAAAAACTAATATTTGGAAAAATTCAATACTTTGATTCACGTTTTTATACTATTTTTGCATATCGATCAGGAATATCAAAATGATTTGTATCAACCATATTTGTAAGCCGTCGGTAATAAAGATAACCAATAAAACGAAGTTATGTTATGTATTTACTGTAGATATTATTTAATTATCATGGCTTACACATTATTAAATGAAGCCTTTGAATATTTACACAACAACCCTTTTAGCCAGATGCTCATTTGTGTTGCAGATAGCAGAATATGATTGAAGATATCAAACTCTTAGAATAAAGTTTTTCCTGTTATGTAAGCCCCATCTACCTCCTTCGCCAACACCGCTCCCACTTCACATCCCAAGAACAACTCATTATTCCTAATTTTTTAAAATTGTTTTTTTTTTAATTGTTGTTGTACCGCATTCAAATAATTTTCATAATATATCTTACAACTTTTAAAATTTACTAATAGAGTTTCACAAATATTAATATTTAATGATGTTGCGTAACATCTATTTTTAAGATTAAATAACCGACTAGGATCGTCCTCCCGAGACATACCGCTGACCATTTCATTTCCGCCTCACCATTAAACTTAAGACATTCTAATCTGAAATCGAGTTCCTTATTCGAAAAATCATTTCCTTAACTTCCTTTAGCAATTGTGACAATGGACTATTTTCGATTTCCACATCGAGAAAATCAATTTGGTGTTGGAACTATCATCAACTCTGTGATTCGATTTCATACGTTGTCCAATTCGAAGAGATGGGAGCCGATGTTGTTATCGCTCTCCACATCCACATCTTCATCACTTTCATCCTATGTAAAATTACCAAGTGTAATAAAAAAATTCCCAATACAAACAAGAAAGAACGTTATTGTCTATGCCATCGACTATCAGATACCCGTTAGTCAACTAAGTGTACTGGGAGCACTAAGGGAGTGCAAGGGAGATAGAGATATACAAGTAGCAAGGCGTCTGTTCCCAAGGTTGTACACTTTATTTGCTTATAACTTTTTAAAGAATGGACTGAATTAAACACTTTTTGGCACATAGCTGAAAATTAAAACCTTTTTCAAAAAAAAATCGCATTCAAATGTTTCAATAATATTCTAAAACGTGGGTGCTAAATGCACCTTGCACCTAAGGGTAAGCGTTGCACCTTGCTGAAACAAACTTTTGCTGCATAATAAGCTCAGGAATTCTAGCTTTTATAATTTCCGAAATCTAAGCGTTCATACGGACGGACAGACATACGGACAAACGGGCATGGGTACATCGACTCAGCTAGTGATGCTAATCAAGAATATGTACTTTATGGGTCGGAAACGTTTCCTTCTACCTGTTACATACTTTCCGACGAAGTTAGTATACCCTTTTACTTTACGAGTAATGGTTATAAAAATTGGGGCAGACTATGCATCTAAGTGTGAGTCTGCCATTTATGACGTGATTTAATTCTTTTCTAAATGGTTTTCTAAAAAAATGGTTGCGTTCCTTTAATAGTATGGGGACTTTTATCATGTGTCTTAAAATGTTGGCTTGATTCAACTCTTTTCTAAATTTTGTTTTGAAAAATAAAATGGTGGTGTTTCGTAAAGGGATCATTGGGATCATGGGTTCGTGGGATAATGTGGCCGAGAATATCAAGTATCTGAACAAGGCTTAAAAATGTCATTTTTAAAACCAATCTGATTAACGGGAACCAAGATAGCATTTAAGTTTTTTCGAAGAAGTATAGATTGTACAATTAATTTTAACTAGTTAACAAAATATCCAGATTAGTATAGCAGTTTTATTCAAAATCAATAAACTAAAATTTTGGTTTATAATTGATATGGCTGACCAAAAATCACTTGGAACTGTTCGAGTATTATAAGCTGATCGACTTGTTTGTTTTGCTGCTGTGAGCTTCTCGATCTAAACTGTTTTTAAAAGGGTCATTGTTATCATAGGCTTATGACCTCGAACTCGATTATTTCATGATCTCATGAACTTTGATTCCAAAGTCACAGTAAAACAAACAAGCTCTAGCATACCGATTAGTATACGTAAAAACAGTTTCAGTCAAATCCAAAATCTGAAAAAATATTTTTTTGCTAAATACATTCGTCTTGTAAAAGAACGGCACATATACGATTTTTAAAGGACAGTTTGCACATTTTGTAAGGATTGGAAACAAAGAAGTAGGATGTGATAGCAGCAGATCAAAAGATTAAAGTAACTAATAGAAAATAACTACGGTGGCAGAGGAATTTCCAACGAGGGAAACACAGCCAGAAAATTCTTTTCTGACCCGAACTTGGCATCTGAAATTACCGGAATTTCAAGCTTTAGCATCAGGAAACATTATAAATGGTAAAAAGTTAAAAGCCCATGAATTTGATAGGGCTTAGCAACTATTAGAAAAGTATCCATTGTACTTTCTACCAGAAACAGTACATAAGATTTTATTTCATTTTATTCAAATGAGCTGTTTTTACCCAACACTACCAGTATTTTCAAAACTTCAGGAATGTGGTATAGTAAACCTGGGTTGAAACTAAAAGCGTAGTACAAGTGTACCCACACGCGTTAAAATTCATGGTCTAAGTTTTTAGTTCACATCGAAAGTCGAAAAGAGTTGTTGTTGTATAAATATTCTTGATCAGAATCGAGTCGATCCTGCCATGTCCGTCTGTCCAATTTCTGTGTTTTCAGACGACACAAAATCAAGAGAAATCGCTATAGTCGACGGCCTTGAGTACCAGATACCCGTTACTCAGCTAAAGGGAGTGCCAAATTGCACATGACACAAATGTCATCCATTCTTCTCGGCTGCTTACAATATTTTAATAACCCGCCAAATAACGTGAAACCTAGGTTGCACAGGAATTGAATTTGCTAATTATATATAATTTGTTGGTAACTTCTTTATAAATGGTCCGATTTGAAAAATTTTTGCATGTAGATGGGTATTGATGGTAAAAAAAAATTACATTTTCTTTTTTATAAAATATTACAAAGTCTGTGCCCTAAAAGGGGCTTAGCGTTAAGGTGGTGGGCGTGGCCTCCTGCTGAACTTAAACTGCGCTGCACAGGAAGCCCAAGAGTCTGCATCTTTAAGCCCAACATTCTAGCTCTTAAAGTTTCCGAGATCTCAGCCTTCATACGGACAGACATGGCTCGATGGACCCGTCTAGTGATCCCGATCAATAATGTGCATATTTTATGTGGTCGGAAACGCTTCCTTCTACCTCTTACATACTTTCCCAAAAATGTAGTATACCGTTCTTAACACCGTTTAAGATATAGTGTATTCGACCCAACAAATTTGTTTTAGGTGACTGACCGTAACCCAAGTAAGTACAGGATATCTGATTTGGACAAATCCAAAATCTCTATTATTTTACTTTCGCTGAACCGTCCTTGGTCCGTGGTTCCTGTGTGATTGCTCCGGCTTACTCCGGCTCCTGCTCCGACGATTACTGCGGTGTCGCTCCGATCTCGCACGTCTTGACATATTTCGGATGTTGCGCAACCTTTCGAACGTGGTCCAGCCAGGATACTTTTTATACCCGTTACTCGTAGAGTAAAAGGGTATACTAGATTCGTCGGAAAGTATGTAACAGGCAGAAGGAAGCGTTTCCGACCCCATAAAGTATATATATTCTTGATCAGGATCACTAGCCGAGTCGATCTAGCCATGTCCGTCTGTCCGTCTGTCCGGATGAACGCTGAGATCTCGGAAACTATGAGAGCTAGGCTATTGAGATTTGGCGTACAGATTCCTGAGCTTCTTACGCGCAGCGTTTCAGTAGACTGCCACGCCCACTCTAACGCCCAATAACCGCCCTAAAATGTAACTCCTACAGTTTTGATGCTAGATAGAAAATTTTAACTGAAATGTATTAGTCTTGTCAATACCTATCGATTGACCAAAAAAATTTTTCTACGCCCACTCTAACGCCCACAACCTCCAATGAAAAAAGCTATGACGTCAGAGCCAGACAATGCGAAATGTTTTTACGCGTGTATGGGTGTGTATGTAAATAGTTGCCGGCCGAACTTAGCGGCAAGGAAAAAAGCCCTGCCGGCGCTCAGAGAGAGCAAAGTGCGCGGCTAACTTATTCTATTGAATAATGAACCCTTTATCCATTTGTCCCATTGACGGGCAAAAACCTTTAAAGATCTGTACATCTTTATTTATCTCTTTCAAAGAATATGAATTAGCTTAATAAATACCTATAGATTGTCCCAAAAAAACTTTTCCGTTTTCAGTCCAATGCTCTCAAACCAAAGTAGTTAGGACAAGCCTTGACACTAGAGCCAGAAAACATGTATGTACATGTATGTGTTTATGCATGTGTGGATGTAAAAAATTGCAATCTAATGTCCGCGGCAAATAGAATTCTTTCAAACGAAGCTATTCAACCAAATATTTTGAAATACAGAATGTGCCTTAAAATTGTGTATGTTTAGCAAGCATACATAAATATAAATGTTTTTTGTCTATTTTATGTGTTGCTTTCTCATTCTTGGCGCTGGCTGAAACAAAACCAGAGCCGAGAAATGAGAGCAAGGGAGAGAGAACAAAGTGCGCGGCTAACTTATTTTAAAGTTTGTTATCTGAGTAACGGGTATCTGATAGTCGAGGTACTCGACTATAGCGTTCTTCCTTGTTTACATTTTAATTGTTGCTTTAAGCAAAATAGAAAGTGATTGTCTTTAAATAAATTTATTTTAAGAGTAGAGACTTCAAAGAAATAAATAATCAATAAATAAGTTAATAGTATAACGAAAGCTGGAAAAATAGTTTTTTAAATAGGGCTACTTTTTGTAATTTGGTGATTTCTTACAAACTTTAAAGCATTCAAAGTAATAAAATCATTTTTGTCGGTTTAATCCTGGTACACGTGTATACTTATAAAATTCCTGCACGAGTAAACACGAAGAGCCTTTTGGCTGCCCTTTCAGGAAAACAGTTCGAGTAGATCAGTTCACAAAAAGGTTTGGTTCGAAGAGCTCAGATAAACATGAAAACAAGGGTTTATAGAATCATGGACTCGAGTAAACAAGGTATCCGAACAGAGCTGTAAAATATGATTTTTGGAAAGCAATCTGATTAGCGGGAACCAAGATAACATCTATTTTTTCCAACAAGTATAGATGGTACAATTAATTTTAACTAGTTAACAAAATATCCAGATTAGTATAGCGAATTAATTAATTAATTAAATTATTGGTTTTTAATTGTTATGGCTGACCAAAAATCACTTGGAGCTGGACTTTGCACATTTTGTAAAGGTTGGAAACAAAGAAGTGACAAGTTATATTCGTATGTCTGCTTACAGCTTCGGCAGTAGTCGTGTTTGCCCTATAAGGGCATTTATGAGAGTGGAAATGTCTTCCCTGTTTCATTGTAGGAGAGTTTTGGTTTTTTTCGGGTTGTAATTTGGTCAAGTGACCCTAGAATAGTAGCATGTTGAGCTTGTGTTCCATCGGTTGTTGGAGAGGGTGTACAATCTCTGCCTAAGGAGGAGCTTGCAGGTAGTCGTGTCCTTATCGCGAAGGATATCGGCGGATATCGGAGATTTGCGGCATTCAGTGATAGTTGTAGAGTAAGTTGTATAGGAGTCGAGGGCCCTGAGGGCTGCTTGAAAAGATGTAAATGTCTGTGTCGTGATGTTCTGATGTACATATACGGGAGGGACATGGCATCCTGGATTCCGCTTGGAAAACAGTACAGTGATCTGGTAAGTGAAATGAGACTTTAATGTACAGTATATGTTGACGGCGTTTTCAAATTGGTGTCGGAGGTTGTCCCAATCTGTACGGGTAGGTATGAAGATCTTGATCTTTTTTTTTAAGTTGACTATGGGTGGAACGTAGACCGTAATGCGTGGTATGGAAATCTAATTTGTTAGTATATAGTATAGTTGTCCAAGCCGCTGCTTCCCGGAGCCTCAGCGCTGTTGCTGATGCCCAGCTTATAGCTAGTATGTCCAGGTGTTGAAGGTCGAGGATTGTATTCAATGCTGATGCAGAGCTTTGCGCTTCTTTGGATCTTGTAAAGGATCTTAAGGTTACAATTTCGTTCTCCCTATAGCTTTTTTACAAGCGAAAAGTGATATGATGTTTTCTAGGACACAGCCAGAAAATTCTTTTCTGACCCGAGCCTGACATCTGAAATTACAGACATTTCAAGCTTAAGCATCAGGATACACCATAAACGTTAAGGAGTTTAAAGCCTATGAATTTGATATTCATATTCATTGTACTATCTACAAGAAACAGTACATAAGATATTAATTCATGAACCGTAGGTTAAAGAACAAACGCTTTTGTCACTTGAAGAGCTCTCAGAGAAAGCTGCGGAGTCAAACAATAAAAATTCAAAAGAAAACAGATTTTAAAGACAAAGAAAGTTTGTTAGCCAATACAATAATATTTTCAGATTAAGAGAAAGCCAAACTCATATGATCACTGTAGTGACGAAGCGCACCAGGAGTATGTGGGAAGGCGATTACTATATATACACGAAGAAATTAAAATCTACTGTAATCGTCCAACTATTTCGAGTGCTACATCAATCGAAGGGTATTGCAAAATCTAAAAGGATTACATACCACTACTTTAAAAAAAAACAATTGGTTTGGGAGAAAGAGCGGTGAAAGTGTAAAAGAGAAAATTTCGAATTTCATTTGATCTGTTGGGGCCGGTGGGGATACATACCCCCGCTATTAACCTACTTATATTCACACTTAAAATACGCGTCGAATGACACCCTGAAAAAATCGGATGCTCCTTTCAAAAGTAATACGCAAAACAAGATTTTGGGGGACTTCTTCAAATAAAAAATTTTATTTTGTTTGTCAGTTTGTCCCAAAACGTTATTTTAGAGTCCTGAAACTCTAGAAGATGTTGTAGCGCTTGCTTTAGCAGAAGCGGCTCCATCTGTGTTTCATAGAGACACAGGGGTGGCGCCATCTAGTATTCGTGCGCAGAAAGGTTCTGCTGCAGTTTTCGGAATGAGTGAGAGCAACAGGGGCAAGTGTCAGGCTTTCTCAAGACTAGTTTTTCACCTCATACTCCGGGATTTGGGTTGCCGCCTGAATTGTGGCGTCAAAGTCGGTCTTTTCCGTTTCGGCAGCCTAAGCAAGCAGAAGTTAAATTTTCTTTACGAGTGTAATCCGCAAAAGTTTAGCGCGAGTGACTTGATCAGCCTGTTCATATTGCCGAGCCACCGGAAGGGAAAAAAGGAAAAGGAAATACATATTTAGGAAATTAATTACGGATTGGGCTACTAGCCGGCCTGCGCGGCCGCCATGTATTCGCTCAGACCGAAGGAGGTCATCCCCTATGGTATTTGGAGCCGGACAAGCTGCTCAGAAGCCTACGTCGAGGAGCGGAAAAGAGGCCCAGTTCCGGGCCCCGCCAGCAGCATTGCCTTTGGGGCGATAGGAGAAGTCCCGACCTACATCACCATTTTCGTCTTCTAGCTTATAAATAAAAGCTTTTGCTTGGGCATCGTTCGTCGTTTAAACGAGAGCCAAGGGCAGTATTTCGATCGCGCTGTAAGACGTTCGGTCCGTCGCGGAACCGCGGCGGAGTTTTTCTTCAAGAGCCGTGAATTTGCACCGTAAAATGCCGTAGAACTAAAATAAAGTTCAAAGGGGGAAATCTAAAGAGATAAGCCCTCCATCGGTTTTGTGACCCCGCCCGGGTGAAGCAGTTTTGAGAGAATTTGCGATCCCTTACATTCGGACCTAACCTCCAGAGAGTATGGAAATTTGTTAAAGACATGTCAAGGGAAAAAGATTGTTATGCAACACGGTAGTTTAAGTGTAATGTTTAATGTAAAAGAATTTGTTTGTTGATTGATGGCGAAGCGATTTAAAATCAGGCAAGGAGGCAGAGTCGGCGCCCGTTTTTTTTTGTGCAGTGCATTCTGGTCGTGTAAATTAAATCATTTTGAGTTTATCATTATCTATATATTTTCCCGCAGCTAGCCACTAGCATCTTCGGTGAAAGCGCTTTCTTCGTTGGATGTTCCTGTGAGCGGTGAGTGTTAAAATTTTTATATTTGAAAGAACAGAAAACAAACTCAAGACGATGTAAAGAGAAAAGAAGAAAAAAAAACTAAATTACACTTTACCCAATTGGCCTGCAGTCTGAAAATCGGATGACAAATCCTCTCCTTGCGATTTTTTTTATTGACAGTTTTATTCTTCTTGATTAATTGTTTCTTACCTCTTCGCATTATAAAGTCATAAAGTAAATTTAAATTGAATTTCCGCCGCATAAACACAATTTCATTTAAAATTATGCTCATTTAACTAAATCGTATCATTATATACTCTTGCATGCTTAGATTTAAGATATGTATTCTCTTTGTATTACTCTTTTTAGCTGGTAATAAATTTTTGTAATGTACTAAATTATCAATCTGTTGCCGCAGCTAGAATGATTCCCCGATAGGGTAGCTCGTATAGATGGGGTCGTTCGGACGTGTGGGAGAGAACGGCCAATGGTTGGGTGGGCATGATAGAGCCTCGGAAACATCTAACGAGGTGAATGTGAGACTCGGTTAGGGTATTAGGGGAATTTTAGACTTTCCTTTCGATTTTATATGTTGTTGCTCATTTCCGAATTCAGCTTGTCTAGCACGCGAAGTTAGATTTCAATTATCGTTAACAAATAGGCACTTCATGGGGTTAGGCATTTTTCATCCACTTCCACAGCCGACAAGCAGCCAGCCGAGTAGACCCGCGTGCGCTTGACCACCACGGTACCACCTCCGCCTGAAGTTAATTTGAATGTGGCGACTCGTTACATTTATAAATAATTAATTCCAATAATAATGATAATAAGTCTTGGCGCCCAACTTCAAGGGCCACATAAACATTACGTGACTCATATACACCAATAAATTCGATTGGATTCAGTTTATTTAATCAGTTCCGGTTTGTCCAAAAGTCAAGCGGCGGAATATTTAATCCAATTCTGGTGCAGTCAGTAGGATTATCTGTTTCAAATTGCTGCTGATATTTAGCAAACCAATATATTGTTTGTTAGTTTTTTTAGTTGTCAAAGAATAGGAAGACGGAAGAACTAATTATCAGTAATTTGGTTAACCGACCACTTTGAGGAACTTAAGAAACGACACAAACCAACTTTTGTATACCCTACAGCATAGCAACCCAAAGCGTTGGAGATCAAACGCATAGGACGTACATGGGGATTCACTTTCACAAGGAAACCCATGGCCACGGGTGATCTCTAAAGTGGAAGGTGGCAGAAAAAAAAAACAAAGTGGGCATAAACTATTGTTATTCATCCGCTTAGGATTACTGTGTTTCTCTTATATGAAAGGAAGCGCAGGCCACGTATGATAGCAAGTGTCATATGCCCGACGGCAAACATAGAGAACATCGTCAGACGTTTGGAGAACAGCGTGGAGCTTTCCGCTGGCCACAGCTGGCAATAGCTCGTGTTTGTTATGCAAGTGCAATTGCAGCTGCATTGCATTGCATTTACTTTTCGTTCTCTTTTGCTCTTGCCGAAACTATGTCTCAAAGGAAAGCGAGTTATTTTTGAGGGAATCAGACTATGCGTGCAGGCATAATCATTTTATGAAATTTTGTAGAAGATTTTATTTGGTGCCGATCTTATTTATTCAATTTAATTGTTGTTTATTTTAAATTTTATGTTTGTAAGTTTGTTTTTTAATTTAAAATTTACGATTTAAAACCTTTTGGTTACATTTTCTCAAATCGGCGAGCCGACATATACACGTCAGCCGCTGGGGTCAAATATAAAATTATATTTTAGGCAGCAAGATTTCTCTCGGTGTACGTTACGACCAGCCGAGCTTAATTAGGTTTGATCGCATGTTTTTGAAACTTGTAGGAGTTCTGATTAGCAGTTCAGTAGAAAGAGTTGCCGCGATACAAGGGAGCTCAACGATTGAACAGCTGATCGCAAGCAAGGTCGTTAACCCCAAACAGAAAGGGAAAGCTTAGGAGCTTTACACTCTCTGGCATTATTATCAGCTGACATTTCCCAAAGACATTGGTTTTATAAATCGGTCTCGGGCTTAGGCACAGCTGAAAGTTCATAGAGATATTGATTCTATAAGTTAATTTGAGTTAATCTTTTATCTTTTTTTTATATTTAGGTAATTCTAATTACTATATTATTATTATTTTTATATTATTGTTTCATTTGTCGAGTTCCAAATTAGGAATTATTGTATCGTAATATTATCGTATTATTTCAAAGAGTTAATTTGTAGTTAGTTTCCGATTTAAAATTCATTCACTTTGTTTCCTTTATATTAAAAGGTTTATTCGTTTTAATCCCATTTAATTAATGATGAGCTCAGAAGAAAGCATGGATGCGTCTCCTTCGCCCAAGTGCGTTCTCTGTGAAAAGCCTTTAGCGGCTGCACAGCAGGCCAGGACTAATTGTGGACATGAGTTCCACAAAATATGCATAGAGAACTATGGTAAGACCCACAGCACTTGCCCGACTTGTAAATCAATTTGTTTCGAGAAGGTGCCTCCTGTAACAAGGGGTCACCAGGGTAGGATGCAAACCCCACCAGTGGGTCAAACAGCGTCAGAGGCATCGGGAATTACCATGCAAAATGTAAGCAAAATTGTTGAGCAGCATGTGAAAAACATGAGTAATAGTTTGTTGACACAGCTTTCGGAAAAAATGGCGCAATTAAACGAAACTAATATTGGCGCACGTTTTCCCCAAGTATCTGAGCAGAATGTCCCGGAAGAACAAGTGCAGGAATTTCAGTCCTTGAGACCGCATTCAGCAGTGGGTTCGGACTTAGGACAGAGGCCTGATAAAGTTGGCCATATTATTAATGGATGGAAGCTGAGATTTAATGGTCACGATGGGTTAAGCGTTGATAACTTCATATATAGAGTAGAGGCGTTGACTCACCAAACTCTAGAGGGAAATTTTTCGGTGTTGTGCAGCAATGATAGTATATTGTTCGACGGCAAGGCCCGGGAGTTCTATTGGAGGTATCACAAATCTTCGAGGAGTTTGGGGTGGATCTCTTTGTGTGAAGCTTTGCGCAAGCAGTTTAGAGATACTCGAACCGATGTAGACTTTAGAGAAGCGATCCGAGATCGAAAAGAAAGAGAAAATTTCGATAGCTTTTATGATGCGGTTGTTCAGATAGCTGATTGTCTAGAGGTACCTATGCCGGAGAAGGACTTGGTAGAGACGCTTCGCAGGAATCTCAGGCCAGAGATTAGGCATGAACTACTGAACGTGAGCGTTGACTCCATAGCAAAACTTCAGGATATTTGTCGACGCAGAGAGAGCTTTCTCGAGGATGTGAGGCGAAGTTATGGTTACCAGAAACCCACACCATTCCGTCGGCAGGTATCAGAGTTGGTGCAGGAGAGCCTTGGAGAGGACGCAACAGAGTTTTCCGATGGCGAATTAACAGTCGAGGTCGAAGCCCTAGCATTGGTTTGTTGGAATTGCAGGAGAGAAGGCCATCGTTATGTCGATTGTGGCGAAAAGAAGAAAATCTTTTGTTATGGTTGTGGTCTTCCGAATATTTATAAGCCCTCATGCTCTAAATGTCAAAAAAACGGGATGGCGAGCACACGGCCACGTCAACAGTCGTGTGTTCCTCGCCAAAAGTCGACAATTTCCGAGATAAATCAATAACCAACATAGATTCATCGACACTAGCTAAGACAAACGAATGCGAAGCAGTTGTTAAACCCATTCGGTTCTGGCCACAGCTTGTACAGGAAAGGCAGATTAGTATGGATCCAGGTCAAAGAAAGCGCTGTTCCAGAAATGTAAACAGAATTAGAACATTTTGGCAAGCAACCAAAACAATAGAAGCCATAAGACATAAGAGCTACGATAAGCGGCCGTACGCGGAAGTTCGCTTGTTGGGTCAATGGGTGTTAGGCCTCTTAGACACGGGAGCCGCGATAAGTGCCATAGGAGGAAAATTGGCCGAACAGGTTATTAGAAACCGGATAAGGTTTAAAAAGGTTCTGGGATCTGCTAGTACTGCAGATGGTAGGAAGCAAGACGTGGTTGGCCGTTTAAAGACAATAGTCCAATATGATGACGTTGTCAAGGAGTTGGATCTACACATAATCCCATCTCTTAGTCAGGAGCTGTATTTAGGTATCGACTTTTGGAAGGCTTTCGACCTCCTGCCACCCGATATGAATATAGCTGAACTAGCAGACAATTCTCATGCCTTGTCTGACCAGCAGAGCAAGGAGTTGAAGGCAATGATCAACAAATTTCCGTCCTTCGCAATCTCTGGTTTGGGAAAGACGAGCCTCATATCGCACTCGATCGACATTGGCGATGCAAGGCCGGTTAAGCAGCGGCATTTCCCTGTATCTCCAGCGGTGGAAAAACTCTTATACGCTGAGGTGGATAGAATGCTCAAACTTGGGGTCATCGAAGAGTCAGATAGTGCATGGTCATCGCCGGTGGTACTAGTTCAGAAACCAGGAAAGGTACGGTTATGTCTGGATAGCAGGAAAGTGAACATGGTTACCACAAAAGATGCTTACCCTCTCCCACAGATAGATGGCATTCTAAGTAGATTACCTAAGGCAAATTTTATATCCAGTCTGGATCTGAAGGATGCCTATTGGCAGATACCTTTGGATCCCGCTTCGCGTGATAAAACTGCATTCACGATACCGGGGAAACCCCTCTATCAGTACAAGGTTATGCCATTTGGCTTGACCAACGCTTCGAAGACCATGACAAGACTCATGGATAAGGTGATACCTGCTCATCTCAGAAACGCAGTCTTCGTCTATTTGGACGATTTGCTTATTGTGTCCGACAGTTTGGAGGAGCATTTGAAAGTGTTAAGTGAAGTGGCAGGATGCATCAAATCAGCGGGTCTAACTCTGAATGTGGAGAGAAGCAAGTTCTGCATGAAGAGCGTGAAGTACCTTGGGCATATTGTAGGTCAAGGTGTTGTACGCACTGACCCAGAGAAAATAGCTGCTATGACGGAATTTCCATTGCCCAAGTCGTTAAAAGCTCTTAGAAGGTTTTTGGGAATGGTGGGATGGTATCGAAAGTTTGTAAACAATTTCGCTGCGGTTTCAGCACCCCTTACTGACCTAATGAAGCCGAAAAGGAAGTTTTCGATGACACCAGAAGGACAGCAGGCTTTCGAAAAATTGAAAGAGATGTTGAGTTCAGCTCCAGTATTGCGCAGCCCGGATTTCAGCCAACCTTTTTACATCCATTGCGATGCGAGCAAGACAGGTGTGGGCGGTGTTCTAGTACAGAAATCCGAGAATGGAGACGAATTCCCCATAGCCTTTGTGTCTAAAAAGCTGAATAAGGCGCAGAAAAATTATTCGGTGACTGAGCAGGAGTGTCTAGCTGCCATTATATGCGTTAAACGTTTCCGAGCATACGTAGAGGGCCATGAGTTCACCATAGTTACTGACCACGCATCTTTGAAGTGGCTTATGTCACAGACAGATCTGCACTCTCGGTTAGCACGATGGGCGTTAAAGTTGCAGGCTTTTAACTTCAAAATTGAACACCGAAGCGGTAAGCTCAATGTCGTCCCGGACGCTTTGTCGAGGGTAAATGAGGAAGAGGTAGCAGCATTAGACGCTAGTCACGGATTACTGGTGGACTTGGATTCGCCGCATTTTAAGGATGCAGATTACTTAGAGCTGATTTTGAGAGTAGAGGCCAACGCTGACAAGCTTCCGGATCTAAAAGTATCAGACGGTCTAGTGTATCGGAGAGGGGAACACACTTCAGGAGATGATATTCACGATACCTTCTGTTGGAAATTGTGGGTACCTCAAGGTTTGGTTCCAGAGGCTTTGAAGAAGGCTCATAATGACCCCTTGGCATCTCATGGGGGTGTTCACAAAACGCTAGAAAGATTGAGACGATATTATTATTGGCCAGGGCTGGTAAGGGACGTCAAACAGTACATTGAAGGGTGCATCACTTGCAAAACGACAAAGGCACCGAATAAGACATTACGTCCACCTATGGGTGCGCAGCCAGAATCTAGTAGACCTTTCCAGAAGTTGTACGTGGATTTTCTACGGCCCTATCCTCGCTCGAGGAGTGGCAGTATCGGAATTTTCATAGTTTTGGATCATTATAGCAAGTTCGTGTTCCTAAAAGCCGTGAAGAAGTTGACAGCCGCTGTGGTGGTAAAGTATTTACAGCAAGACCTTTTCCATACTTTTGGGGTTCCTGAGACCATTGTGTCCGACAACGGGTCGCAATTCAAGTCTGTAGCGTTTCAGAAGCTGCTTAGAGAATACCGAATTTCTCACACCCTTACGGCGGTATACTCACCGCAAGCGAATGCTTCAGAACGGGTTAATCGGTCTGTCATTGCAGCCATTAGGTTATATGTACGGAGCGATCAGAAAGACTGGGATGAACAACTTAGCAGCATCTGCTGTGCGCTCAGATCGGCGATCCATTCCAGCCTGGGGACAACTCCGTACTATATGGTGTTTGGCCAGCACTTCATTGCGTCAGGGGCAACCTTTAAATTGCTGAGGGCCTTGAACTTACTAGAAGACAGGACCATGGCGTTTTCGCGGAAGGACTCATTTGAGTTGGTACGCAATAAGGCGTTGGAAGTGATGAAAAAGCAGTTCGAGAAAAATGAACGACAGTATAATCTGCGCTCGAGGCCGGTATCCTATGAAGAGGGCCAGGAAATATTCAGGAGGAATTTCAAGCAAAGCAATTTCCAGGCCGGCTACAACGCCAAAATGGGACCAGCATTTATTAAAGCTCGGGTCAAAAGGAAAATCGGGCAGGCCTATTACGATCTAGAGGATTTGCAGGGCAGATATATAGGAAGGTATCATGCGAAGGACATGAAACAATAGCGTATCCACAGCAATCGCTGGTAGGCTCATTCTTGGGAATCTGACTCCCAAGTATGATCTTAAGGGGGGGGCATTTTTGTAGCGCTTGCTTTAGCAGAAGCGGCTCCATCTGTGTTTCATAGAGACACAGGGGTGGCGCCATCTAGCATTCGTGCGCGGAAAGGTTCTGCTGCAGTTTTCGGAATGAGTGAGAGCAACAGGGGCAAGTGTCAGGCTTTCTCAAGACTAGTTTTTCACCTCATACTCCGGGATTTGGGTTGCCGCCTGAATTGTGGCGTCAAAGTCGGTCTTTTCCGTTTCGGCAGCCTAAGCAAGCAGAAGTTAAATTTTCTTTACGAGTGTAATCCGCAAAAGTTTAGCGCGAGTGACTTGATCAGCCTGTTCATATTGCCGAGCCACCGGAAGGGAAAAAAGGAAAAGGAAATACATATTTAGGAAATTAATTACGGATTGGGCTACTAGCCGGCCTGCGCGGCCGCCATGTATTCGCTCAGACCGAAGGAGGTCATCCCCTATGGTATTTGGAGCCGGACAAGCTGCTCAGAAGCCTACGTCGAGGAGCGGAAAAGAGGCCCAGTTCCGGGCCCCGCCAGCAGCATTGCCTTTGGGGCGATAGGAGAAGTCCCGACCTACATCACCATTTTCGTCTTCTAGCTTATAAATAAAAGCTTTTGCTTGGGCATCGTTCGTCGTTTAAACGAGAGCCAAGGGCAGTATTTCGATCGCGCTGTAAGACGTTCGGTCCGTCGCGGAACCGCGGCGGAGTTTTTCTTCAAGAGCCGTGAATTTGCACCGTAAAATGCCGTAGAACTAAAATAAAGTTCAAAGGGGGAAATCTAAAGAGTTAAGCCCTCCATCGGTTTTGTGACCCCGCCCGGGTGAAGCAGTTTTGAGAGAATTTGCGATCCCTTACATTCGGACCTAACCTCCAGAGAGTATGGAAATTTGTTAAAGACATGTCAAGGGAAAAAGATTGTTATGCAACACGGTAGTTTAAGTGTAATGTTTAATGTAAAAGAATTTGTTTGTTGATTGATGGCGAAGCGATTTAAAATCGGGCAAGGAGGCAGAGTCGGCGTCCGTTTTTTTTTGTGCAGTGCATTCTGGTCGTGTAAATTAAATCATTTTGAGTTTATCATTATCCATATATTTTCCCGCAGCTAGCCACTAGCATCTTCGGTGAAAGCGCTTTCTTCGTTGGATGTTCCTGTGAGCGGTGAGTGCTAAAATTTGTATATTTGAAAGAACAGAAAACAAACTCAAGACGATGTAAAGAGAAAAGAAGAAAAAAAAACTAAATTACACTTTACCCAATTGGCCTGCAGTCTGAAAATCGGATGACAAATCCTCTCCTTGCGATTTTTTTATTGACAGTTTTATTCTTCTTGATTAATTGTTTCTTACCTCTTCGCATTATAAAGTCATAAAGTAAATTTAAATTGAATTTCCGCCGCATAAACACAATTTCATTTAAAATTATGCTCATTTAACTAAATCGTATCATTATATACTCTTGCATGCTTAGATTTAAGATATGTATTCTCTTTGTTTACTCTTTTTAGCTGGTAATAAATTTTTGTAATGTGCTAAATTATCAATCTGTTGCCGCAGCTAGAATGATTCCCCGATAGGGTAGCTCGTATAGATGGGGTCGTTCGGACGTGTGGGAGAGAACGGCCAATGGTTGGGTGGGCATGATAGAGCCTCGGAAACATCTAACGAGGTGAATGTGAGACTCGGTTAGGGTATTAGGGGAATTTTAGACTTTCCTTTCGATTTTATATGTTGTTGCTCATTTCCGAATTCAGCTTGTCTAGCACGCGAAGTTAGATTTCAATTATCGTTAACAAATAGGCACTTCATGGGGTTAGGCATTTTTCATCCACTTCCACAGCCGACAAGCAGCCAGCCGAGTAGACCCGCGTGCGCTTGACCACCACGGTACCACCTCCGCCTGAAGTTAATTTGAATGTGGCGACTCGTTACATTTATAAATAATTAATTCCAATAATAATGATAATAAGTCTTGGCGCCCAACTTCAAGGGCCACATAAACATTACGTGACTCATATACACCAATAAATTCGATTGGATTCAGTTTATTTAATCAGTTCCGGTTTGTCCAAAAGTCAAGCGGCGGAATATTTAATCCAATTCTGGTGCAGTCAGTAGGATTATCTGTTTCAAATTGCTGCTGATATTTAGCAAACCAATATATTGTTTGTTAGTTTTTTTTAGTTGTCAAAGAATAGGAAGACGGAAGAACTAATTATCAGTAATTTGGTTAACCGACCACTTTGAGGAACTTAAGAAACGACACAAACCAACTTTTGTTTACCCTACAGCATAGCAACCCAAAGCGTTGGAGATCAAACGCATAGGACGTACATGGGGATTCACTTTCACAAGGAAACCCATGGCCACGGGTGATCTCTAAAGCGGAAGGTGGCAGAAAAAAAAAACAAAGGGCATAAACTATTGTTATTTATCCGCTTACGATTACTGTGCTTCTCTTATATGAAAGGAAGCGCAGGCCACGTATGATAGCAAGTGTCATATGCCCGACGGCAAACATAGAGAACATCGTCAGACGTTTGGAGAACAGCGTGGAGCTTTCCGCTGGCCACAGCTGGCAATAGCTCGTGTTTGTTATGCAAGTGCAATTGCAGCTGCATTGAATTGCATTTACTTTTCGTTCTCTTTTGCTCTTGCCGAAACTATGTCTCAAAAGGAAAGCGAGTTATTTTTGAGGGAATCAGACTATGCGTGCAGGCATAATCATTTTATGAAATTTTGTAGAAGATTTTATTTGGTGCCGATATATATCTATCTTATTTATTCAATTTAATTGTTGTTTATTTTAAATTTTATGTTTGTAAGTTTGTTTTTTAATTTAAAATTTACGATTTAAAACCTTTTGGTTACATTTTCTCAAATCGGCGAGCCGACATATACACGTCAGCCGCTGGGGTCAAATATAAAATTATATTTTAGGCAGCAAGATTTCTCTCGGTGTACGTTACGACCAGCCGAGCTTAATTAGGTTTGATCGCATGTTTTTGAAACTTGTAGGAGTTCTGATTAGCAGTTCAGTAGAAAGAGTTGACGCGATACAAGGGAGCTCAACGATTGAACAGCTGATCGCAAGCAAGGTCGTTAACCCCAAACAGAAATGGAAAGCTTAGGAGCTTTACACTCTCTGGCATTATTATCAGCTGACATTTCCCAAAGACATTGGTTTTATAAATCGGTCTCGGGCTTAGGCACAGCTGAAAGTTCATAGAGATATTGATTCTATAAGTTAATTTGAGTTAATCTTTTATCTTTTTTTTATATTTAGGTAATTCTAATTACTATATTATTATTATTTTTATATTATTGTTTCATTTGTCGAGTTCCAAATTAGGAATTATTGTATCGTAATATTATCGTATTATTTCAAAGAGTTAATTTGTAGTTAGTTTCCGATTTAAAATTCATTCACTTTGTTTCCTTTATATTAAAAGGTTTATTCGTTTTAATCCCATTTAATTAATGATGAGCTCAGAAGAAAGCATGGATGCGTCTCCTTCGCCCAAGTGCGTTCTCTGTGAAAAGCCTTTAGCGGCTGCACAGCAGGCCAGGACTAATTGTGGACATGAGTTCCACAAAATATGCATAGAGAACTATGGTAAGACCCACAGCACTTGCCCGACTTGTAAATCAATTTGTTTCGAGAAGGTGCCTCCTGTAACAAGGGGTCACCAGGGTAGGATGCAAACCCCACCAGTGGGTCAAACAGCGTCAGAGGCATCGGGAATTACCATGCAAAATGTAAGCAAAATTGTTGAGCAGCATGTGAAAAACATGAGTAATAGTTTGTTGACACAGCTTTCGGAAAAAATGGCGCAATTAAACGAAACTAATATTGGCGCACGTTTTCCCCAAGTATCTGAGCAGAATGTCCCGGAAGAACAAGTGCAGGAATTTCAGTCCTTGAGACCGCATTCAGCAGTGGGTTCGGACCTAGGACAGAGGCCTGATAAAGTTGGCCATATTATTAATGGATGGAAGCTGAGATTTAATGGTCACGATGGGTTAAGCGTTGATAACTTCATATATAGAGTAGAGGCGTTGACTCACCAAACTCTAGAGGGAAATTTTTCGGTGTTGTGCAGCAATGATAGTATATTGTTCGACGGCAAGGCCCGGGAGTTCTATTGGAGGTATCACAAATCTTCGAGGAGTTTGGGGTGGATCTCTTTGTGTGAAGCTTTGCGCAAGCAGTTTAGAGATACTCGAACCGATGTAGACTTTAGAGAAGCGATCCGAGATCGAAAAGAAAGAGAAAATTTCGATAGCTTTTATGATGCGGTTGTTCAGATAGCTGATTGTCTAGAGGTACCTATGCCGGAGAAGGACTTGGTAGAGACGCTTCGCAGGAATCTCAGGCCAGAGATTAGGCATGAACTACTGAACGTGAGCGTTGACTCCATAGCAAAACTTCAGGATATTTGTCGACGCAGAGAGAGCTTTCTCGAGGATGTGAGGCGAAGTTATGGTTACCAGAAACCCACACCATTCCGTCGGCAGGTATCAGAGTTGGTGCAGGAGAGCCTTGGAGAGGACGCAACAGAGTTTTCCGATGGCGAATTAACAGTCGAGGTCGAAGCCCTAGCATTGGTTTGTTGGAATTGCAGGAGAGAAGGCCATCGTTATGTCGATTGTGGCGAAAAGAAGAAAATCTTTTGTTATGGTTGTGGTCTTCCGAATATTTATAAGCCCTCATGCTCTAAATGTCAAAAAAACGGGATGGCGAGCACACGGCCACGTCAACAGTCGTGTGTTCCTCGCCAAAAGTCGACAATTTCCGAGATAAATCAATAACCAACATAGATTCATCGACACTAGCTAAGACAAACGAATGCGAAGCAGTTGTTAAACCCATTCGGTTCTGGCCACAGCTTGTACAGGAAAGGCAGATTAGTATGGATCCAGGTCAAAGAAAGCGCTGTTCCAGAAATGTAAACAGAATTAGAACATTTTGGCAAGCAACCAAAACAATAGAAGCCATAAGACATAAGAGCTACGATAAGCGGCCGTACGCGGAAGTTCGCTTGTTGGGTCAATGGGTGTTAGGCCTCTTAGACACGGGAGCCGCGATAAGTGCCATAGGAGGAAAATTGGCCGAACAGGTTATTAGAAACCGGATAAGGTTTAAAAAGGTTCTGGGATCTGCTAGTACTGCAGATGGTAGGAAGCAAGACGTGGTTGGCCGTTTAAAGACAATAGTCCAATATGATGACGTTGTCAAGGAGTTGGATCTACACATAATCCCATCTCTTAGTCAGGAGCTGTATTTAGGTATCGACTTTTGGAAGGCTTTCGACCTCCTGCCACCCGATATGAATATAGCTGAACTAGCAGACAATTCTCATGCCTTGTCTGACCAGCAGAGCAAGGAGTTGAAGGCAATGATCAACAAATTTCCGTCCTTCGCAATCTCTGGTTTGGGAAAGACGAGCCTCATATCGCACTCGATCGACATTGGCGATGCAAGGCCGGTTAAGCAGCGGCATTTCCCTGTATCTCCAGCGGTGGAAAAACTCTTATACGCTGAGGTGGATAGAATGCTCAAACTTGGGGTCATCGAAGAGTCAGATAGTGCATGGTCATCGCCGGTGGTACTAGTTCAGAAACCAGGAAAGGTACGGTTATGTCTGGATAGCAGGAAAGTGAACATGGTTACCACAAAAGATGCTTACCCTCTCCCACAGATAGATGGCATTCTAAGTAGATTACCTAAGGCAAATTTTATATCCAGTCTGGATCTGAAGGATGCCTATTGGCAGATACCTTTGGATCCCGCTTCGCGTGATAAAACTGCATTCACGATACCGGGGAAACCCCTCTATCAGTACAAGGTTATGCCATTTGGCTTGACCAACGCTTCGAAGACCATGACAAGACTCATGGATAAGGTGATACCTGCTCATCTCAGAAACGCAGTCTTCGTCTATTTGGACGATTTGCTTATTGTGTCCGACAGTTTGGAGGAGCATTTGAAAGTGTTAAGTGAAGTGGCAGGATGCATCAAATCAGCGGGTCTAACTCTGAATGTGGAGAGAAGCAAGTTCTGCATGAAGAGCGTGAAGTACCTTGGGCATATTGTAGGTCAAGGTGTTGTACGCACTGACCCAGAGAAAATAGCTGCTATGACGGAATTTCCATTGCCCAAGTCGTTAAAAGCTCTTAGAAGGTTTTTGGGAATGGTGGGATGGTATCGAAAGTTTGTAAACAATTTCGCTGCGGTTTCAGCACCCCTTACTGACCTAATGAAGCCGAAAAGGAAGTTTTCGATGACACCAGAAGGACAGCAGGCTTTCGAAAAATTGAAAGAGATGTTGAGTTCAGCTCCAGTATTGCGCAGCCCGGATTTCAGCCAACCTTTTTACATCCATTGCGATGCGAGCAAGACAGGTGTGGGCGGTGTTCTAGTACAGAAATCCGAGAATGGAGACGAATTCCCCATAGCCTTTGTGTCTAAAAAGCTGAATAAGGCGCAGAAAAATTATTCGGTGACTGAGCAGGAGTGTCTAGCTGCCATTATATGCGTTAAACGTTTCCGAGCATACGTAGAGGGCCATGAGTTCACCATAGTTACTGACCACGCATCTTTGAAGTGGCTTATGTCACAGACAGATCTGCACTCTCGGTTAGCACGATGGGCGTTAAAGTTGCAGGCTTTTAACTTCAAAATTGAACACCGAAGCGGTAAGCTCAATGTCGTCCCGGACGCTTTGTCGAGGGTAAATGAGGAAGAGGTAGCAGCATTAGACGCTAGTCACGGATTACTGGTGGACTTGGATTCGCCGCATTTTAAGGATGCAGATTACTTAGAGCTGATTTTGAGAGTAGAGGCCAACGCTGACAAGCTTCCGGATCTAAAAGTATCAGACGGTCTAGTGTATCGGAGAGGGGAACACACTTCAGGAGATGATATTCACGATACCTTCTGTTGGAAATTGTGGGTACCTCAAGGTTTGGTTCCAGAGGCTTTGAAGAAGGCTCATAATGACCCCTTGGCATCTCATGGGGGTGTTCACAAAACGCTAGAAAGATTGAGACGATATTATTATTGGCCAGGGCTGGTAAGGGACGTCAAACAGTACATTGAAGGGTGCATCACTTGCAAAACGACAAAGGCACCGAATAAGACATTACGTCCACCTATGGGTGCGCAGCCAGAATCTAGTAGACCTTTCCAGAAGTTGTACGTGGATTTTCTACGGCCCTATCCTCGCTCGAGGAGTGGCAGTATCGGAATTTTCATAGTTTTGGATCATTATAGCAAGTTCGTGTTCCTAAAAGCCGTGAAGAAGTTGACAGCCGCTGTGGTGGTAAAGTATTTACAGCAAGACCTTTTCCATACTTTTGGGGTTCCTGAGACCATTGTGTCCGACAACGGGTCGCAATTCAAGTCTGTAGCGTTTCAGAAGCTGCTTAGAGAATACCGAATTTCTCACACCCTTACGGCGGTATACTCACCGCAAGCGAATGCTTCAGAACGGGTTAATCGGTCTGTCATTGCAGCCATTAGGTTATATGTACGGAGCGATCAGAAAGACTGGGATGAACAACTTAGCAGCATCTGCTGTGCGCTCAGATCGGCGATCCATTCCAGCCTGGGGACAACTCCGTACTATATGGTGTTTGGCCAGCACTTCATTGCGTCAGGGGCAACCTTTAAATTGCTGAGGGCCTTGAACTTACTAGAAGACAGGACCATGGCGTTTTCGCGGAAGGACTCATTTGAGTTGGTACGCAATAAGGCGTTGGAAGTGATGAAAAAGCAGTTCGAGAAAAATGAACGACAGTATAATCTGCGCTCGAGGCCGGTATCCTATGAAGAGGGCCAGGAAATATTCAGGAGGAATTTCAAGCAAAGCAATTTCCAGGCCGGCTACAACGCCAAAATGGGACCAGCATTTATTAAAGCTCGGGTCAAAAGGAAAATCGGGCAGGCCTATTACGATCTAGAGGATTTGCAGGGCAGATATATAGGAAGGTATCATGCGAAGGACATGAAACAATAGCGTATCCACAGCAATCGCTGGTAGGCTCATTCTTGGGAATCTGACTCCCAAGTATGATCTTAAGGGGGGGGCATTTTTGTAGCGCTTGCTTTAGCAGAAGCGGCTCCATCTGTGTTTCATAGAGACACAGGGGTGGCGCCATCTAGCATTCGTGCGCGGAAAGGTTCTGCTGCAGTTTTCGGAATGAGTGAGAGCAACAGGGGCAAGTGTCAGGCTTTCTCAAGACTAGTTTTTCACCTCATACTCCGGGATTTGGGTTGCCGCCTGAATTGTGGCGTCAAAGTCGGTCTTTTCCGTTTCGGCAGCCTAAGCAAGCAGAAGTTAAATTTTCTTTACGAGTGTAATCCGCAAAAGTTTAGCGCGAGTGACTTGATCAGCCTGTTCATATTGCCGAGCCACCGGAAGGGAAAAAAGGAAAAGGAAATACATATTTAGGAAATTAATTACGGATTGGGCTACTAGCCGGCCTGCGCGGCCGCCATGTATTCGCTCAGACCGAAGGAGGTCATCCCCTATGGTATTTGGAGCCGGACAAGCTGCTCAGAAGCCTACGTCGAGGAGCGGAAAAGAGGCCCAGTTCCGGGCCCCGCCAGCAGCATTGCCTTTGGGGCGATAGGAGAAGTCCCGACCTACATCACCATTTTCGTCTTCTAGCTTATAAATAAAAGCTTTTGCTTGGGCATCGTTCGTCGTTTAAACGAGAGCCAAGGGCAGTATTTCGATCGCGCTGTAAGACGTTCGGTCCGTCGCGGAACCGCGGCGGAGTTTTTCTTCAAGAGCCGTGAATTTGCACCGTAAAATGCCGTAGAACTAAAATAAAGTTCAAAGGGGGAAATCTAAAGAGTTAAGCCCTCCATCGGTTTTGTGACCCCGCCCGGGTGAAGCAGTTTTGAGAGAATTTGCGATCCCTTACATTCGGACCTAACCTCCAGAGAGTATGGAAATTTGTTAAAGACATGTCAAGGGAAAAAGATTGTTATGCAACACGGTAGTTTAAGTGTAATGTTTAATGTAAAAGAATTTGTTTGTTGATTGATGGCGAAGCGATTTAAAATCGGGCAAGGAGGCAGAGTCGGCGTCCGTTTTTTTTTGTGCAGTGCATTCTGGTCGTGTAAATTAAATCATTTTGAGTTTATCATTATCCATATATTTTCCCGCAGCTAGCCACTAGCATCTTCGGTGAAAGCGCTTTCTTCGTTGGATGTTCCTGTGAGCGGTGAGTGCTAAAATTTGTATATTTGAAAGAACAGAAAACAAACTCAAGACGATGTAAAGAGAAAAGAAGAAAAAAAAACTAAATTACACTTTACCCAATTGGCCTGCAGTCTGAAAATCGGATGACAAATCCTCTCCTTGCGATTTTTTTATTGACAGTTTTATTCTTCTTGATTAATTGTTTCTTACCTCTTCGCATTATAAAGTCATAAAGTAAATTTAAATTGAATTTCCGCCGCATAAACACAATTTCATTTAAAATTATGCTCATTTAACTAAATCGTATCATTATATACTCTTGCATGCTTAGATTTAAGATATGTATTCTCTTTGTTTACTCTTTTTAGCTGGTAATAAATTTTTGTAATGTGCTAAATTATCAATCTGTTGCCGCAGCTAGAATGATTCCCCGATAGGGTAGCTCGTATAGATGGGGTCGTTCGGACGTGTGGGAGAGAACGGCCAATGGTTGGGTGGGCATGATAGAGCCTCGGAAACATCTAACGAGGTGAATGTGAGACTCGGTTAGGGTATTAGGGGAATTTTAGACTTTCCTTTCGATTTTATATGTTGTTGCTCATTTCCGAATTCAGCTTGTCTAGCACGCGAAGTTAGATTTCAATTATCGTTAACAAATAGGCACTTCATGGGGTTAGGCATTTTTCATCCACTTCCACAGCCGACAAGCAGCCAGCCGAGTAGACCCGCGTGCGCTTGACCACCACGGTACCACCTCCGCCTGAAGTTAATTTGAATGTGGCGACTCGTTACATTTATAAATAATTAATTCCAATAATAATGATAATAAGTCTTGGCGCCCAACTTCAAGGGCCACATAAACATTACGTGACTCATATACACCAATAAATTCGATTGGATTCAGTTTATTTAATCAGTTCCGGTTTGTCCAAAAGTCAAGCGGCGGAATATTTAATCCAATTCTGGTGCAGTCAGTAGGATTATCTGTTTCAAATTGCTGCTGATATTTAGCAAACCAATATATTGTTTGTTAGTTTTTTTTAGTTGTCAAAGAATAGGAAGACGGAAGAACTAATTATCAGTAATTTGGTTAACCGACCACTTTGAGGAACTTAAGAAACGACACAAACCAACTTTTGTTTACCCTACAGCATAGCAACCCAAAGCGTTGGAGATCAAACGCATAGGACGTACATGGGGATTCACTTTCACAAGGAAACCCATGGCCACGGGTGATCTCTAAAGCGGAAGGTGGCAGAAAAAAAAAACAAAGGGCATAAACTATTGTTATTTATCCGCTTACGATTACTGTGCTTCTCTTATATGAAAGGAAGCGCAGGCCACGTATGATAGCAAGTGTCATATGCCCGACGGCAAACATAGAGAACATCGTCAGACGTTTGGAGAACAGCGTGGAGCTTTCCGCTGGCCACAGCTGGCAATAGCTCGTGTTTGTTATGCAAGTGCAATTGCAGCTGCATTGAATTGCATTTACTTTTCGTTCTCTTTTGCTCTTGCCGAAACTATGTCTCAAAAGGAAAGCGAGTTATTTTTGAGGGAATCAGACTATGCGTGCAGGCATAATCATTTTATGAAATTTTGTAGAAGATTTTATTTGGTGCCGATATATATCTATCTTATTTATTCAATTTAATTGTTGTTTATTTTAAATTTTATGTTTGTAAGTTTGTTTTTTAATTTAAAATTTACGATTTAAAACCTTTTGGTTACATTTTCTCAAATCGGCGAGCCGACATATACACGTCAGCCGCTGGGGTCAAATATAAAATTATATTTTAGGCAGCAAGATTTCTCTCGGTGTACGTTACGACCAGCCGAGCTTAATTAGGTTTGATCGCATGTTTTTGAAACTTGTAGGAGTTCTGATTAGCAGTTCAGTAGAAAGAGTTGACGCGATACAAGGGAGCTCAACGATTGAACAGCTGATCGCAAGCAAGGTCGTTAACCCCAAACAGAAATGGAAAGCTTAGGAGCTTTACACTCTCTGGCATTATTATCAGCTGACATTTCCCAAAGACATTGGTTTTATAAATCGGTCTCGGGCTTAGGCACAGCTGAAAGTTCATAGAGATATTGATTCTATAAGTTAATTTGAGTTAATCTTTTATCTTTTTTTTATATTTAGGTAATTCTAATTACTATATTATTATTATTTTTATATTATTGTTTCATTTGTCGAGTTCCAAATTAGGAATTATTGTATCGTAATATTATCGTATTATTTCAAAGAGTTAATTTGTAGTTAGTTTCCGATTTAAAATTCATTCACTTTGTTTCCTTTATATTAAAAGGTTTATTCGTTTTAATCCCATTTAATTAATGATGAGCTCAGAAGAAAGCATGGATGCGTCTCCTTCGCCCAAGTGCGTTCTCTGTGAAAAGCCTTTAGCGGCTGCACAGCAGGCCAGGACTAATTGTGGACATGAGTTCCACAAAATATGCATAGAGAACTATGGTAAGACCCACAGCACTTGCCCGACTTGTAAATCAATTTGTTTCGAGAAGGTGCCTCCTGTAACAAGGGGTCACCAGGGTAGGATGCAAACCCCACCAGTGGGTCAAACAGCGTCAGAGGCATCGGGAATTACCATGCAAAATGTAAGCAAAATTGTTGAGCAGCATGTGAAAAACATGAGTAATAGTTTGTTGACACAGCTTTCGGAAAAAATGGCGCAATTAAACGAAACTAATATTGGCGCACGTTTTCCCCAAGTATCTGAGCAGAATGTCCCGGAAGAACAAGTGCAGGAATTTCAGTCCTTGAGACCGCATTCAGCAGTGGGTTCGGACCTAGGACAGAGGCCTGATAAAGTTGGCCATATTATTAATGGATGGAAGCTGAGATTTAATGGTCACGATGGGTTAAGCGTTGATAACTTCATATATAGAGTAGAGGCGTTGACTCACCAAACTCTAGAGGGAAATTTTTCGGTGTTGTGCAGCAATGATAGTATATTGTTCGACGGCAAGGCCCGGGAGTTCTATTGGAGGTATCACAAATCTTCGAGGAGTTTGGGGTGGATCTCTTTGTGTGAAGCTTTGCGCAAGCAGTTTAGAGATACTCGAACCGATGTAGACTTTAGAGAAGCGATCCGAGATCGAAAAGAAAGAGAAAATTTCGATAGCTTTTATGATGCGGTTGTTCAGATAGCTGATTGTCTAGAGGTACCTATGCCGGAGAAGGACTTGGTAGAGACGCTTCGCAGGAATCTCAGGCCAGAGATTAGGCATGAACTACTGAACGTGAGCGTTGACTCCATAGCAAAACTTCAGGATATTTGTCGACGCAGAGAGAGCTTTCTCGAGGATGTGAGGCGAAGTTATGGTTACCAGAAACCCACACCATTCCGTCGGCAGGTATCAGAGTTGGTGCAGGAGAGCCTTGGAGAGGACGCAACAGAGTTTTCCGATGGCGAATTAACAGTCGAGGTCGAAGCCCTAGCATTGGTTTGTTGGAATTGCAGGAGAGAAGGCCATCGTTATGTCGATTGTGGCGAAAAGAAGAAAATCTTTTGTTATGGTTGTGGTCTTCCGAATATTTATAAGCCCTCATGCTCTAAATGTCAAAAAAACGGGATGGCGAGCACACGGCCACGTCAACAGTCGTGTGTTCCTCGCCAAAAGTCGACAATTTCCGAGATAAATCAATAACCAACATAGATTCATCGACACTAGCTAAGACAAACGAATGCGAAGCAGTTGTTAAACCCATTCGGTTCTGGCCACAGCTTGTACAGGAAAGGCAGATTAGTATGGATCCAGGTCAAAGAAAGCGCTGTTCCAGAAATGTAAACAGAATTAGAACATTTTGGCAAGCAACCAAAACAATAGAAGCCATAAGACATAAGAGCTACGATAAGCGGCCGTACGCGGAAGTTCGCTTGTTGGGTCAATGGGTGTTAGGCCTCTTAGACACGGGAGCCGCGATAAGTGCCATAGGAGGAAAATTGGCCGAACAGGTTATTAGAAACCGGATAAGGTTTAAAAAGGTTCTGGGATCTGCTAGTACTGCAGATGGTAGGAAGCAAGACGTGGTTGGCCGTTTAAAGACAATAGTCCAATATGATGACGTTGTCAAGGAGTTGGATCTACACATAATCCCATCTCTTAGTCAGGAGCTGTATTTAGGTATCGACTTTTGGAAGGCTTTCGACCTCCTGCCACCCGATATGAATATAGCTGAACTAGCAGACAATTCTCATGCCTTGTCTGACCAGCAGAGCAAGGAGTTGAAGGCAATGATCAACAAATTTCCGTCCTTCGCAATCTCTGGTTTGGGAAAGACGAGCCTCATATCGCACTCGATCGACATTGGCGATGCAAGGCCGGTTAAGCAGCGGCATTTCCCTGTATCTCCAGCGGTGGAAAAACTCTTATACGCTGAGGTGGATAGAATGCTCAAACTTGGGGTCATCGAAGAGTCAGATAGTGCATGGTCATCGCCGGTGGTACTAGTTCAGAAACCAGGAAAGGTACGGTTATGTCTGGATAGCAGGAAAGTGAACATGGTTACCACAAAAGATGCTTACCCTCTCCCACAGATAGATGGCATTCTAAGTAGATTACCTAAGGCAAATTTTATATCCAGTCTGGATCTGAAGGATGCCTATTGGCAGATACCTTTGGATCCCGCTTCGCGTGATAAAACTGCATTCACGATACCGGGGAAACCCCTCTATCAGTACAAGGTTATGCCATTTGGCTTGACCAACGCTTCGAAGACCATGACAAGACTCATGGATAAGGTGATACCTGCTCATCTCAGAAACGCAATCTTCGTCTATTTGGACGATTTGCTTATTGTGTCCGACAGTTTGGAGGAGCATTTGAAAGTGTTAAGTGAAGTGGCAGGATGCATCAAATCAGCGGGTCTAACTCTGAATGTGGAGAGAAGCAAGTTCTGCATGAAGAGCGTGAAGTACCTTGGGCATATTGTAGGTCAAGGTGTTGTACGTACTGACCCAGAGAAAATAGCTGCTATGACGGAATTTCCATTGCCCAAGTCGTTAAAAGCTCTTAGAAGGTTTTTGGGAATGGTGGGATGGTATCGAAAGTTTGTAAACAATTTCGCTGCGGTTTCAGCACCGCTTACTGACCTAATGAAGCCGAAAAGGAAGTTTTCGATGACACCAGAAGGACAGCAGGCTTTCGAAAAATTGAAAGAGATGTTGAGTTCAGCTCCAGTATTGCGCAGCCCGGATTTCAGCCAACCTTTTTACATCCATTGCGATGCGAGCAAGACAGGTGTGGGCGGTGTTCTAGTACAGAAATCCGAGAATGGAGACGAATTCCCCATAGCCTTTGTGTCTAAAAAGCTGAATAAGGCGCAGAAAAATTATTCGGTGACTGAGCAGGAGTGTCTAGCTGCCATTATATGCGTTAAACGTTTCCGAGCATACGTAGAGGGCCATGAGTTCACCATAGTTACTGACCACGCATCTTTGAAGTGGCTTATGTCACAGACAGATCTGCACTCTCGGTTAGCACGATGGGCGTTAAAGTTGCAGGCTTTTAACTTCAAAATTGAACACCGAAGCGGTAAGCTCAATGTCGTCCCGGACGCTTTGTCGAGGGTAAATGAGGAAGAGGTAGCAGCATTAGACGCTAGTCACGGATTACTGGTGGACTTGGATTCGCCGCATTTTAAGGATGCAGATTACTTAGAGCTGATTTTGAGAGTAGAGGCCAACGCTGACAAGCTTCCGGATCTAAAAGTATCAGACGGTCTAGTGTATCGGAGAGGGGAACACACTTCAGGAGATGATATTCACGATACCTTCTGTTGGAAATTGTGGGTACCTCAAGGTTTGGTTCCAGAGGCTTTGAAGAAGGCTCATAATGACCCCTTGGCATCTCATGGGGGTGTTCACAAAACGCTAGAAAGATTGAGACGATATTATTATTGGCCAGGGCTGGTAAGGGACGTCAAACAGTACATTGAAGGGTGCATCACTTGCAAAACGACAAAGGCACCGAATAAGACATTACGTCCACCTATGGGTGCGCAGCCAGAATCTAGTAGACCTTTCCAGAAGTTGTACGTGGATTTTCTACGGCCCTATCCTCGCTCGAGGAGTGGCAGTATCGGAATTTTCATAGTTTTGGATCATTATAGCAAGTTCGTGTTCCTAAAAGCCGTGAAGAAGTTGACAGCCGCTGTGGTGGTAAAGTATTTACAGCAAGACCTTTTCCATACTTTTGGGGTTCCTGAGACCATTGTGTCCGACAACGGGTCGCAATTCAAGTCTGAAGCGTTTCAGAAGCTGCTTAGAGAATACCGAATTTCTCACACCCTTACGGCGGTATACTCACCGCAAGCGAATGCTTCAGAACGGGTTAATCGGTCTGTCATTGCAGCCATTAGGTCATATGTACGGAGCGATCAGAAAGACTGGGATGAACAACTTAGCAGCATCTGCTGTGCGCTCAGATCGGCGATCCATTCCAGCCTGGGGACAACTCCGTACTATATGGTGTTTGGCCAGCACTTCATTGCGTCAGGGGCAACCTTTAAATTGCTGAGGGCCTTGAACTTACTAGAAGACAGGACCATGGCGTTTTCGCGGATAGACTCATTTGAGTTGGTACGCAATAAGGCGTTGGAAGTGATAAAAAAGCAGTTCGAGAAAAATGAACGACAGTAAAATCTGCGCTCGAGGCCGGTATCCTATGAAGAGGGCCAGGAAATATTCAGGAGGAATTTCAAGCAAAGCAATTTCCAGGCCGGCTACAACGCCAAATTGGGACCAGCATTTATTAAAGCTCGGGTCAAAAGGAAAATCGGGCAGGCCTATTACGATCTAGAGGATTTGCAGGGCAGATATATAGGAAGGTATCATGCGAAGGACATGAAACAATAGCGTATCCACAGCAATCGCTGGTAGGCTCATTCTTGGGAATCTGACTCCCAAGTATGATCTTAAGGGGGGGGCATTTTTGTAGCGCTTGCTTTAGCAGAAGCGGCTCCATCTGTGTTTCATAGAGACACAGGGGTGGCGCCATCTAGCATTCATGCGCAGAAAGGTTCTGCTGCAGTTTTCGGAATGAGTGAGAGCAACAGGGGCAAGTGTCAGGCTTTCTCAAGACTAGTTTTTCACCTCATACTCCGGGATTTGGGTTGCCGCCTGAATTGTGGCGTCAAGGAGCGGAAAAGAGGCCCAGTTCCGGGCCCCGCCAGCAGCATTGCCTTTGGGGCGATAGGAGAAGTCCCGACCTACATCACCATTTTCGTCTTCTAGCTTATAAATAAAAGCTTTTGCTTGGGCATCGTTCGTCGTTTAAACGAGAGCCAAGGGCGGTATTTCGATCGCGCTGTAAGACGTTCGGTCCGTCGCGGAACCGCGGCGGAGTTTTTCTTCAAGAGCCGTAAATTTGCACCGTAAAATGCCGTAGAACTAAAATAAAGTTCAAAGGGGGAAATCTAAAGAGTTAAGCCCTCCATCGGTTTTGTGACCCCGCCCGGGTGAAGCAGTTTTGAGAGAATTTGCGATCCCTTACATTCGGACCTAACCTCCAGAGAGTATGGAAATTTGTTAAAGACATGTCAAGGGAAAAAGATTGTTATGCAACACGGTAGTTTAAGTGTAATGTTTAATGTAAAAGAATTTGTTTGTTGATTGATGGCGAAGCGATTTAAAATCGGGCAAGGAGGCAGAGTCGGCGCCGTTTTTTTTTGTGCAGTGCATTCTGGTCGTGTAAATTAAATCATTTTGAGTTTATCATTATCCATATATTTTCCCGCAGCTAGCCACTAGCATCTTCGGTGAAAGCGCTTTCTTCGTTGGATGTTCCTGTGAGCGGTGAGTGTTAAGATTTTTATATTTGAAAGAACAGAAAAGAAATTCAAGACGATGTAAAGAGAAAAGAAGAAAATAAAACTAAATTACACTTTACCCAATTGGCCTGCAGTCTGAAAATCGGATGACAAATCCTCTCCTTGCGATTTTTTTTATTGACAGTTTTATTCTTCTTGATTAATTGTTTCTTACCTCTTCGCATTATAAAGTCATAAAGTAAATTTAAATTGAATTTCCGCCGCATAAACACAATTTCATTTAAAATGATGCTCATTTAACTAAATCGTATCATTATATACTCTTGCATGCTTAGATTTAAGATATGTATTCTCTTTGTTTACTCTTTTTAGCTGGTAATAAATTTTTGTAATGTGCTAAATTATCAATCTGTTGCCGCAGCTAGAATGATTCCCCGATAGGGTAGCTCGTATAGATGGGGTCGTTCGGACGTGTGGGAGAGAACGGCCAATGGTTGGGTGGGCATGATAGAGCCTCGGAAACATCTAACGAGGTGAATGTGAGACTCGGTTAGGGTATTAGGGGAATTTTAGACTTTCCTTTCGATTTTATATGTTGTTGCTCATTTCCGAATTCAGCTTGTCTAGCACGCGAAGTTAGATTTCAATTATCGTTAACAAATAGGCACTTCATGGGGTTAGGCATTTTTCATCCACTTCCACAGCCGACAAGCAGCCACCCGAGTAGACCCGCGTGCGCTTGACCACCACGGTACCACCTCCGCCTGAAGTTAATTTGAATGTGGCGACTCGTTACAATGTGTAAAGGGTCAACCACCTTGGAAAAACTAGCTAGTTTGGCGAGAGCAGCTATAAATAGCTATTTTTAGAAAACGCCTACCTTGTAAACTACTAAAGCTATAGGCTTGTGAAACGACTTTTATTCCGTATCTGCTTATAAAACTTCTACCGAAAACTAAAATGTACTCTTTTCCAACACAGTGACTGTGACTTTGGACGACAGAGCACTTTGTGACGAAGCCCACTGCATCACTGCTGTGATGGTCCGATCATAACTAGTGGTACAAAAATCAAAAGATATTGCAAAACCTTAAATAAAAACCTTGCATACAAAGACTGTAATAATTTTAATTTGTTTGGGAAATTGATCGGTGATAGTGTAAAAGTAAAAATTAAAAAAATTGAAGCTTCAAAACAGTAAGCGGGTGGCATTGGGTCTCAAACCTGCGCCATTTCGATTTCTAACCTAACGCTTTAACCGTCTGCTCTATATTCTGAAATCGCATATTTTAATATAAAAAGTCATACAAACGCAAATATTTTTGTTCTTCAGGAAATACATTTATTTTTATAAAACCTTTCAGCATTGGAGAACATTGCTATTTTGTTGGGGTTACTCTAATTTTAGCGTTAAGCTGTTAAACTTTAAAAAAGGAGAAGGCGATAGCCTTCACTAGTTAATAACGACTTTCTAAAATTTGGTTATTAATTTAATTTTGAGTGTTTCGCCTTTTGATAAGCAAACAATTAGTTTTATTTTTGTGTGTTTTGTGAAACTCAGTTGACTTTTACCCATGGTAAAATCAACATGTAGTTTAATGTAAAAAGGCAAATCGCAAAAATTGGGCAGTGCGTCTAAGTCTGGAATGAGTCTACCACTTGCGGGTCGTCCAAGAGATTTTATATATTTAAAGTGTCATGCCCACTGTACCTATTGATTGATCTTTTTTACGTTTTTACGTTTTTAACGCATATTAAGCTAAATTTTTATAAGATATAGTTTGGGATATTTCTAATTTTTACATACCTTTTTCCATACAAACGGACGACAAAACAACCAGTGAGTCCATAAAAAAGTCACAGCTAAAATGCATAGGTATATAAAACAATCCGGATCGATCGATTTCCAATACTTCGTAAGCTTTTTCATTAAAAAACAGATGGTCGACACAGTATTCATCTAAATTTGTTATAACAAAACAATAATAATTTTAGATTTTAAATTATGATGCTTAAATTAAAGATAATATGCGCAGCCCAGCATAATATATACTTCGAACAATGTGTGTATATTCTCTTCGTGTAATTAAACTTTATTCCTTAGCAATTACAACTTGATCAGTCTTGACTTTTATTTTACTTATTGATTAATGCATACTAATTTTCAGTTCAAAAAATTAATTCGAGGGGAACTTTAAAATACATTAGTTGACAAATTTTTGGAATAATTATCGGTTTCGGGAAACGAACTTATTTGAGCTCTTCTAGCGAATGAATCCTTACAATTTTATGTGGTCGGAAAATTTTTTATATATAATTATATCAGCTGTAAAATTCTGCGAGAAACTACAATATCAATTGAAAATAAAATATAAGTTCAGCATATTTGTGGATAAGGGTGGACCTCAGCTTTGGAAAATGTTGTGTAAAAGTTTTGACTTAAATATAGAAATGAGGTTATCTATTTTTCGTAGGATGCACGTTATTCACAATATAAATTCAGATCAGCTTGTAGCCGAGAGAAGGTAGGAAAATATCCGGTACATTTTGACTTTTATGCACTATTAGAAAGGGGTTCTACATTTTATGGAATTGGTATGGATAGTCGAAATATCTGATTGAGATTTATAAATATGGGAATGGACGAATATTTTTACAATTATGTAGGGGAGAAGAAGGCGATGTTATGCGTGAGGCGGGGAGAAAAAGCCGATTTTCTCGGAAAATATAATATTTTTGCGTTTACGGATATTAGTCAGAATTTGCAACGCAGTTCCCAACCCCATTAAGAACATGTATTCTTAATCAGCAGCACCAGAGGATTCGATCTGGCCTAGTCTGTCTGTCCATTTCGGAATGAAACCTTCCGAAAAGTCTTTTTTCTATTGCAGGTAGTATATAAATAAGTATATTATAGCTTTAATGTTCTCTGTCAAATTATTTTCTACTCTTAAAAATATTATATTTTTTAGTATCTCAGAATTACGAATTCAATTTTTTACTACTCTCCTTTTTTCTACTTTTAAACATATTCTATTTTTTAGTATTTCAGAATTACGAATTCAATATTTTTTAATCGCTTGACTACATCTTATAGCTGCCATAAGAACGTGGGATTTCGGCATTTTCAGGATGACGAACGCGAAGGAGTATTAATTTGGTAGTTTTTATACCCGTTAATCGTAGACTAAAAGTGTATATATTCTTGATCAGGATCATTAGTCGAGCGATCTATCCTTGTCCGTCCGTATGAAGGGTGTGATCTCGGAAACTACAAAAGCTCAAAATTAGGGATTAGGAATGCAGATTCTAGAGATTATTACGGAAGTTTGTTTTAGCAGAGTGCCACGACCACTCTAACGCCCACAAACCCGTCTAGCATCCACATTTCGTAAAATTTATCATTACTTATCTATATGCCAAAAATGATTGAAATCATATCATTAATAAGTTAAAGCCAAGTAAAAGTCAATATTTTGCAAATTCAATCGAGACTACACACCACATCCAGCAAATAAGAGTGTTCTGGAATGTTGTGGAACACTCCCCCTCCCACTTCCCCTCCCGCTTGTCCACGGACGCCACCGCTCCCACTTCCTCTCCCCGCTTGTCCTCCCGTGTTATCGTGAAACATTGTTATATATATTGTTATCACTTACCCCAAGTACTTATTTTATTTAAATATGCATAAGTATTTATCGCAAACTTTCTGACAGTAATTATTTTATTTAAATACATTTTATCGCAAACTTTCTCAGATTTTTTCGTCTCGCAAACTAGTATAAATATGAGATGTAGAGTACTACAGTAATTCAGAAAGCAGAAGTCAAATTCAGAGCAAGAAGTCACTCGCACTATTTGAAGAATCCGTCATCATCATCATCAGCAGCAGCATGTCTAACTTTGCAGATCAATGGAACGAGCTTGGCGCCGTCTCTCTACCCCCAATAAAGAGTGTTAAAGCTCTCCCGTTCAACACACCGATCCCGATACAGAACGCCGAAGTAAAACGGACACGCTTCGGGGATAAAATTATGCTTACGTGTGAAGACTTTGTGGTATTTCTACCAGAACGCTTTAGTACGCTGCAACCGAAAGCTGTGAAGCACAATTATACTTTAAACTTTTGTAACGAAGAAGAAAAATAAAACGAAAAATCACTAAACTTTTTTAATTAATATTTAAAAACAAAAATGGCTGGTGTTTTACATAACAATAACAATCCTGGGCCTAGTAACAATCCTGTCGCTAGTGAAATACGATATTGTGATGTCTGTAATCTAAATGTTGCTAAAATTATTTGGTCGCATCACTTACGCACCAACTTGCATAAACAATTATCTGGTGCGCAAATAAGTGATAACTTGCGGTGTATAAGAAGTGCATTTCGCAATCGTATCGAAACTTACATATATAATCACAAATCACAATAAAGAATGCTTGGATATCAAATTATTTCAACGATAAATCAAAGAACAAGTGATCACTCTACTCCAAGAAACTCAAAAAAATCACGTCAATATCAAATTTAATTTTGAACAATTCTGTAATTTAGTTTTGATTAAAGAGAGTGAAGATCATTGTGAAATAAATCTAAAGTCATTTCAAATAAAAATGCAAGCCTTGAATCCAACAACGAGTCAGACTGAAAATCTAAATGAAAAAACGAAAAATTTAAATGACTATATAAAAAGTGAAATGAGCGAGTTTCAAGAACGAGACAGTGGTTGGTTCCTTATTGAAATAGTTCATTTAGAAGATAATATAAATAAATATCAGCTCATAAAGGGCTCGAATTTAATTGATTTTCCAAGAGAAATAGTAAACAGAAAAGCCTGCATCAACGTGCAAAATAGAGACGAATATTGTTTTAAATGGGCATTAATATCGGCTTTTGTGAAATTTCCTTGTAAGAATCGACCCAATCAATATAAACGTAAAGGCATTTACAACATTAGGTCGGATATAATAAATATAAATAATAAATCGTTAAATTTTAGTGGGTTAAAATTTCCCACACCGGTCGACAGCATAACAATATTTGAAGAAAATAATCCTGAAATTAGTATAGCTGTGTTGGGTGTAGACATCGATGAAAAGACAATCATCGGTCCACATTATTTAACTAATAATAAAACTAGCAACGTCTTACACACTATATATCTACTACTTCTCGAGAAGGATGACAAATATCACTATGCTTGGATTAAAAATATTTCCAAGTAAGTATTAAATTAGAAAATTAAAAAAAACAAGGGAGAACGCTATAGTCGAGTACCTCGACTATCAGATACCCGTTACTCAGCTAAATGGAGTATGCAAGCAGCAAAGCGAGATTAAAATGCGCCACCTACCGGCGGTATACAGATTTAAGCGTTATGGGCGTTAGAGTGGGCGTGGCAAATTTTTGGATCAATCGATAGGTATTGACGAGACCAATACATTTCAGTTAAAAATTTCTATCTAGCATCAAAACTGTAGGAGCCACAGTTTTGGGCGGTTTGTGGGCGTTAGAGTGGGCGTGGCAGTCTACTGAAACAAACTTGCGCTGCGTAGGAAGCTCAGGAATCTGCACGCCAAATCTCAATAGCCTAGCTCCCATAGTTTCCGAGATCTCAGCGTTCATCCGGACAGACGGACAGACGGACATGGCTAGATCGACTCGGCTAGTGATCCTGATCAAGAATATATATACTTTGTGGGAAACGCTTACTTCTGCCTGTTACATACTTTCCGCCGAATCTAGTATACCCTTTTACTCTACGAGTAACGGGTATAATGATATATATTTATTTGCTTCTCCATTAGATTACTTCGCAAACAAATAACGAAAAGTACGAGAAAGATTCTTCTATGCAATGGCTGTTTTCAACATTTTGACGGTAGCGACAAACGGGAACGACATATTATGGAGTGTAATAGAGTTATAACTGAGATGCCCTCAAATGATACGGCGATTTTAAGATTTAAAAAATTTTAAAAATCAATTAGATGTTCCTTTAGAAGGGATGGATCTGAAAACTTCGGATAACGTAAATATAATTCAAAAGCGTATACCGTATGCATATAGTTATTATATAAAGTGTCCAATTGACAATAGTTTGGATATATATCGGATAAATTATGGTGAAGATTGTGCAGCTCATTTTGTTGAGAGCATATATAACGATTGTTTAATGTTATATCAAAATCACTTAAATGTAACGATACCGTTATATCCGCTATCAATAGAGCAACAAAAAATAATTGACTTAGAACAAAATTTTAGTATATGCGGTAATTTATTCACTGATCAATCTAAAAGAGTTATATGATGGACGTTGATGCACTACGAGCAGTACAAACAAGTGGCCCAACGACACCAAGCACGTGCTTGTTACGCGCGGGGCCCTTTTATCAATTTGGGCAAAAAATACGAGTTCGCGAGGAAGATACAAAAAACAAATAGAGACGGGACACAAATGAAAATAAAAGAAGCATCTAAGAATGAAGCAAATGAGTTAAAATATTAGTTTTTAATACCGGGATAGAAGTTGAAGTGCAAATTAAATGATAAAGGTTGTTATAATTATTACATAGAACGCGAAAGGGCTCGTGCAGACAAAAATTAGATGTACATCGTGGCAAATTTAGGGGATAATAATTTCGTGTTAGTCTAACAGGAACATTGAAAGTTAGGCGGTTTACAAGTTCTACAGAATCAGTATCACCTCTTATAAGATTTTGCATAAAAATAGTACCAAGCATTGTTCTACGATTTGCAAGGGAAGGTAAATTAAGCAATAGTAATCTACTCTGATAGGAAGGTAGCCTTATGTTTTGATCCCAGTTCAAACTACAAAGGGCAAAAAGAAGAAATTTTTTTTGTACCGACTCAATACGGTCAATATGCACTTGGTATTGTGGACTCCAAACCGAAGAACAATATTCCAAAATAGGACGGACAAGGGAGGTAAATAATAATTTGGTTGTATAAGGGTCATCAAAAATTATTTTGACCAACGCTTTATAAACCCAAGAACACTCATGGCCTTGCTGACAGTGGACATTATGTGGCAGTCAAATTTAAGTTTTGGGTCCAGAAGAACGCCTAAGTCATTAACTGAATATATACGGTCGAGTGGCGTATTTTGAAGAGAGTAACTAACAAAAGTAGGAGTACCTCTATGAAAAGTCATAACGTTGCATTTAAGGCAGTACAAATTTAAAAGGTTATACTCACACCATCCCTGAAAACAATTAATATCTGACTGTAAGTTGAAACCCGACGCTATATCATTATGTGATAAACAAAGCTTAGCATCATCAGCATACATTAGTACACGAGAGTGTGTTATGATAGAGGGAAGATCGTTAATAAACAAAGTAAACAGCAAAGGGCCCAAATGACTACCCTGAGGCACTCCAGATATCACATAGATCAGTTTTGAGGCAGCGTTCTTGAATATAACCCTCTGAGTCCTACCATTCAAATAACTTGAAATCCAAGTTAATAGATTACATGGAAACCCAAGCTGATTTAATTTGAATAAGAGAAGAGAGTGGTTGACAGAGTCAAAGGCCTTACTAAAATCAGTGTATATAACGTCAGTCTGCATTTTATTCTTAAATCCATTTATTACAATAGATGACAATTCCAGAAGGTTGGTGGTAGTCGATCTTCGCTTAACAAAACCATGCTGACACGGTGATATTAGCGAGGAACATAAATGTTGCAAATGAGAAGTAATAATACGTTCAAATGCTTTAGGAATTGCCGACAATTTAGAAATACCTCTGTAATTCTGGGCATCCGCCTTCGCACCCTTTTTGTGAAGTGGAATGATAAAAGAGTCCTTCCAGATAGTAGGAAAAACTGACGATGAAATAGACAAATTAAAAAGTTTAAGAATCGGTTTACATATGGTTGACGTACAAAACTTAAGCACACACCCGGGGAGTCCATCAGGACCGGGGGAATAAGTTGGCGTTGTTTTTTCTAAGTCACTTACGAGAGAAATTTCCTTAATTTCAGGGGTAAAGATACAATTTGCCTTATTTAAGGGATTAGGGTAGTTAGAATTTGACCAAGCAGCCGAACTATAAGTAGTTTGGAATCATTGTTCATCTTAGTTCTAGATCATTGTCACTTAACAGGCAAATATAGAGGTGTAGCTCATAATAATTGCAATTTAAACTATAGATTAGCAAAATTTTTCCCAATATTTTTCCATAATCTCTCGGCATACGATGCTCATTTATTTGTGAAAGAATTAATTAAAATTCTTGGTGAAATTTCCATAATTCCGCTAAACAAAGAGTTTTATATTTCGATCTCAAAGAAAATTTATAATAGTCCCAATGAAATGTTAGAACTTCGATTTTTAGATTCATTTAGATTTATGTCTTCCAGCTTAGCCAGTTATTTAAATGAAGAAAATCTAACCACAAAAAAGTCATTTTTCACGGACTCGAACAAACTTCAAATGGTTAAAAGTAAAGGCATATTTCCGTATAGCTATTTAATTCAATTGTACGCTTAGCAGATATACAATTACCGTCGCGCGAAAATTTTTATAATCAATTAACTGATAGACACTGTTCTGAAGAGAGTTATCAGCACGCTCAAAACGTTTGGAATGCCTTCGAGTGTGCAAATTTATTAGATTATTTATTGTCATATTTGAAGGTAGATGTGCTGTTGGCTATGTGATGTCTTTGAGAATTTTAGAAAAATATGTAAAAAAATTTATAATTTAGATCCTTGTCAATATTATACAAACCCCTGGTCTATCATGGGATGCTATGTTGAAGACAACTAAAATTGAACTAGAACTTCTCACTGAAATTGATTTGTATAATTTTATAATGAAAGGTATTAGAGGCGGTCTTGTTAAATGTAGTAAACGTCATTCTATTGCAAATAACAAATATCTAAATAACGATTACGACTGTGAGAAAGAATCAAATTATCAAATTATGCTATGTCACAAGCTATTCCCTATAAAAATTTTAAATGGCTAGAAAAAACAGAAAAGGGAAATTTTGAAAATTTTGATTTAAACACGTGCGTAGATGATCAATCAATTGGTTATACTTTAGAGGTAGATTTGGAATACACTGAAAACTTACACAGCCAGCACAATGACTTACCATTTTGTTCGCAAAGCAAAAAAATGAAAATATGCAACAATCAAAGATGATTGCAGACTTTACAAACAAATATAATTATATAATTCACCATAGAAATTTACAGCAATGTCTTCGGCATGGACTGATTTAAAAAAAAATTCATCGAATATTACAATTTGATCAATCTGATTGGCTTAAAAAATATATTGATTGCAACAATCATCACAGAACAGTGGCTGTTAATGATTTTGAAAAGAATTTTTTCCAACTGCTAAACAATGCAGTCTATGGCAAGACTATGGAGAATGTTGACAAGAGGAAATCAATTAAATTAGTGTCCATGTGGGAGAGTGATGGTAAAAAATTGGGAGCTAGGGCACTTATCTCAAAATTTAATTTTAAAGATATATAACAATTAGCCGATGATTTCTTTGCAAGAACGCTATAGTCGAGTACCGCGACTATTAGATACCCGTTACTCAGCTAAAGGGACCAAAGGGAAATGGAGATATGCTAGCAGCAAAGCGAGATTAAAATGCGCCACCTACCGGCGGTAGACAGATTAAAGCGTTATGGGCGTTAGAGTGGGCGTGGAAAACTTTTTTTTGATCAATCGATAGGTATTGACGAGCCCAATACATTTCAGATAACATTTTTTATCTAGCATGAAAATTGTGGGCGTCACAGGCTTGGGCGGTTTGTGGGCATTAAAAAGGGCGTGGCAAACTTTTTTTAGGTCAATCGATAGGTATTGATGAGGTCAATTCATTTCAGTCAAAATTTTTATCAAAACTGTAGGAGCCACAGTTTTGGGCGGTTTGTGGGCGTTAGAGTGGGCGTGGCACTTTGCTGAAACAAACTTGCGCTGCGTAAGAAGCTCAGGAATCTGCACGCCAAATCTCAAGAGCCTAGCTCTTATAGTTTCCGAGATCTCGGCGTTCATCCGGACGGACAGACAGACGGACAGACGGTCAGACGGACAGACGGACATGGCTAGATCGACTCGGTATATATTTTATACTCGATATATATAGTTTATGGGGTTGAAAACGTTACATACTTACCGACGAATCTAGTATACCCTTTTACTCTACGAGTAAGGGGTATAGAAAGTGCATGTTCTCTATGATAAGCCTGTGTATATTGGCTTCACCGTTCTAGAGATATCAAAATTTAAAATGTACAAGTTTCACTAGGGCTATATGAAGGCGAAATATCAAGAAAATATTAATTTAATGTATATGGATACTGATTCTTTTATCTATGATATTAAGACTATAGATTTTTATGATGACATTCGTTTTGAAATTGATCAGCATTTCGATACTTCAGAATATGATAAAGATAATATTTTTAAATTACCATTGATAAAGAAAAAAAAATTTGGTATGATGAAAGATGAATGCAGGGGGAATATTATAAAAAAATTTATTTATTTATAAATAATGCTGAAACAACGGAGATCAAAAAAATTAACGGAGTAAAGGCGAGTGTGACGTCAAAATTAACTATTAATGATTTTCGAGATTGCTTGTATAAAAAAATAAAGCAAGTTGGAACAATGTAACTATTTAAATCGAAATTACATCAAATGTACAAAAGTCACCCTAAACTATTTAGATGATATGCGCTACATAAAAGAGAATAATATAGACACCCTTGCATGGGGTCATAAAGACATAGCCTACGAAGTTATGCTGAAAAAAAAAAATGTATTTTTTTTAATGCAAATATATTACATTTTATTTTTTCGAAATAAAAATTTCAAAAATAAATGACCGCAGTTATATGTATGGAATTTTTGCTCATTTCTATAGTTATATTCAATGGGTGGTTTTAAATATTTCACAATTTTAATGGGCGGTTGCAAATCGCCAAAACTATCATATTATTCTTTATAATTTCTGTTCTTGAAATATGCTACCTAATGCGTGCCACCACCACTTTCGTTATCTAAATTTATTATCCCACATTCGTTGGTCCATGGTTTCTTGGAGAGACGATCACGCATAAAAACACCACGAATGTGTCTAAAATGCTGTTTACCAAAATCAATTAAATTAATATCGATAAGTGCTTGTTTGGGTAGCACATCTATTAGTTTTTTGCTGAATATGGCTTCAGGAAAAGTCCTTTTCCCATCGCAATTGATTCCATATAGCGGTTATGACGTGTCGCTTCGGCTAATTGTTCTTTTCCATTTTTGACAGCGTTTATTGCTTTAGCAACAGCGGATCCACCACTAGCAAGACCACCAAGTGCACCAAGTGCAGTCAATATTGGTATCAACGGTTGGAATCTACCAATTTTTGGTAATGGTATCACCCTCGGAATATTGGAGATATTGTTCGCTAGACCCAGTCGACCTCGTCGTCGTCGTTGACCTCGTTGAAAACTTGGTGGGATTGATTGCTGAGATATCTGAATTGCTTCATCGATACTCGTAGGAATTATTCGTTTCAAAATTCGTCTCGTTTGGCTCACAATGCTTGCGAATGATTTTTTTTTTGTTTGACGTCGACGTTGTTTTTTATTACTAGCTGATTTCCTCTTACGTTGACGTCGACGAGATTTGTTCATAGTCATACCTAGGCCGAACTTAACTTTTGTTTTTATAGCGTTTGTCACAAACCAAAAAGCAGAACGTTCTTTTAGACCGCTATCTTTTGCTTTAAAACGTTCCCACGCTCTTTCAGCTAATATATCATCGGCCTGATGACGATTTTTCAAGTCTTTGAATTGTGAGTATGCAATATCGTGCTCTCGACACGCTGCATCTAGCGGATTCATCCCTTTGTCTATATTTCAAGCGCTCCACAAGTTTTGTGCCTGATCCACAAAATTGATATCCTGGCAAATGAAGTTCAATTGGTAGATTGGTAATCAAGTTGTTAACGATTCCACTACTAATTCGATACTGATATGAATTTAATTTATGTTTATAATTTATACGCGTTATTTATTTTGTTATTTGAATTATTACATTTATGTATTTGCATTTCTGTATGTGTGTGTGTGTGTGTTCGTGTATGTTTGTTTTATGACTATTCTGTTTCGATGACAATCGTATATTAAACAAAAACGAAATATATACTCAAATATTTATAGTATTTTCATTAGTAGTTGCAAAAATTTTTTCAATAAAAGAAGAACAACAACAAAACAACAACAATGTGATCAAAAAGGAGAAACCAATTGCAATCAAGAGAAAAGTTATGGACTGTATGCTGTATGGTCTGAATATAAATGAAAATGGTGAATGGTATTTCGATGGTATAGTAAATTGAAATATAATAATAATAATACAATTATTATTGATAAGGAAAAATGGAAATTGACTCCTGGTCTATTTCAATTGCTATTTCACACGAAGCCCGCGCATTATTCAAATCTGGACTTGAAAAATTATCGAAATGTTCTGTTAAGAACAAACGCACACAAACGAAAATACCAGAATAGTTCTCAAGTTAAAGGGTCCAAATCCTTTAAATATCAGCATATTATAAAAAATCTATTCAAACCGAAAACACAACTTATTGGTAAAGGTTTCTTGCTTACAACACAAACAGCAGCAGCAGCAGCAACAACAACAAAATCTTGCTCCAAAAAGGATAGAGGATACAAGTATTGGGATGATCCGAATGAATTAATCGAGAGATTGCGATTACTATTAGCATACGAGAGTGTTGGAAATACCAATCACAAAAACGAAATTATATCCATTATAGAAGAACTTAGAGAGGCAAATATAATAAAATGAATCAGATTAATAAATTTGGTGAAAGCTCGAATTCCTCGTCGTCCGGAGGAGGAGGAGGAGGAAGCGGTTCAAGTCTAAAAAAATATATCTTAAATCGACAAGAGAAAACGGACATTGATTTAAACAGCCTGAGACAGAGCATAAATGTTATGAAAAGCAAAATAATTACATTAGAAGCAAACCTTCATTCAGATGTCACTGAAAGTGCGAATTTTATAAAATTAGCCTTAGAGGACTACTCTCAAGATATTTATACTAAGTATATAGAGCGATTAGAAGAACATATTCAACGGCTTGAGGACGTTCTCTTTAAATTACTCTATACAAAGCTACCTACGGATGAGGTGAAAAGAATTAGAGTACAGTTCCCCATTATGGTTAAAGGTATTGAAAGTAAAAAAATGAGTGACAACAACAACAACTTGAATGCGGATAAAAGACAACTCACCGAAGAGTTGCATAGACAAGGACGAAACAATTTTATCAGACGACGTGTGATAATGAAGGGGATAGATGATTTATGGCAAGCCGATTTAGTTGAAATGATACCCTATTAATTATATAAAAAGGGATATCGTTATCTTTTAACTGTTATTGACACGTTTTCGAAGCAAGCATGGGCTGTTGGAAAACAGGAGACAGCGTCACAAAAAGTATGAAAAACATTTTTTATGACGCACAAAGAAAACCGAAAAACGTCAAACAGATGATGGCAAAGAATTTTTCAATAAGACATTTCAAAAAATTAAATCATATTAATCATTATTCAACGTATAGTATTTTAAAAGCCAGCATCGTTGAACGATTTAATAGAACCATCAAAAATATGATGTGGAAAGAGTTCAGCTATCAAGGTAGCTACAAATGGATTAATATCTATAAGGCATTGATTGCAAAATATAATAACACATACCATAAAACAATTCTGATGGCGCCAAACGATGTAAGTTTTCTAAATGAAGAATTACTCCTCCAAACCGTTTACAATCATCTGAAAATCACTCATACACCAAAATTCAAAGTTGACGATTATGTGCGAATAAGTAAATATAAACATGTGTTCGAAAAAGGTTATACTCCAAACTGGACAACTGAGATATTACAAATCATACGGATACAAAATACCAATCCCATTACGTATATATTGAAAGATTATCAAGGAAATGATATTAAAGGAGGATTTTACGAATATGAGTTGATGAAAACTAAATTTCCCGATACATTTCTAGTGGAGAAGGTTATTAGACGTCAAAATGGTAGAGCATTCGTTAAATGGGTAGGATTCTCATCAGAGCATAATTCCTGGAATGATTTGTAAACACACACACACACAGCATATTATATGTGTATGTGTAAAGCCTATAAACATTTCATTCCCTCCCGGGCCGTTAAGATGTCGATAACATTAACACTAACAGGTAATACGTCAGTACTTGTTGCAGATTATTTTCCTCCAATTGAACTTGATCAGAACTATCAGTGTGCGTTAATCAGTCTGGACACCTATAATTCGATTCCAAACGTTGACGTAGGCAATAATTTAATTCGTATTGGCGATATTAATGACAGCGACATTAATGACCTATTGACGCGAAAATATACAAAGTTAACAAAGAAAAAAAAAAATTTATCTAGTTACAAACAATATAACACTTTGCAATCGGAAATTTTCTCTGCAACTGATGAAATATATTTCAATTAGAAGAAGCCAATCGGCTCTTTATTGGGACTCACTTCGAATACATTAAGTATTAATACATTACATACTTCTGATAAGGCAATTGATATCACAAAAATTAATACCATTTGTGTACAATGCAATATTATAAATGGAACATATATAAACAACGAAACAGCACACACACTACATCAGTTTGCGCTTGTCGTTAGTCCTGGATATAAAATAACTGAGGTACCACAAAATGTTATATATCTACCAGTAAACACAAAAGAAATACATTCGATAACTTTAAAAATCTGTGATCAAGACGGTAATCTGATTAATTTTCGCGGTGAAATAATTACAAAAGGATTGCATTTAAAACCAATATAAAAAAAAAATTATATTCAACAACAACAACAACGTCTATAAAAAGGCATTATCACTTAATTCACCCTCACTCGCTTTACCAACGTTGAACAGATTAGCTACTCGACAACAACAACAACAACAACAACAGCAACAACAACAACAAGTCCCGTTAACGGAGTGCAATAAAAATTTTTTATTGAGTTTAGGATTCAAATTAAGAAAAAATGTCTCATATAATTAACGTGCTCGAGAAACCGACTATTGATAATTCAATAATAAAGAAAGATTATCATAGTTATTCACCCTATTTGCGGTCGTATGAGAACAAGTATGCAGATGTTTTTGGAGGGATATTACTTTGTGTTTTAATCTCAATTCGAATATCAATGGGTCCGCTTTTTACTGCTTCATTTTGATGCGATACATCTAATACAATAATGGGAGCCTTATTTGTATAAGTCTCTAGCGAAAATAACGGTTGTGACTCACAGCCGTAGTAACTTTTTTAAAAATTAATATACATATCGTATAATAGTGCATATCTATCTAAGTGAAATTTTGATTTAATCCGTCATACGGATATACTTCAGAATTTAGATATACTTTCACATCGACTAAATCACAATGAACTTCTTTTTGTTTTTAAATGCGCTAATTACAAAGCGAGGGCGTTCAGTTCCAGCAGCTAATTTAACACTCCTAATAAATGTAGTAGTCTGTGGAAATACTGGGTTATAATATATATCCCAACTCCTGAAGGGAATCAATAATGGCGTTTGTTTGTTTATCACATTAAATTTATAAGCATCAGACAATTGTACATGAGGCATTTTCCAAACAATGCTCGAAATCGTCAATTTCAATTGACTCATTGTAAAAGCTTCAGCAGTGCTCTTATAAACATCATCGTTATTTTTTCCTCTAAATATAACTAGCTCGTGTTTCCCATTGACCAGTATTTTATTGTAGTCTTCAGCAAATCCAAGTAACAGGTTCAACGGCACGCAAAAATTAAAGTTTCCTCTTTCAAGTTTTAAATTGTCTGCGGTGGACCATCCAGAATTTTCGAGCAAGTGTTCTTGATTTTGTTTAATTGATAAATAATTTTTTAAATCGCTTGTTACACCCAAATGTCGTGTTCGATCAATTTCAATACCATTCAATTCATTTCGTGTTACACTAAATAGATACGCCATACAGTTATTCAATAGAGCTATTGTGGTTTCGATTTTATCATCAACTTTTGTGATATGTCCTTGAACTTGAAGAAAACTTTCGCTTGGCAACACATACAAATCTGGATTTTGTATGATTGATTGTCTTAGATGTAACGCAAGTAGTTGGGAAAGACAGGTTCTGGGACAATTAGCATATTAATGGCCACCGGCCCCCTTCCCCCCCACATTAACATATGCGGGTTCTAGGACAATTAGCATAATTCAATAAATTAACTGATTTTAATGGCCTTTGAAGTCATAAAAATGTCAAGAAGGTCGCACAACCATATTATCCAAAGGTTGTAATCTTAGAGGAACATATCCCATCATGTTGGGGAAAGGTGTGATCACGTACCCTTTTGCCTCATTATCACAGGTGTTGCTAGCCCCAATAAAATAAATCTCACAAGTTAATGATTCTAAGGTGTGGAATATTTTCAAATACACATTTTTCTTTCCGCCCCAGAACGTTTAACTGGTAAATTGTCTAAGATTCTCTCCTTTCCACAAATGGGTCATAAACATGTCATAAAAGGCATGTCAAGCAAGAGCTACCCGAACATGCGCACCTCTCAATTACCTGACCGGAATAAAAGGGACACATGCACAACTCTGAAGGCGCACGCCCATTGACAAGATCATGGGCCTCTCGCCAACGATCACACGGCTGACTACTAGCTCTAATACGTTCCCATAAGGGTTGAAATCACGACCGCGCAACTATTCGCAAGAAGCCGACATATCTCAGTCAAGGAAATATTTTTCATTCTCCGTATCTGTAATTTTAACTCGAAATAAAAGGTCAGAAGTTTATTTTGTAGCATAATAATACATTCATTCATTCATTTTTGTATTGCGACCATGTTTTATTATATATTGAAATTAATTTTTTGGCTTCGTTCCGGCGATTTGCATAGAAGAGGCAGGCGTACTTTTCCGACGTCAATTCAGGATTACAAAATGTAAAGTGTTCACCAAAATTCATAGTTCTGAGAGTCTGAGTCCACCTCGATTCATGAACATAGAAATTGTGTTTAGAAGGTATTGAAAATACGGACCAATTATCTGTCCTTTAAATTATTTAATAAATTGGTCAATTTCCTCATGAAACTTCATTTGGTTAAATTTGTTTTCTTGCACATCTTTACACATCTAGTCTCAACTTTAAAATAATGTATAAAAATTATTTTATTGTTTTGAAGCTACTTTTAAAAAATGTCAAAATAATGTATGCATTGTTAAGAGCACAAAACCCGCCCTTCAGGTGTGTTTCTTAATGGGGAAACCGGTTTCCTTTAAACCTGTTTAATGACCGACAGCCCATTTCCTCGATATTAATGAGCTGACGACTCCCAAAAAAGTCTGTAGAAATCGTTTCTTTTTCACACCTTTACAAATAATTTGTTTTCCGCTTGTAATTGTCCTTCTATTAAAAAACAAGGAAGAATGCTATAGTCGAGTACCTCGACTATCAGATACCCGTTACTCAGCTAAATAAAGATATGCAAGCAGCAAAGCGATATTAAAATGCGCCACCTACCGGCGGTATACAGATTTAAGCGTTATGGGCGTTAGAGTGGGCGTGGCATATTTTTTTTTGGATCAATCGATAGGTATTGACGAGACCAATACATTTCAGCTAAAATTTTTTATCTAGCATGAAAATTATGGGCGTCACAGGTTTTCGCAGTTTGATGAGAACAATACATTTCAGTTAAAATTTTTATTTTAGCATCAAAACTGTATGAGCCACAGTTTTGGGCGGCTTGTGGGCGTATGAGTGGGCGTGGCACTTTGCTGAAACAAACTTGCGCTGCGTAAGAAGCTCAGGAATCTGCACGCCAAATCTCAATAGCCTAGCTCCCATAGTTTCCGAGATCTCAGCGTTCATCCGGACAGACAGACAGACGGACAGATGGACATGGCTAGATCGACTCGGCTAGTGATCCTGATCAAGAATATATATACTTTGTGGGGTCGGAACCGCTTCCTTCTGCCTGTTGGCAACGCCAACCGATAGTTCATCAAGACATGTTAAATACTAGAAAAGCAAAGGAGCTAAAATACCAGTAGTAGGAAAATATTAGAAGTCCCGATTAGAGGAAAAAGCCGGAAAACGAGGGAGGGTCCCGCCGTATCCGCAAGCCTAGTCTTCCTGTCTCCTCCGTAGTTGTGGGATTCGTGCGTGGACACCCTTCCCGCCGTATCCGCAAGCCTAGTTTTCCCGTCTTCTCCGTAGTTTTGGGATTCGTGCGTGGACACCCTTCCCGCCGTATCCGCAAGCCTAGTCTTCCTGTCTCCTCCGTAGTTGTGGGATTCGTGCGTGGACACCCTTCCCGCCGTATCCGCAAGCTTAGTCTTCCTGTCTCCTCCGTAGTTGTGGGATTCGTGCGTGGACACCCTTCCCGCGGTATCCGCAAGCCTAGTTTTCCCGTCTCCCCCGTAGTTTTGGGATTCGTGCGTGGACACCCTTCCCGCCGTATCCGCAAGCCTACTTTCCCAGTCTCCTCCGTAGTTTTGGGATTCGTGCGTGGACACCCTTCCCGCCGTATCCACAATCCCGCCGCCTCCGTAGTTTTGGGATTTGCGCGTGGACACCCTTCCTGCCTTATCCACAATCCTAGCTCCTTCGCCATCCTGGGGCTTGTGCGCGGCCCCGCCCTCGTGCTGACTTACGCCCGCAAAGTAGTCTCCCGGCTTGGCCTCGCCCGAAGGTCCAGCCCGGTGGATTTTTCGCCTCCGACGCGAAACCCAAGACACGCCCGCAAGGCAATCTCCCGGCTTGGCCTCGCTCGAAGGTCCAGCCCGGTGGATTTTGCGCCTCCGACGCGAAACCCAAGACTTACGCCCGCAAGGTAATCTCCCGGCTTGGCCTCGCCTGAAGGTCCAGCCCGGTGGATTTTTCGCCTCTGACGCGAAGTGCAAGACTCCGGCCAGCCCGTTAGGTCGCAGCCCAGAAATCGGATTCTGCATAACCAACGTCATATGCTTTTCTTCGACGTAAATAAGGACCTTTGATGAAGACTCCCCTCAAAGTTACCCGTTCCCCTGTGGAGTGGATCCCCCTAGTCCGGCGTTTCGGTGATTTACAAATTTTCTTGTAAAGGACTCTGGATCCGACTGAGATCTGTATCCCGCCCGAGAAAGCATCCGTACAAGTGGCGCCCGAACAGGGACGCCGAGACTAGCTGGACATTTATCCAAGTGGCCTAAAGAACCACCGTGAAGAGGGAAGAGTCGCCCGGAGAGTCGAGACGACTGCCCCTACCCAGAGTCGGGAAGGAATAGGAGGATTTAAGAAGGAAGTCCGCCCAGGAAAACAAGACAATGAGTACCCCTAAGGAATCAGACGGTGAGTCCGAAGAAACCGATTTTATCAAAAGCCCTGGTGTAGGAGTTCGCTGGATATATGCTCGCCGAAAAGACGAACTCAACTCACTCGCCCGCGCCGGCGAGGTTCGGGATGTGGTCACTAGAATAGCGTTGGCCGATCGGTCTGTCTGGACGTGACGAAATTGTGGCGAGCTCCGGTCACGTTGGTGATGCCCACCATGTTGGATCGAGTGGATACTTGGGATGGATTTCCTCAAGCCACCCTTGACTTGCAGCCTGAGCCACAAGCGGTAGGCGATCCCTTGTTACTCCCAGTGCTCATACCACCGGGGGACGATCGAGGAGAAGCAGTACGCCCTGTCAAGTTTAAGGTCCAATTGGGGAATGCCAGACAAGGAGGTCCAGAGGTTCTCAGCCCGACGCCTACGCGGGCCACGGCTGCGACAGACGACACTCGGATACCCGTAGGGATGGAAGTGGGAGAGCACGACGAAGAGCGACAAATCGTACCTTTGAGCCTGGGGCAACAAAGCTTCATCGACCGGGAGTTAGCTTTGTTCGAGAGTCTCCAGGGGGTATCGCATGTCGCCGAACACCGTATCGTCATGCGCGACGATAAACCATTGAAGCAAAGGTATTGTCCCAGGAACCCCGCGATGCAACATGTCATCGATACCCAAGAAGACGAGCTGCTCCGCTCCGGAGCCATCGAGCCTTCCAGGAGCCCACACAGCGCACCAATCGTTTTGGTGAAGAAAAAGGCTGGCGATTGGCGCATGTGCGTTGACTACCGACAGTTGAACGCACACTCGGTGCCCGACGCCTATCCGGTCCCGAGGATCAATCACATCCTGGAGAAGTTGCATCACGCACGGTACATCTCTACGTTGGATCTGAAAAACGGCTATTGGCAAATACCCATGGCCAGGGGTAGTCGCCAATACACGGCCTTCACCGTTCCAGGTCGGGAACTATACCAATGGAAGGTCATGCCCTTTGGGCTGCACTCCGCCAGTGCCACGTTCCAACGTGCTCTGGATAGCGTAATCGGGGCGGAGATGGAGCCGGTCACCTTCGCTTATTTAGATGACATTATTGTCATTAGCGCTACAGAGGAACAAAACTTCGTTAACCTCGCCGAAGTGTTCCGCAGATTGCGGGCGGCAAATTTGAGGATAAATCCAAAGAAGTGTACTTTCTTCAAGCAAAAACTGGTTTACCTCGGTCATGTGATCAGCGGTGAAGGGATTCAGACTGACCCCGTGAAAGTGTCCGCGATTAATGGGTTGAAGACCCCCACCAACCTGAAGGAATTCCGCCAATGGATCGGGATGGCCTCATGGTATCGGAGGTTCGTCCCTAGCTTCGCGACCATCGTACAACCAATGACCGCCCTACTGAAGAAAGGTCAGAAGTGGACCTGGGGACCAGAACAGCAAACCGCCTTAGAATTAGATTAGATTAGAAGAAGCCTGACTACCGCCCCCGTGTTGGGTTGTCCGGATTTCGACCAGAAGTTTGTTTTACAGACTGACGCGAGTGACGTCGGTTTGGGAGCGGTGCTACTTCAGGATATCGAGGGTCAAGAAAAGGTCATCGCATACGCTAGCCGCCGACTAACTCCTGCGGAACATAACTATACGACGACAGAGAAAGAGTGCCTGGCCGTCATCTGGGCCATCAGGAAGATGCTGTGTTACTTGGAGGGCTACCGATTCGAAGTCATTACCGACCACTTGGCTCTCAAATGGTTAAATTCTATAGAGAGTCCTTCCGGAATAGCGCGCTGGGCTTTAGAACTGCAACAGTTCCAATTAGACGTGCGCTACCGAAGAGGGAAGCTGAACGTCGTGGCCGATACGCTTTCGCGACAGCCCTGTGGGGTACTTCAAGGCGCTGTCGAGCTCGAGTACCACTGCGAGTGGATCGGTAAGATGAAGAACAAGGTACTCGACGAGCCTGAGAAGTTCACGGACTATACGCTAGAGAACGGCCAGCTGTACAGGAATATGGGTTACCGAGCTGACGACGAGGACTACTTCCCGTGGAAACTCTGTGTGCCCACTCCTCATAGAGCCCGCGTCTTATTCGAGTGTCATGATTCCCCGACCGCAGGGCACTTGGGGGTCCGAAAGACGATTAACCGCCTGTCACAACTATATTTCTGGCCCGACATGTACCGCGACGCAAAACACCACGTTCGACACTGCGAGTCTTGCCAGAAATTTAAAACCGTTCAGACCAAAGCAGCAGGGAAAATGCTTACCCGCGTCGTAAGCGAACCCTTTGACATTCTTTGTGCCGACTTTGTGGGTCCACTGCCCCGCTTGAAACAGGGAAACTCTATGCTTCTTGTTTTCCACGACGTGTTCTCCAAATGGGTAGAGTTGATCCCACTCCAGAAAGCCACCGCCGCTGTGGTACAGAAAGCGTTTGGGGAACGCAAACTCGGGCGAGTGGGCGTCCCCCGGAAGATCGTGTGCGACAATGGAACCCAGTCCACAAGTCGGGCCCTAAAAGACTACTTTGCTAAACTCGGCGTGGAAGTCCAGTACACGGCTCCGTATTGTCCGCAGGAGAATCCCACCGAGAGGACCAACCGTACTGTGAAGACGCTGATATCTCAGCTGTCTGAAGACGACCAAAGTTCTTGGGATAGTTGCCGGAGATTTCCCTCGCTATCAATAGAAGCATATCGGATTCGACGGGCTATACTACCGCATTTCTCACTCAGGGACGGGAGTTACGCCTGCCTGCGATGTTGTACGACGAACTTACCCCTGGATCGGGGGTCCTACATACAGGTCCTGAAGACAAGGCGTCACATCTCAAAGGAATCTTCGACATCGTACGATCGAATCTACAACGTGCATCTCTAGAGCAGACGAAGCACTATAACCTTCGAAGGCGCGAATGGAGACCAACGCTAGGGAGTCAAGTCTGGCTGCGAAAACATCCCTTGTCAAAAGCCGCCGAGGGATTCGCCGCCAAACTCGCTCCCAAATACGACGGTCCTTATACCGTCACGAGGATAACGTCTCCAAACTTGGCACGCCTGCAACGTCCGGGAGACCGACGGCGACGGATCGCCAATATATCACAGCTTAAACCCTACTATGCGGTGGACACCCCCGACACGATCGACGACGGCATCACCGGGGCGTGTAACCCGGCACGGTAAGCGCACGAACCGCGGAATAGTTTTAAAATCAATGCTTGTAATAGGTTAAGTTTGACGGGTCCTATGTTAGCTACACCGTTAGGTAGGGAGTTCAGAAGGTAGGGTTATACCAATAAGTCTAGACTTATATTCCAGATGGACGAGGTAATCATGGTATCCGACGACTCCGGCGACACCGAGGCCTTCTACCCGGGGGCAAGCTACGGGGACGGCCGTGAAGAAGAAGAGGAGGAGGAGTCCCCCACCTCCGAAGGTGAAGCCGAGGGCAGCTCAATGGGAATGGACGGCGACGATTCCCAGGATCCCGGCGACCCACACTTTGCTGGACTTCGCGGAGGTCTGTGGAGTCCCCGACCCGGGGAGTCGCGGCGATGGAAGCAGCCAACGTCGCCCCAACCAGCCTCGTACCGCCTCGACGACGACGAGGATAGCGCCAGCGACCACGATGCTGACCGATTCAGACGACCCCCACGCTCTGGATACAGCTCACCGTACGGTCATCCCCAAGGACGACGGCCCGGGGAGCCATACTACGCAGACTCGCGACAATCCGAATCGGAGGAGGACTGCCCGTGGACCAGGCGCGATCCCCGGGCCGGCCATTCGAGGTATTCACGGCCCAGACGAACACAATTCCCGGACGTAGAACACTTCTACCACCGTTCGACCGAGGACCAGGTGTGCAGATACGCCGGACACTTGTCGCTCATGCGCATCGACGTCCGCTCGGTACTCATAAAGGTACCTGGGCTACCCGCACAAGGGCCATATGCGGACGAGCCTCCATCCCCACCCCCATGCCCGGCACTTGAAGCCGGCGAAGGAGGTAACCTCGAGCCCGATCGTTCGCCGTACGACGTAGCAGCCCAATCAGAGGGTCTAACAACTCCTCCCCGACGAGTTTCGACGACCCCAGCTACGCTTTCTCAAGGGGTACAGACGTCCCCAACAAGAGAGGACCATCCGCAGGAGGTGTCCGACCAGGGAACCCAAACCTCGCCGCTTAACCGGCAGGACCTACGCCGCTTGACCCAGACGCCCGAGATGCGGGTGCCTTACGACGAGGGGCTTATCAGTCGAAGTCTCAACACCGATCGTTCCGTGTTCCGAGTATCTGGCCGGCTTCGAGCTGGTCACGGACACCGAGGACGATGAAGAAGAAAGGCCCCTGTTTCGCCGTTCCTTTGTGACGTCGCCTCAGCAGGACCAGACGGCCGAGACCATACCCTCCAAAGCCTACGTCGATCGTTCTCGCCCGGAGAGCAGGAGGAACCTTTGGTCCACGACGCGAGAAGATGAGAACCCCCAACGAGCCCCCAGTTGCGCCCACCCTGGCGAACCACTTACCGAATGGGAGAATCAGGTGCTTGAGCAAGTCCTCACGGATCTGTCGGGAGTTAGGTTCCCCGAGCCAACCGTAGACACGGTTCTCAGACACGCGCAGCCGGCGACCGAAGCGAGCGCATCACCCACTTCCGCGGCGGACGTAGACCGGTCGTAGAGAAATTTGTCCGAGCGAACGTAGGCGGCACATGGATCTACAGCTGCTACCTGGCCCCCAGTTTATCACTGACGTCCTTTAGCAGGATCATGGACGAGCAGATCAGCGACCTGAGAGGAAGGAGCAACGTGGTGATCGGAGGCGACTTTAACGCCTGGGCCGAGGAATGGGGCTCACTCTATACCAACGCCAGGGGGCGCACCATCCTTGAAGCAATTGCGTCTCTGGACATCGTCCTGTTGAACGAGGGCTCCCAGAACACCTTTAACAGAGCTGGGGCCGGTTCAATAGGCGAGGTGTTCACGGCCAGAGACCATGAGGCCATCCTGCTGACAGTTGGCGGTCCACCGTGCCAAAGCCAGCCGATGACCGGGCCAAGAAAAGCCTACCGCCAGGACACCTTTAGGACACAGACCTTCGTCAGCGCACTGGAGGGATTGGCTGTATCTGAGCTGGACTCGGCAGATGTAGCAGCGGACAAATTGGCAGCCAGACTGGAGGAAGCCTGTGACCAAAGCATGCAGCAGCGAAAGACCTTTCGGAAGCCAGTGTACTGGTGGAGCGAGGAAATCGCTAGCTTGCGCAGGACCTGCCTTCGAGCCAGGAGGTTAGTCCAAAGGGCGAGAGGCACCGCAAACCTTTCTGCCTGCAACTCTAGCTTTAAGAGTGCAAAGAAGGCACTCAAACTGGCGATTCGGGACAGCAAGAGGGAGAGCTACCTCAAGCTCTGTGACGAGCTGGAAAACGACCCATGGGGAAGAGCCTACAAGACGGTGGTCAAGCGTGTGAGTGCCGGCAACAGGTCGCCTACTGACCCAGCGGTCCTGGAAGGCATTGTCCAAGTGCTGTTTCCAGAGGGTCGCCGCCATTGCATCCCCCGATGGGCGCGACAAACTGGGAGCCAGATATGTCCGGTCACGGAGACGGAACTATTGTCTGCGGCAAGGAACCTGAAGAGCAGGAAGGCACCCGGGCCGGATTTGGTCCCAAACAGGGCAGTGAAGACCCTGCTATCCCTCCATCCGGGCGTGATAGCATCGCTCTACAACACGTGCATGCTGGAAGGGACCTTCCCCGACAGGTGGAAGCGCCAAAAACTTCTGCTCCTGCCGAAGCCAGGGAAACCAGCGGGCGAAGCTTCTTCCTATAGACCCATCTGCCTGCTGGACACTATAGGCAAGGTCTTCGAAAGGGTCATTGCAACAAGGCTTAACGCTGCTATGGAGGACGCCGGTGGACTGTCTTCCAACCAGTACGGTTTCCGTAAAGGGAAATCTACACTGGACGCGATAGAGAGGGTCACCAATATTGCTGCTAAAGCCATCGCGGGTACCAGATGGAAAGGTGGGACGAAAAAGTACTGTCTAGTGATCACGCTGGACATACGGAACGCGTTCAACACAGCCGATTGGGGGAGGACACTGGAGGCACTACGGTCCTTCAACATCCCGGATTACCTGCTGAATGTAGTGCACAGCTACCTCAGCAAAAGGGAGTTGGTCCTAGATACCTCTGTGGGCCCCAGGACTTACGAGGTGACAGCCGGTGTTCCTCAAGGCTCGGTACTGGGCCCTCTGCACGATGTATGACGGTGTTTTGAAGCTCCCACTGCCGAGCAGCACCGACATTGTGGGCTTTGCGGATGACGTCGCGCTGGTTGTGGTGGCCAAGGAAGTTGCGGCCGTGGAGGCAGCTGCAAACTGCGCAATTCGAGCAGTGGAGGAGTGGCTCGCAGTGGCGGGCCTAGAGCTGGCCTCACACAAAACTGAGGCGGTGCTGATTTCAAGCAGGAAAGCAGTGGAGTCGGCGCATATTCAGATCGGAGGGTCAACGATAACTTCTCAGCGTGCCATTAGGTACCTGGGAGTCATGCTGGACACCCGCCTCTCCTACCGCGAACACCTGGAGTTCGTAAACAAGAAGGCAAGCGAAACCACAGGATCGCTCTGCAGGATCCTGCTGAATACCAGGGGACCGAAGCAGGACAGACGCAGGCTCCTCGCGACTGTTGTCAAGTCGCAGTTGCTGTACGCTGCTCCAGTGTGGGCTGAGGCCACAGCTGTGAGTAGCTACATGCGAGGTGTTAACTCGACGTACCGCCTGTGCGCCGTTAGAATTTCGAGTTCCTTCAGGACGATCTCGGACGACGCAGCCCTTGTCATCGCAGGCCAAGTTCCCCTGTGTGAACTTTTGCGGGAGGCCAAGGAGATTCGCGCGGCTCTAGCAGGCGAAAAGGCGGACCGCAGTACCAAGACTGAGGTGAAGAGAAGAGCCAGGATGCAGAGCGTCGTCCACTGGCAGGCAGCCTGGGACATCTCCAGCAAGGGTCGCTGGACGCACAAGCTCATCCCCAGCATAGATCCATGGCTAAATAGGAAGCACGGCCAGGTGGATTTTTACCTCTTACCTCACGCAGGTGCTGAGTGGACACGGCTGCTTCCGAAGCTTCCTTAAGCGCTTCGGGCACGACACGGAGGACGGTTGCCCAGAGTGCGGCAGCGGCATTGTCGAGGACGCTCAGCATGTCCTTTTTGAATGTCGCCGCTTTGGCTATGACCGCCAGATACTCACGGAGACCACCGGGGCAAGAGTTCGGCCAGAAACTTTTGTGCCCCTCATGCTGCTGAAGGAAGCGAATTGGAAGGCGACGGCAGCCTACGCAGCGAGCGTACTGCGAACGCTGCGTCGCACCGACAACGAGAGGAGAGAAGTAACAGCCTAGGTGGCTACCATTGCGCGAAGCAATACCTTGCGGTGATACCGCGCAACCACGGCCCCCTACTCCTGTTCTTGAACTCACTTTTACTGTATATAGTTGTATGAAATAAATGAATATAAAAAAAAAAAAAAAACGTAGACCGGTCGGCATACACGGTGGACGACCTATGCCCACTACCAGAAGGTTGGATCGGGGGCAACAATTTTCGCTGCCTACCCCGACGCGTCATAAGCCAGATAGAGTCGAAGGTGGCTACCCGTATGGGTCGCGGACGTCGAGTGCGAATAGCCGTCGGAGCGGGCGCTTACAATTTAATCGTCACCATCAAGGACGACGGGTGCCTCTACATTGCGCCGCGGAAAGAAAGGGGGGGTGCGTTACAATAAGTACTACTTTCTTTATAATATGAAAGATCAACCACAATCATAGGGGTCTTCAATTTAAATTCATTTGGGGTCAAAAATGGTTGTGACTCACGATTATAGTAACTAGATTGAAATCTTGTATACATTTCATATAGCTGAGCATACTAATTCTTACTAAAATCAACATTCAGATTATTATGGATATGACTCAGAATTCAAGTGAACTTTCAAGTTTGATAAGTTATTTGTGATAAGTTTTCCATTTAGTGTAAATCCAATTAAGGCAAATCTTGGTTTTTCGCGGTTAGCCGACAATTTCACATTTCAGCTGTGTTGACTTACACACCCCAATTTGGGGTTAACAACTCTGGAATGCGATTGGTAGGTTTACACAACTTTTAATAATATCGTACATCTTAATTTTTGTACAATCGCTCAGATTTACATGGGGAATTTTCCAGGTTTTATTCGTAATTTCCAGTTTAAAAGTTTGTTTATTTCTGGATAGTTCAAGATTCACCAAGATTCTTAGTTAGCATCAACACAAGTTCGTGTTTACAATTTAACAAAACTTTTTTATAATCCTCAGCCAATCCCAACAAATTTTTTAATGGTACAGAAAAATGTTAATGATCCCGTAGAAATTTCGACTCCACTGCTCCATCCAGAATTTAATAGGTATTGACTTTGAAGATTATCCAGAGATATAACATTTTTTAGGGTAGTAGTCATACCGACATAGACTTGACACGTTGGACTCGTTGTATTTAGTTGTTACCTAGCAGTATTTTGATTGTTACTTTCTTTTTAGTCTTGTTTTTGGATGGTTACTTTTTGTATTGTACCTGTACAGTACATGGTTTTGGATGGTTACTATCTGTATAGTATCTGTAAAGTACTTGGTTTTAAATGGTAACTAAATGCTAACAAGTATTATGAGTTGCTATAGTCTCTTATTAAGAATTATCAAAGTGCACAAGTTAAAGTTTCTAAGATGTGTTAGCCAAACACACTTGCAGTGAACTATCAAAGTCACTTACAGTCAGAAACAAAATTTGTAGGATCATGCAATATTTTTTTATATATTTTATTATTGTAAACATATTTCATTCAATTCATAATTAATTATATTTTATGTATATTTGTATATAATTAATTTTCTTACTCCATCCCTCTGTAAAAAAAGTGTCGGTTATTAATCTTCGTTACAAACGCAGATTTTCGCTTGGTTCCCATAGATAGATGTAAAATAGTTCTCACAATGTAATCTTTCTCAGATGTTGGATTATTTTTAAAGCATTCATTTGTTCTAACCCAAAATAATATTATAACATATTTCGAAAGCATCATTAGCTAGCATAGGAGCAACTTTCAATTTAATTTCTGATTCAAGTTTATGATAGAGGTGTTGGGACCTGGTAATATCGGTTTTTGTTGTCAACTATTATTCTAGTTCTAGTTTTCTAATTATATTCTATTTGTATACTATTTGTATGAGTAAGGCATCATTGTCTAAGATTCTGAATACGTTTAATAAACTCTTTAATTACAATACTCATCTGGTTTTCGTGATTCATGATGGCGGTTGAGCTGCTTGGACTTTGATTACTAGCTATTGTTAACTGTTATGAGCTATTATTAGATGGTTACTATCTGCTTGGTAGATGTCTATTAGTTGATTACTAGTTTTTGTTAGCTGGTTACTATATCTTTAGTAGATGTATACAAGTTGTTTAGTATCTGGTTTCTATATCTTTAGTAGATGTATACAAGTTGTTTACTAGATGTATACAAGTTGTTTACTAGCTGTTTAGTATCTGGTTTCTATATGTTTAGTAGATGTATACAAGTTGCTTAGTAGAAGTATACAAGTTGTTTACTAGCTGTTTAGTATCTGATTTATTTATGTTTAGTATCTGTTTACTTGATGTTTACTAATTATTATTAGCTGGTTACTAGTTGTTATTAACGTCTACGAGCTTTTATAGTCTTTTGTTAAGAATGATAAAAAAATTCTTGATCACTAGACGACTTTCGATGTGAAGTAAAAACTTACACTCTGATTTTCAATGTGTTTGCTATGTACGTGAGAAAGAACGCAAAGCCAAAATATCTAAAGATTGATATATAAATCTTAGAGGAACATGTCCGATTATGTTGGGGGAAGATGTATCCTGTGATTGTAAAACTAATCAAGAAATAAATTGTTCACAAGCTGTCTTAAAGCTGTTTAGAAGCTGTTTTGATAAACAATTTTAAATTATAATGACAGATATTAAGAATTTATAATAATATCATGTTAAAATAAAACATTTCCATTTTTCAAGTTCTTTCATCTTATGTAGGTATAATAAATGTAATCTTAACTACGATAGCTAGCCTTACATCCCATAACTATGGTTATTAGCTACAATAAAATGTCTAGAAAGAACAAAACTAACTATAATTGGGAAAGTAATTGAAATCGCTCCGGCGTAATACAGTAAAAAACAAAAAACACTGCAATTATCCCATTTTCTATCACCATAACAAATGTGTATACCCAAACCTAACTGACCGATTGTATCCTTTGTCCAAAAATGTCTGTGACTTTCACTTATAGATTTGTCACCGATAATTTAAATCCCATTAAGCAAACCACCCATTGCTAACCGTACCATAACCCCAGAGTCAAGTTGGTTACTTACAATAAACATAGGTGGTGGTGTAAAGGATTGCTAAAATGTCTCGACGCAGGCGTAAAGGTCATAAAAAATGGGCATACAAAATATAATTAGGAAAGTATTTTTTATTTGCGAACCATTTATAGCTGTTACCAACAACACAAATAGTTATGTTACAAAGGATTTGCTTAAATGCCTCGACGCAGGCGCAAAAGTAAAGGTATTGGCAAAAAATTCATGGAATATTATCCCTTCATAAAATAGGTCATAAAATACATAATTAGGAAAGTATTTTTTATTTGCGAACAATTTATAACTGTTACGAACAACACAAATAGTTGTTACAAAGGATTGCTAAAATACCTTGATGCAGGCGCAAAGGTCAAGGTAATGGAAAAATTCATGGGATATTATCCCTTGACCAAAAACGAAAATTTATTCTATTTGGATAATAAAAAAATATATATTAATTCAACACTTTGATTTTTCCATCAAAATGCTTGATAAATCCAGTTGTTTGATATTCTCCAACTAATTGAGTAATAAGTTTTCATGTGCCTATTTAATTTACCAAAAACAGTATTAGTCTTCTCTCATAAAATTGATCTTTTAAATCCCTCTAATTCCCCACCGGTAAAATATATGTTCCTCATATTTAATTATGATGGTTTGTCAACCCCGACCAACCTCCGCAACATAGATGGGTACCTGTAATTCATATTTAAGATATTTCCATCCTTCTCTAACTAATATCCTTTTATCCATCATGTAAACAGATTTAGAATGGTATTGCATGCTTCAACCCCTAGCAACACCCACCACTGTAACAGATTTGACTTTTCCAATGGCTGCCCCAGCTACCTAAACTATACATTTCTTTTGATTTTCTCTTTTCCTTCCTAAGCAATGTACACAATTTTTAAACTGGTTCTGACCTCACTCTTTAATGGCATCCTCTACTTTATTTTCGTTCTATATCTGATCTTTTCCTAACAGTAGGTTGTTAAACTTTAATCATTTTATGGGATTATTGAGCACACGAAATCCCAGATATTAACTCATAACATGTAACTAGCAGAATATAGTCAAAGATATCAGACTCTAAAAAGACAAGATTTACATACAATTCAATTAACATCTACAATCAATGGAGAAGAGTTTAGTATTTGCAGTTTAATTTTCTAATTTATTGATTTCACAGATTCCCGCTGGTGAATACCAATTTTTAACAAATGGCTGCCAACTCCATACCATTCAGACACTGGTTTACAACCTCATAGAACTGACTCTCAAGGTATCTGTAATGCACAATATATTTCTGTCTCTTTTCTTCTAATCAATATTAAAAAATTTCAAAAACTGGTTTCGGAGTTCATTTTATTATTAGAATTAAATTATTAAAAATTATTAAGTCAACAGAGATAATAATGTTTTTGTGATAGTATCCCATGAATAATACATAATTCTTATTTGTATATTTTCAAAATTATTTATTTTAGAAAATTATTCATTAATCACATTCAAATAATATTCATAATATATCTTACAATTTTTTAAATTTATCAATAGAGTTCCCCAATTATTAATATTAAATGATTTTGCATCATATCTATTTTTAAGATTAAATATTAAGATAGGGTCGTCCTCGCGAGACATAGCGCTGACCAACTCACATTGGTCTGCCTCACCATTGAATTTAAGACATTCTAAGTCTGATATTGAATCCCTTATTCGAAAAATCATCTCCTTAACTTCCAGTAGCAGTCGTGACAGCGGATTATTTTCGATTTCCGCATCGTGAAGATCAATTTGCTGTTGAAACTTCGCATTCAAACAATATTCATAATATATCTTACAATTTTTAGATTTATCAATAGAGTTTCCCAATTATTAATATTAAATGATATTGCATCATATCTAATTTAAAGATTAAATATTAAGAATAAAAATTCTGTTTCACTCCTCCTACTTAATGATGACCATTATAAAATTATAATTATCAACAACTATTATATTAAATACAATTAAATGTACGCATACTCATATAACAACATTTCCCAATATCGATATATGATGGCCTACAATCTTACTTTGCCTTTGATTTCCGGTCTCTAATGTATTCTTCTTCTCACTTTGACACAGTGTGGAATGGTTTTACTTAAGCCAATCGCATGGGATGGTGGTTTGATTCTTGGGGAGGGGGTTTGATCCTTGGATATAAAGTACCTGCTCAATTCTACGTTCTGTCTTTTCCTGGCTGATGAAATTACAAAACCTAAAACTGTACAAAATTTGAATCGAAAGACAAAAGATGACTGAAATCAACAAGCAAATCAACCAGTGTCTGAATGGTATGGAGTTGGCAGCCATTTGTTAAAAATTGGTATTCACCAGCGGGAATCTGTGAAATCAATAAATTAGAAAATTAAACTGCAAATACTAAACTCTTCTCCATTGATTGTAGATGGTAAATTGAATTGTAGGTAAATCTTGTCTTTTTAGAGTCTGATATCTTTGACTATATTCTGCTAGTTACATGTTATGAGTTAATATCTGGGATTTCGGGTGCTCAATAATCCCATAAAATGATTAAAGTTTAACAACCTACTGTTAGGAAAAGATCAGAAATAGAACGAAAATAAAGTAGAGGATGCCATTTAAGAGTGAGGTCAGAACCAGTTTAAAAATTGTGTACATTGCTTAGGAAGGAAAAGAGAAAATCAAAAGAAATGTATAGTTTAGGTAGCTGGGGCAGCCATTGGAAAAGTCAAATCTGTTACAGTGGTGGGTGTGGCTAGGGGTTGAAGCATGCAAGACAATTCTAAATCTGTTTACATGATGGATAAAAGGATATAAGTTAGAGAAGGATGGAAATATCTTAAATATGAATTACAAGTACCCATCTATGTTGCGGAGGTTGGTCGGGGTTGACAAACCATCATTATTAAATATGAGGAACATATATTTCACCGGTGGGGAATTAGAGGGATCCAAAAGATCAATTTTATGAGAGAAGACTAATATTGTTTTTGGTAAATTAAATAGGCACATGAAAACTTATTACTCAATTAGTTAGAGAATATCAAACAACTAGATTTATCAAGCATTTTGATGGAAAAATCAAAGTATTGAACTAATATATATTTTTATACCCGTTACTCGTAGAGTAAAAGGGTATACTAGATTCGTCGGAAAGTATGTAACAGGCAGAAGGAAGCGTTTCCGACCCCATAAGGTATATATATTCTTGATCAGGATCACTAGCCGAGTCGATCTAGCCATGTCCGTCTGTCCGTATGAACGCTGAGATCTCGGAAACTACGAGAGTTACAATACTGGGATTAGGCACGCAGATTCCTGAGATTCCTGCGCAGCGCAAGTTTGTTTCAGTAGAGTGCCACGTCCACTCTAACGCCCAGAAACCGCCCAAAACTGTGGCTCCTACAATTTTGATGCTAGAATTAAAATTTTAACTGAAATGTAATGTTCTCATCAATACCTATCGATTGACCCAAAAAAAGTTTGCCACGCCCACTTTAACGCCCACAAACCGCGAAAACCTGTGACGCCCACAATTTTCATGCGAGATAAAAAGTGTTAACTGAAATGTATTAGTCTCATTAATACCTACCGATTGATTTGCCACGCCCACTCTAACGCCCATAACGCTTTATTCTGTATACCGCCGGTAGGTGGCGCATTTTAATCTCGCTTTGCTGCTTGCATATCTCCATTTAGCTGAGTAACGGGTATCTAATAGTCGAGGTACTCGACTATAGCGTTCTTCCTTGTTTTATTATCCAAATAGAAGAAATTTTCGTTTTTGGTCAAGGGATAATATTCCATGAATTTTTCCATTACATTGACCTTTTCGCCTGCATCAAGGTATTTTAGCAATCCTTTGTAACAACTATTTGCGTTGTTGGTAACATTTATAAATTGTACGCAAATAATAAATACTTTCCTAATTATATATTTTATGACCTCTTTTATGAAGGGATAATATTCCATGAATTTTTTTCCAATACCTTGACCTTTGCGCCTGCGTCGAGGCACATTAGCAATCCTTTACACCACCACCTATGTTTATTGTAGGTAACCAACTTGACTCTCGGGTTATAGTACGGTTAGCAATGGGTGGTTTGCTTAATGGGATTTAAATTATCGGTGACAAATTTATAAGTGAAAGTCACAGACATTTTTGTTTTTTGTTTTTTACTGTATTACGATGGAGCGATTTCAATTACTTTCCCAATTATAGTTAGTTTTAAATCGTTTCTTGACATTCATATATTTTGTTCTTTCTAGACATTTTATTGTAGCTAATAACTATAGTTATGGGATGTAAGGCTAGCTATCGTAGTTAAGATTACATTTATTATACCTACATAAGATGAAAGAACATGAAAAATGGAAATGTTTTATTTTAACAATATACTAGTTAAAGTGAATGATATTATTATATATTCTTAATATCTGTCATTATGAATCAAAATTGTTTATCAAAATAGCTAGCAGCTTTTAAACAGCTTGTGAACAATTTATTTCTTGATTAGTTTTACAATCACAGGATACATCTTACCCCAACATAATCGGACATGTTCCTCTAAGATTTATATATCAATCTTTAGATATTTTAGCTTTGCGTTCTATCAAACGTACATAACAAACACATTGAAAATCAGAGTGTAAGTTTTTACTTCACATCGAAAGTCATCTAGTGATCAAGAATTTTTGATTATTCTTAACAAAAGACTATAAAAGCTCGTAGACCTTAATTACAACTAGTAACCAGCTAATAATAATTAGTAAACATCAAGTAAACAGATACTAAACATATATAAACCAGATACTAAACAGCTAGTAAGCAACTTGTATACATCTACTAAACATATAGAAACCAGATACTAAACAGCTAGTAAACAACTTGTATACATCTAGTAAACAAGTTGTATACATCTACTAAACATATAGAAACCAGATACTAAACAACTTTTATGCATTTACTAAAGATAAAGTAACCAGCTAATAAGAACTAGTAATCAACTAATAGACATCTACCAAGCAGATAGTAACCATCTAGTAATAGCTCATAACAGTTAACAACAGCTAGTAATCAACGTCCAAGCAGCTCAACCGCCATCATGAATCACGAAAACCAGATGAGTATTGTAATTAAAGAGTTTATTAAACGAATTCAGAATCTTAGACAATGATGCCTTACTCATACAAATAGTATACAAATAGAATAGAATTAGAAAACTAAAACTAGAAAAATAGTTGACAAAAAAAACCTATATTACCAGGTCCCAACACCTCTATCATAAACTTGAATCAGAAATTAAATTGAAAGACGCTCCTAAGCTAGCTAATGATGCTTTCGAAATATGTTATAATATTATTTTGGGTTAGAACAAATGAATGCTTTAAAAATAATCCAACATCTGAGAAAGATTACATTGTGAGAACTATTTTACATCTATCTATGGGAACTAAGCGAAAATCTGCGTTTGAAACGAAGATTAATAGCCGACACGTTTTTTACAGAGGAATGGTGTAAGAAAATTAATTATATACAAATATACATAAAATATAATTAATTATGAATTCAATGAAATAAGTTTACAATAATAAAATATATAAAAAAATATTGAATGATCCTACAAATTTTGTTTCTGACTATAATTACAAGTACAGATACAAATGAATGGGAAGTATTTTATTCAATGTCCTAGGGTCTTGGGCATGTGACTTTGATGACGATCAGGTAATGATAGATCACTGCAAGTGTGTTTGGCTAAAACATCTTAGAAACTTTAACTTGTGTACTTTGATAATTCTCAATAAGAGACTATAGCAACTCATAAAACTTGTTAACATTTAGTTACCATCTAAAACCAAGTACTTTACAGATACTATACAGATAGTAACCATCCAAAACCAAGTACTGTACAGGTACTATACAAAAAGTAACCATCAAAAAACAAGACGAAAAGGAAAGTAACCATCAAAATACTGCTAGGTAACAACTAAATACAACGAGTCCAACGTGTCAAGTCTATGTCGGCATGACTACTACCCTAAAAAATTGTATATCTCTGGATAATCTTCAAAGTCAATACCTATTAAATTCTGGATGGAGCAGTGGAGACAAAATTTCTACGGGATCCCCACTTACAATTTTTCTGTACCATTATTTGTTGGGATTGGCTGAGGCTTATAAAAAAGTTTTGTTAAATTGTAAACACGAACTAGTGTTGATGCTAACTAAGAATCTTGGTGAATCTTGAACAAACCAGAAATGAACAAACTTTTAAACTGGAGATTACGAATAAAACCTGGAAAATTCCCCATGTAAATCTGAGCGATTGTACAAAAATTAAGATGTACGATATTATTAAAAGTTGTGTAAACCTACCAATCGCATTCCAGAGTTTGGATTTATATGTTAACCCCAAATTGGGGTATGGGAGTCAACACAGCTGAAGTGTGAAATTGTCGGCTAACCGCGAAAAACCAAGATTTGCCATAGTTGGATTTACACTAAATGGAGAACTTATCAGAAATAACTTATCAAACTTGAAAGTTCACTTGAGTCATATCCATAATAATCTGAATGTTGAATTTAGTAAGAATTAGTATGCTCACCTATATGGTATGTATATAAGATTGCAATCTAGTTACTATAATCGTGAATCACAACCATTTTTGACTCCAAATGAATTTAAATTTAAGACCCCTATTATTGTGGTTGATCTTTCATATCAAAATGAATCAGTAAAAATTGGTCCTATTGATGTGAGAATTTTAATAGAACTAAAGACACCAAGTCATGAATATACCCAAGCTTCCTGTCTCCTCATACATGACCGTTTAGTTGAATATAACCCACTGAACGGACTAGCACAACGACTTGTTTAACATTAGAAAAATTTTGAAAGATACTGTTTCGATTGATGTTCAAGGTTTCTTTGATAATAATAATAATTTTATTCTAAAGGAAATTGGAATTCCACAAACTCGAAAGTATCTAAGGACAATTACAAGCGGAAAACAAATTATTTGTAAAGGTGTGGAAAAGAAACTATTTCTACAGACTTTTTTGGGAGTCGTCAGCTCATTAATATCGAGGAAATGGGCTGTCCGTCATTAAACACGTTTAAAGGAAACCGGTTTCCCTATTTTGAAACACACCTTAAGGGCGGAGTTTGTGCTCTTAACAATGCATACATTATTTTGACATTTTTTAAAAGTAGGTTCAAAACAATAAAATAATTTGTATACATTATTTTAAAGTTGAGACTAGATGTGTAAAGATGTGCAAGAAAACAAAATTAACCAAATGAAGTTTCATGAGGAAATTGACCAATTAATTAAATAATTTAAAGGACAGATAATTGGTCAGTATTTTCAATACCTTCTAAACACAAAATCTATGTTCATGAATCGAGGTGGACATGATCTCAGAACTATGAATTTTGGTGAGCAGTTAACATTTTGTAATCCTGAATTGACGTCGGAAACGTGCGCCTGCCTCTTCTATGCAAATCGCCGGAACGAAGCCAGAAATTTAATTTCAATATATAATAAAACATGGTCGCAATACAAAAATAAATAAATAAATGTTTTATTATGCTACAAAATAAACTTCTGACCTTTTATTTCGAGTTAAAATAATAAAGAATAAAGAGTTGAACACAACTTATGCTGCTGATGATGTATTAGATTTTGAAAAAGAACAAAATTCCAAGTACATTCAACAAAAATTGGTTGATGAACATAACGCACTACAAATTTTGACTTCCTATCAAATTTTATAAGTATACCATAGTATATATATATATATATCTATCTACTATATATGCGCTGCAATTATTTTATTTGTTTTATATATTTTCGATCGACATCATCATTATCATCTAGTATATCCGAATAATAAGTGGGAGGCTCTCTGTGTTGTGTGTGTGTGTATTATAGAGCGAGAAATTGTGAAAAGGAAAATTAAAGCAAGATAGAATGCGATATATAGTATAGATTCAGCTATAAAATTGACTGTATTTTGGTCAGTAGATTTAGTTTGTTGGAAAATATTCTCGAGTCTCTCTCTCTAGCGTTTCGAACAAACACAAAAAAAATGCATTTTCACGTATTCCTATTACTGTTAGTATGCGCAGTCGCTGGAACCACTTCAAATCAAACAACAACAACAACAACAACAGCAACAACAATACCAACACCACAACCCCGACAACATCAACAACAACAGCAACCACAACACCAACAACAACCAGCACCAAAGAATCAGCCTCAGCAGCAACCGCAGCAGCAGCAGCACCCTATGATGAAGCAGACAACGACTGCGTTTCAAAACCACCACTTATACCAAAATATGTCTATCATGTTAACATTACTATTAAATTTTTATTATTGCATTTGCTAATCTATCTTGCAATTGTAATATTTCAAATAGTCTTTTCTTGTTATATAGACTGCATCAATGCTGCGATGATTGACGATGCAGCAGAAGTTCGAAATAATAATAATAATAATCACGAACTTAATAATGTTTATTGTCCTCACAATGCTTAAAAAAAAAAAATGAAAATAAATTAAAATACTAATATTTCATATTGTTGTGAAATTGAAAAAATCGTATTTAATATTGGGTTGAGCGGGAGGGAGAGCGGGATGGAGAGCGGGAGTTAGAGCGGGAGGGTGAGGGAGAGCAAGAGCGGAAGGGGGGGAGGGACCCGAAAATTTTTTTATCACACATCTAAAAAATTTAAAGTCAATTTAAAAAACACATTTTTTTCTTAGTTATTACACACAACTTAAAAAAAAAAAGTTCAGCAAACCACCTATTCAAATAAAAAAAAATTGAGCGTGGGGGTAGAAATAAAAGAAATTAATAATTTTTTTTTGCATTGAATGCACTTGTCACACATCCCAAACAAAAAACACATACTTTGTATTGCAAGTGATTGTGAGAAAATATAGCATCCTCATACAATCAATCAGAAAAATTCTCAATAAATAGCGCTCGGCAGTCAAATTCAAAGGCAGTTCATAATTAACTTACATTGCCTAAGTTCGTGAACAATATAACCCACCACCACCACCACCACCACCACCACCACCACCACCAACATCCAGACCTAGAACCAAAACTAAGCAAGCAGAAAACATGGAGTCACAAACAAAAACCCAAACGATCAAATTCAAGCAAGTAGTAGTAGGAGCAGAAGAAGCATCAGGTTCATCCGGTTGGATCAGCAAACCTCTAATGAAAGTGCTTCGATGCGGCAGTTGAAAATGCGTGTGTTACAACACCCCGGTTACGTAAGCTCAGAAGAAGAAGAAGACAACGATGACTTCCCGATCTTAACTCAAATTCCTTAGGACACCATTGAGGATGATAACGTAGGTCTCCACCATAACCATACCTGCTGCGCCTAGACAATAAAAAAAAACATAAAAAAAGAATGTAAAATTGCAATTTATTCTTCATCTCTTTTTTTATTTATTTTTTATTATTAAAAAAAAAATTAAAGGACCCCAAAACGCAAGTTTCTAAATCTAACATTGATGGTGATGGTGCTGATGGTGGTACTGCTGCTGGTGCTTCTGGTGCTGGTGCTGCTGCTGAAAAGGAAGATCCGCGACCCAATAAGATGCTTAGATTCACCATTGTTAACTCTCTTGCTAAACGAGCATCTAACAACATTGAAGACGTTTTTGCTGTTGCCGATAAAGAAATTCAAGAATTAAAGGACGAAATTGAAGAATTTCGCAGGGACTACGATAATGTAATATATAGCAGCGACTTGAGGACCTTACGTACCATAAAAAACTGTTGACAGTAGGAACAGTACTGACGCCAGGAGACTACAGGGCCTTACGTCCCATCATGGGGCAATTCATGTGGGGAGCCTTTAACTTAATGAAACGCTATCGCTTTTTGCGCGAAAACTTGTCAAAAAATCCTAAAATTATTATTGAAGATGACGGCTTTTACGGTGCAGAAAAACAAACAGAAACAATATCTAATACCTTCAACGACCGTGTGTGTGTGTTTTTTTTTTTTTTTTTATTAAATAAGCTTAAATATATACAAGAATATAAGTGGTAGAAGAAGAGAAAAGGTAGAAAAAGTTCCGATCCCGCGGGACTGCCGCAAAGCTATACTTCGCGGGACGGATGGCGGTCAGGTTGCCGCTCGTCCTTATAACTCCATGCGTCGACTCCGTTCTCGACGCCTAAGATCCTTCAGGATGCCAGCGGCCATGTTGGCTATCGCGTCCCACTTGCTTTGATCTTCCAGCATGCAGCTGATCACGTTGTCCGCTGTCAGGTTACATACGGTTGTCGTTTCAGCTTCGGCTCGGTTCCTATCGTATAGGGGGCAGATGAATAGCGCGTGCTCCGCGTCTTCGATGCTTCCTGTGCCGCAGTGGTCGCAGTAGGGGTTTGGCTCGTGCTTAAACCTATGCAGGTATTCCTTAAAGCATCCGTGCCCGGAGATCATCTGCGTGAGGTAGAAGTCTACCTGTCCGTGTCGTCTCTGCAGCCAGGGTGTTAGACTGGGAATTAGCCTGTGCGTCCACCGCCCTGTGGTCGCATTGTTCCACCTCATTTGCCATGCCTCGATCGTGTTACCGCGTTGGGTCCTGCTTCCTCTGCTCCCAGTTCTTCGTTCTGCCGCCAGCAGGTCTATCGGTACAGTACCGGCTACCACTAGCGCGGCTTCTTCAGATACCGTGCAGAAGCTGCTTGTGATGCGCAGTGCGCAGCGTCTGTAGACAGCTTTGCACTGGCGGCTGTATGATGCGGTCTTCATAGCCTCGGCCCATATGGGCGCGGCGTACATTATGATAGATGTCACCACTGTCGCTATAATCCTTCTGCTGTGCTGCTTTGGTCCTCGAGTATTGGCCATCATCCTTGAGATGGCTGCAGTCGATCTGGATGCTTTGGCTGCGGCATACGATAGGTGCGTCTTAAACGATAACCTGTGGTCGATCAGTACTCCAAGATACTTGATTGAGGCGCTTGTTTCTATTAGAGTTGATCCGACTCGTATTGTGGCCTTCTCCACAGTCTTCCTGCTGCTTATGAGCACTGCCTCCGTTTTGTGCTCGGCGACTGCTAACCCGTTGTCTGTGAGCCAGCACATAAGGGTGTCTATCGAGAGGCTGCATCTATCCGTGATCTCATCGAGGGTTTTCGCTACCGTTAAAGCCAGGGGCTTTTTCGACTTTGGTTTTCGTTAGCGCAGCCAGGACTTCGGCTTCGCTGGTGAGAACAGTATCGCCTTCCCCGGTAGCTTGCCAGGTAAGGGGCGGCTGGGTGGGGAACAGGGTGGACACTATTTGGCCAAGCTGTACGTGGCCGGTAGGGGTCGGCTGTCTGTTGAGCTTACCCATGACCATCCTGTATGCTGACCCGAATGGCTCTGCATCCGCCGCTTCGCACAGCTCCTGGAAGCATCTGGCCTTGCTAACTTTAATCGCGTTCTTCAGCACCTTTCTCTTAGCTCTGTAGGTTGTTTCCCTTAGCTCCTGGCTTCCGCGTCCTCTGCTTCTCTGACACCTGCGCCGGGCCGCTAGGCAGTCTCTCCTCGCGCTCCCTATTTCGCATTCCACCATGGTACTGGTCTTCGCCCGTTACCACCTTTCGTGGCCTTCTCCATAGATGCGTCGCACGCCTCCTTCACTCTCTCGGCTATGTTCCTCGCGCATGTGTTAGCGTCTCCTGTAACGCAGACGCCTTCCATGTGTGCTAGGAGGGACACTGTGTTCAGGGTATGCGCTTTGTATGTCGTTTGGCGGCTGCTTGGGGCGGTCAGTCTGGGGCTTGTCTGGGTGATGATCAGGGCGTGGTCGCTGTGGGTGTATATGTCTGACACCCTCCATACACAGTTGCGTGCCAGTTCAGGGCTAGCGAAGGTCAGGTCGATGATTGACTCCCGACCTGACTTGCTGAAGGTTGGTCTATTACCTTCATTGAGTAGGCATACGTTTAACGAAGCCACTGCCTCAAGGAGGATGGTTCCCCGCTGCGTCTTACTAGCGCTGCCCCATGTTGTGGACCATGCGTTGAAATCACCTGCGATGAGGATAGGGGACCTACCGCGTGCGTCATCAGCGATCTCCTGCATTATTGTTCTGAATTCGCTAATGTGTGCGCTCGGGGCTATGTAGCAGCTGTAGAATGTGATGCCTTTGATCTTCGCTCTGGTGTATCCCGTCCTGGAAGCCCTTTGCGATAGGTGTCCAGGGGGCTGCCCGCAGCTCCATATTGCTGCTCTGCCGTCCGAACTGCGTTGCCATACGCCTTCGTGCTTGTCCTTGTAGGGCTCGCTGAGTATTGCCACCTCAGCCTGCTGCTCGATGACCGTCTGTGCTAGCAAGTCCTGCGCCGCTCTGCAGTGGTTAAGGTTCAGCTGTAGGACCTTAACCATTCAATTTATCGTGCATGGCTCTCCGGTATTCAGGGCACGCACTGCTGAGGGTCGAGTGTTCGGCCTCTCCTCCAGATTTTCCGCTTCTTGTGCAGATGATGCATTTTGGTTTGCCCTGGGTACAAGTTTTATACTTGTGGTCATCCTTGCCACATCTGAAGCAGGATTGCTGCGTGTTTTTGGCTGTTGCCTCTGACGCTGGACATCTGGCTGACATGTGGCCTAATCCCATGCATTTGTAGCATCGCCTAGGCTCCACTTTCTGTCTTATGCGGCAGACTACCCATCCAACCCTGATTTTCCCCTTGTCGAGGATCCGCTGCGCATGCTCAGGTCTGAGGTGGACCGTCGCCGTTTGGGTTCCGCCATACGCCTTCCGCATCCTAGGTGCAGCGCCCGCCGGGATGTCGCACTCCTCCTCAGCGTAGACTGCCTGTAGAACCTCCTCGCAGGTGGTCATTAGGTCTAGGTCGCGGATTTCCACTTGCACCGTGTCTTCCAGCATAGCCACTTCGGCTTTGCCGCTGAAGGCCGACTTGATGGCAGTATGCAGTTTCTGCGTGGCTGGGTCTGAGGGTTTCTGCATCTTGAGTATGTGTGTGTGTGTGTGTGTGTGTGTGTGTGTGTGTGTGTGTGTATGACGTGAGTTGAAGAGTATATATTCTTTTCTGTGTCGAGGAGGAAGACCTGCTATATTTAATAGGTCTTTTTACGCGATCAGAAAAATATATATTTTTAAAGCCTTCAAAAATGCGGAGAAAGTGACGTGAAAAAAAGAGTATTTTTTTTTTGTGTCGAGGAAAAATATTTGTTATATATTTAATAAAATAACTCTTTCCTCGACACCAAAAAAAATATATATTTCTAAGGCCTTCAATAATTGTGTGTAGAAAAAAAAGTGAAGTGTGTGATAAAAGAGTATTTTTTTTTGTGTCGCGGAAAAAGATTTGCTATATATTTAATAGAAGAACTCTTTCCGCGATAACAATAAAAATATATTTCTAAAGCCTTCAATAATAGTGTGTAGAAAAAAAAAGTGAAGTGTGTGATAAAAGAGTATTTTTTTGATGCTATCATGGAAAAAAATATCTGGTATATTTAATAGATGTTTTACCCATGATTACAACAAAAAATATATTTTTAAAGCCTTCAAAAATGCGGAGAAAGTGAAGTGAGATAAAGAGTAAATTGTTTTACTGTTATTGTGAGGAAAAATCTAATATATTTAATAGATCTTTCGTCAAGATGACGTCAAAAATATATTTAAAGCCTTCAAAAATGTAGAGAAAGTGAAGTGAGATAAAAAGAGTATAATGTTTTCTATGGCTTGTAAATTTTTTGTACTATATTAATATTCACATAGTAGAATAGTTTGCAAACCAAAGAATATAATATACAAACACAACCTTCAAACGAGAGTGAGAGGACAAGTGGGTGTGGTAGTGGGAGGGGAAGGGGGAGTGGGCGCTATCGAGTGTGAGAGTGCGAGGACAAGTCCGACGACAAGCGGGAGGGGAAGTGGGAGGGGAAAGTGAGCGCGGTCGCAAAGACGTCGGGAAGGCGGGAGGGGAAGTGGGAGGGGGAGTGAGCGCGGCCCCCAGAGTGTTCCACAACATTCCAGAACACTCCAGCACACTCCAGAACACCTCCGCCCAGCAGCAACAACAACAACTTCACCACCAGCACCAGCGGTAACAATTCTGATCCAGAACATACAATGCAAAATTGATCCAGAACATACAAATTCATCCTACTTACGCCACCAAGCCGCTAGGGGCTCTATGGGTTAGTTGGTGCGAAAGGGCTAGGTAGTGCTAGCTACAGGCAATATCTCCATTCCTATCGCACTCTCTTTAGCTGAGTTACGCGTATTTGAGAGTCGATGGATTGACCATAGCGTTCTCTCGTGTTATTTTTTGTTTGACAGATAAGACGTTCCTGTACTTACGTTTTTGTTCTAAAAATCGAACAAAATATGGATGTCTTCATTGTGTCTTCATTGTTAAGAATTTTAGTATTAAGTACATCAATTTTTGTGTCCATACGATCATAGGATCGTTAATAAGCAAGCCCAGACGATATTTTCTAAACGGAATTTCTTGATCTTTAAAGATAAATATTTCATTTCTTTGAATATTTTACAATTAATAACGAGCTGTACTAAATCAGTGATTTCATTTTTGACTGCCATGAAATCATCATGATCTGGTGTTCCTGCTATCCAAATGTTGCCTTATTCATTAATACCTCTTTTTGATCTGTTCGGTATGATTTGTGAGACAAGTAATTCGATCATTTTTAGATCTTGGAATATTTCTCAATGAAAATATTGGCTTTCGAACATCTTTGGTATCCTTGTAAAGAAAGAAATCATGCTTTGTAATCCATTATTTTCTGATTTGGTTGTAGCTACCAGCAATAATAAGTACATTATTCAAATCATTATCTCGAATTTTGGACAAAATTATCCTTATGAATCGTACGGTTTCTGTTACTTATGATAGGTTTATTAGAAAGGTTTTCCTTAACTATTTGTTTTTATATCCTTGTACAGGGTATTATGATTTCAGTCAGAAGTTCTGAATGCAGTGAAGGAGACGTTTCCAACCCCATAAAGTATATTTATTCATGATCAGCATCACTAGACGAGTCGATCTAGCCATGTCCGTCTGTCCGTCCGTTTCTACGCAAACTAGTCTCTCAGTTTATAAGCTATCGGGCTGAAACTTTTTCAAAAGTCTTCTTTCTTTTGCAGTTAGTATATAAGTCTGAACCAGCCGGATCGGACAACTATATCTTATAGCTCCCATAGGAATAATCGGAAAATAAAATTTTTACAAATATATCTTTGGTGTTTATACCCGTTACTCGTAGATTAAAAGGGTGTACTAGATTCGTCGGAAAGTATGTAACAGGCAGAAGGAAGCGTTTCCGACCCCACAAAGTATATATATTCTTGATCAGGATCACTAGCCGAGTCGATCTAGCCATGTCCGTCTGTCCGGATGAACGCTGAGATCTCGGAAACTATGAGAGCTAGGCTATTGAGATTTGGCGTGCAGATTCCTAAGCTTCTTACGCAGCGCAAGTTTGTTTCAGCAATGTGCCACGCCCACTCTTACGCCCACAAACCGCCCAAAACTGTGGCTCCTACAGTTTTGATGCTAGAGTAAAAAGTTTAACATAAGTGTATTCTTCTCATCAATACCTATCGATTCACCTAAAAAAAAGTTTGACACGCCCACCTTAACGCCCACAAACCGCGAAAACCTGTGACGCCCACAATTTGCATGCTAGATAAAAAATTTTAACTGAAATGTATTGGTCTCGTCAATACCTATCGATTGATCCAAAAAAAAATTTGCCACGCCCACTCTAACGCCCATAACGCTTAAATCTGTATACCGCCGGTAGGTGGCGCATTTTAAACTCGCTTTGCTGCTTGCATATCTCTATTTAGCTGAGTAACGGGTATCTGATAGTCGAGGTACTCGACTATAGCGTTCTTCCTTGTTTTTAAATATAAACTCCTAGGCTTGGAAATAACATCCTTTAATTTTTTTTGAATTTCTAATTAAATCTTATCAAAATCGGGCGACTATATGATATAGCTGGCAAAGGAACTATCAGAAAATTGGTGGGAACAAAATATGAAACAAATAGTTTCTGTGTTTTTTAACATATAACCTCCTACACTTGGAAATAAGATTTTTTAATTAGTTCTGAATTTCTTATTTAATATTCATCAAAATCTGACGACTATATCATATAGCTGCCATAGCAACAATCGTAAAATTGGTGGGAAAATAATATGAAACATATGATAGCTTCGGTCTTTTTTAACATATAACCTCCTACGCTTGAAAATAACTTTTTTTAATTAGTTCTGAATTACGAATTTAGTTTTATCAAAATCGGACGACTATATCATATAGCTGCAATAGAAACGATCGGAATATTGGTGGGAAAATAATGTGAGTCAAATTATTAGCTTCGGTGTTTTTTGACATATTATCTTATACTATTGGGAATATCATTTTTTGCATTTTTAAATTTAATAATTATTACTGCATGGGTATAAAACCTTCGGCTTGCCGAAGTCAACTTCCGTTCTTGTTTTTTAAATGGTTATAACCAATAAGTACATCTGAATATAGCCATTCTATTTCATAAAATATATATCGTGTTTCATATATAGTTATAATATCATAGTATTTAATAATTGAATATCCATTCAGTGTGGGTACTCTTTTATATATTGGAAGCTCATTTCTATTTCCTGTTTTAATTTAGCACGAGGTTGCCCCAGTGTCAAATAATATTTTTAACTTTTTATTTATTTTCCTATAAAGTAGGGTAAGCCTACTCCGGTTTTTTGTCTAAAAAATCGTGATTCTCAATATTTTTCAATCTCATGGCCTTGTTAGCCGCTTGGTAAACAGTTCCAGTTTGAACTCTTTTATTTTGAACCTGAGCTTTCTGAGTGTTCTGGTTTTCATTTCTTTCGGTTTAATCCCACTTGTTCTGATAATAATTGTTATTTTGATTTTGATTTATAATAGCCTTAATTACAGCTGCTATTGACCCTTATGTGAATATGAAAAGACTCGTCTATCTTTATTGGCTCTAGCTTATCTTGTGACTGTATTCCACTGATTTTGTTGATTAAGACTGACCGGGTTCCATGAATTATTTTTACTTTGATTATAATTATGTTATGTTTCCCCTGAGAAGTTGAGAAAATTTCTAATTCTTGAACTGTCTTTCTATGCTTTTCGTTTTTTTCTGATGTTATTTGCATATTCATACCATAAGTCATATTAGTTTTATTGATTGATAGAGTAAATTACAGTTACAGTTAATAATTAACCGTACCATAATAATCCATTATGGATAATTTTCACTGACTCAATTCACTTAATTCTTGTTCGATAATATGCATGGGACGATTGTCACTAATGACAAAGTAAAGTCTGGCCATTATGGTATTGTGAGATTGTGCAAGCAAAAGGAAAGTCGCGTTTTTGCAGAGCTCCCGAAATAGTTGCTCAAAAGGTCCATAAAATCCACAAACAAACAATTTCCATCGGACTATGAGCCGCCTGTGGTCTGCGATCATTTAGAGGCCAAATCGTGCGTGTAATCTCCATATTTTTGAATAAAAACACTTAAAACGCAAAGAAAGGAAACATTCACACACATATACTGCAGTGCATAAAGACTGAAAACTTCCGAAAACCCACTCAAATCAATAACTCATTCAAGGTAGCTCGCACGTTGGACACACAATTGCTGCAACAAATTGATGCAAAATTGACGAGTCAACGGAAGAAAATCAATATGGAACTGTTGCAGCTGATCGACGATAATTTTGCGGAGCAAAGGGAGTCACTGGGTAGAGAGTATCGAGACAGCGAGGCCCGCTTTCTCAACACTGTACAGACAAAATTCGATGCAATGAACACAGAAATGCACAACCATACGAAACGAGTGCAAGAGTTGGAAACCGAGGCAAAAGAGGTGAGTGCACTGAAACAACAAGTGTGTGAACTGGATGCTCAACTGGCAGCAAAGTGCAATGCACAGGAGGTCGCGGATGTTGCATGCAACCTGCGCTGGCATGGTGTACCGCAAGTCGAGGGCGAAAATTGGAACACCCTTTTCATTCGGCTTTGTTTCTCACTACACCTGACCCCTCCTCCGCGCGTTAGGTTTATTTTTCGAGTCCGACCGCGCCAAAGAAACTCACTTGTTGACCGGCGAAAAAGCTGCGCTGCTGCGGGCGATGGGAGTGCACCGACGAACAACCAAATCGCAGCTGAGCTTACAGCTGATCGGTTTTGACTCACCGGCATTTATATACTTAAACGAACAATTAACGAAAACAAATTACGAAATTTTTAAGCCTGCCATGCGAGATGCTTACTACGTGCAAAGCTCTAATGAGCTTTCTGATCTGAGTAGTGATGTGGGCGAAATCAACTCAAGCAGAGATGCCGCTTTAGAGAATAATTCATTTCGTAATTAAAATATTTTCTATCTCTATATTAGGATTTCAAATTAGTCTAATATCTTTAACTCCTGTAAGTCATATGTTTAGGATCAGCCGCATTGTTAATTTAGTAGTTTGCCTTATTTTTTTTCGAATGTGCGGTCCTAGTTTTTTTTTTTTAATTTAAAACTATTCACAATGGAAGAAAACCTGAATAATTCAACAGCAAATAGTCATGCCCTTCTGTGCATCCTGGCAAAGCAGAGACCTGGTCTCAAGATTTGTCATATAAATGCCCAAAGCCTACCAAAGAAAATTGAAGAGTTTAGGTACATGTTTGTAAATTCGGTAATTGAAGTTATATGCATGTCTGAAACATGGTTTGTCCAGAGTCTATGTGATGTGCTAATATCGTGTGATGGATATAATGTGTACCGTTCTGATCGTGTTAGTCATGGGGGAGGAGTTGCTATATATGTAAACAAAAAATTTAAAGCCAAAATTATTTGCCAACACACAATAAACAGTGCAATAGAATATATTCCGCATTGCAACATAAATTATGATGATCTAATCAATATTCTGACAGACTTTACAGTAAACTTCACTGTTGAAATCCTTGCAGGCGATTTTAATAGTGATATTCTGAGGGAATCTCACCTTACCAGCAACAAGGAATCGCTAGGTCTGAAACCAGTAAATCTTTCATTTCCAACCCACTTCAGCAGAGCACGTAACACATTATTAGATTGGGTTTTTGTGATTGATGTTAATAAAATATGTTTGTCTGATCAGCTAATCTTTCCATCCTTTTCAAAATATGACCTTATATACCTGACCTATAACTTCGACTTTAACTACATGGACCGTACAATATTTTATCGTGATTTTAAGAATATTAACTATATACTGTTGAACGAAGTATTCGACCAGTGTGTATGGAACAATGTTTACAGTCTTCCAACAGTTGATCGTCAACTTAACTTTCTACTACTTAATATTAGCTACTTATACGATAGCTTTGTTTCAGTTAAAAGTAAAACATTTCGACCGTCCAAAATACAATGGTTTACCAATAGTATAAAATTGGCACATATAAAACGTAATGAAGCACACCAGAAATGAAAAGATACAAAACACCACAACACCACAGCATGTTTGTTTCTCTGAGAAAAACGGCTACCAAACTAATCGACTCTGCAAATCAAACTTTTTAAACCAAAAATTTCAAAACTCAACCTCTTTGAATCAAACATGGAAACAGATTGGTAAACAAAGGACATCACTTAAACTAGATGTTGACATAGATGAACTCAACCTTAAATTATCAGAATGCCATGTTCCTGAGGTCACAACAAACACGTACTTGAATTCTGTACCTGAAAACATCTGTGGTACTAGGTTTAGATTTATGTGTGTTGACCAATGTGATGTTTTAGAAAATATTTTTAAAATTAAGTCTAACGCAATTGAAGATATTCATCTTAAGTTTATAAAAATTCTACTTCCTAAACTTATCCCTTACCTTACGCACACATTTAACACGGCTCTTACCACGTCTACGTTCCCGGATTGCTGGAAAACCGCCAAAATTATCCCAACACCTAAATCAAACAAAGAATACCGGCCGATATCTATTCTTCCGTACCTCTCGAAGGTGTTCAAAAATATTGTCGCATCACAAATAAATAATTTTATGTCTGTCAACAGCCTCTTAAATGACCATCAATCTAGATTTAGAAAAAATCGTAGCTGCTCTTCAGCCATCTTAAAAAGAACTGAAGATGTTCGTCAACAGACGGATAACTCGTATGTCACCTTCTTATTATTGCTGACCTACAGCAAAGCGTTCGACACAGTAAATCATAAAATCCTGTGCTAAAAACTCAAAAATCTGTATTTCTTCTCCAATACTGACGTCAAACTTTTGTGATCGTTTCTTAAAAACTGTCGCCAATATGTTGTATCGTCAAATATTTCTTCTTCGTTTGCCTTTCTGAAGCGTGGTGTATCCCATGGTTCGGTTCTTGGACCACTATTATTCACACTATATATAAATTATCTTCCGTCTGTGCTGTCGACATGTAATGTCCATTAATATGCTGATGATGTTCAAATGTATGTTATTCGTCCCTTAAACAGAATAAGTGAGTTTTTAGATATTTGTAGAGTGGAGCTTGGAAAAGTAAATGAATGGGCAAGAAACAACGGTCTTGCCATCAATCCATTAAAATCAAAGTGCTTAATCATTTTTAAGAAGAAATTATGCAATATTGAACTATTCCCCCTGATGATTAACGAAACACCAATTGAGTACGTGGAAACCGCCAATAGTTTGGGTATCACATTTCATAGAACCTTGAACTGGAATGACCACCTAAACAAAGCTGTTGGCAAAGCATACGGACTAATAAGATCCTTGTTACTAGTTAAATGTTCCTTACCTGTTAGTGTGCGTCTTCTAAATGCGAAGTCTTGTATAATACCCACACTCTTCTATGGTTTAGAGATCTATGCAAATTGTGATGTAGCAAGTCAACATAAGCTGAAAATAGCATACAATAGTATTGCGCGTTTTATATTTAATTTGCATAGATCTGACCATGACTCAATTTTCTTACAAGATATTTGATATAAGCTTGGCAGATTATACGAAAAGTAGGACAATAATCTTTTTACACAAAGTTACCAGAGAGCCATCATACTTATTTGAAAACTTACAGTTCTCCAGACCCACAAGAACAAAGAATACTATCTGCATCCGACACAGGTTTCTGCTTTCAAATAGACAATTTTTTATAAATGCGATTAGAACGTGGAACGAGCTTCCCAACTACATAAAATAAACTAGGAGCGCAACACTATTTAAGACAAAACTTCTCTCACACGTAAAAAATAGCAGTTCTAGTCTGCTTTAAGGTATAATATCCTATCTTAACATTGCGACTTATCCCCAAAAACCTTTTCCTCAGCTTTTTAATTTCGATTAAACTCCATTTGTCATTCTAAATGCTCAACAATTAATGTAACAATGTATGTCATTAGATTTAAGAACCAATTTTGACCAAATTTAAATCTGTTTACCAGTTGTGACTAGCGCAGTAATTTATTAGCTTTAGAACTTGTAGCGCTAGGAAGCCTAAAAAAATAAATAATAACAATAATAATATTGCGGCTAGCTCAGTAGATTGTGTGTTCGTCTCACCAAATTTAAACAACCGTGACCGCCCAGTAGCTCAGTGAGAAAGCACAGAATTCACGGGCTCGTAGTGGGTTTATTGCGTGTATAATATTACAGCGGCTTGGTGGCTCGGCTGGCCTTGATATCGTCACTAGTGGCCTTCGGTACCTCCGACGGCTCCTGGTCGCCTCGATAATTGCTCGCCTCGTTGACTCAGTGCTCCGGTCCTGTAGCTCCCTCAAGATCCTTAAAGCTTCCTGAAGATGCTCGGCGCTGCTCGTCTCTGATGCGTTGACGACTACTTGTAACGAACTTGAAATCGCAAGGAGATCAGCCACGTGGGCCTAGGGAAGCGATACCGTTCTCAGACTTGGGTGAACAGATACTGCGCTCTCCAGGATTACTCCTTTTGACACACAACCGCTCTGTCCCAGATGGTCACACTGGGTTTGGCTGACAGTCCAAGTTACGCAATGATTCTGCCTAGCGCTTTACTTCGTTTCTACGCCTAGTGCAATCGAACGTTCCACCCTAGCCTCACCCCTCTCTTTCTCCACACCTTGGTCACCAATTTCTCTTTCTGAATCCCTTCTACAACCGCTCTTCGCCGCGCCGCTATTAAGCGAATTCGTCGCGTATCTGGTAAGCGGCCGGCCATCCGTGGAATTTGTGGGAAGTTATTCAACTCCTCCCATTCCCCCCTTACTTCGGGAAACATTTAAAACTCGTTCCTTTTCTCTGACGTTTCCTTGAATATAATAGCCTTTGAGTCCGTGCGACGCTGATTACCTCGGCGCTCCCTTGTTGCACCCTCGATGTTTTTAACTCCATTGAATACCTACAGCGCTGGTCATCCTCCTTGTAGCCATTTTAAATCTTCCGCGCCGATCCTCCATCTGGTTCCATTGGGCACCAGTACCCATCAACTATCGATAACCCAGCGGGACTCCCCGATAACCATCAGCTACCGATATCGCTGGGGCGGCGTTGCCACTCGATTGCAGCGATGATTACCATAAACGATGTTTCCATTTTTCAGTGTACCCATCGATCGCACATCGTCCAGTGCCAATCGACCGCCTAATTGAGGCGCCCCCTTCCCTAGTTTTTGGTGATTGTGCAAATTTCATGGGTTAGTTTCCAACTTTCTAAATTCCTTTCTCTCTCATCCTTTCTCTCTCCGTAGTCTCCTCTTTCGCCCATCACTCGTCCTCAACCAGTTGAACATGGCTTTACGCTGGCAACATTCGAGAGAGAGTGCGGAGAGGACTCGCATTTGCTTCGCAACCGAAGAAACAGTTGTGTATTGTGGTGTTTGTTTTTATTGCTTCCTGGATTAACCTTTTCTTTTATTTCAGATTACTTACGCTACTATGTATGCCCCTTTTCTTCGACACATTGCTTTCAGCCGCATTTCCCCAGCCCAATGACAGTTTTCGTGTTTGTGCTTCCTTTTTTTAAATTTCATTTTTATTTATTGCTACCCTGCGAACACTCTCATGCCTGCGAGCCCCAACCCCACCCGGAATGCGCGACCATCATTCCTCACCCGTACGCTACGCCTGACACCCAGGAAGCGGGCCTCCTTCACCACCTGCACATCCTCGATTCCATTGGGCCATTCCTCCTTCCCGATCTCTCGCCATCGCTGATCTTCCGTCGCCGACATCACCCGCATCAACTTCGGCCTAGCCACCTCCTCGGCGATTTCTGGCGCGGAATGCTACCGTTTCAGTGGCGAAAGGACACCCTTTTCCAGCGGCTCGTCCTCTTCCGGTGCTGTCGTCGTGCCGTCCGTTGCTGCTGACGCCGGTGTCGTCGGTCTTGTGCTCGGTGTCGGTGGGGTCCATATCCTCCGCGGGTCCATCCGGCCATGTCCAGACGACCGTCTGCTGCCGCCACCTCGTCCCACCTCGTACCCAGGGTTCTCCCACAGCTGCTTCTCCTCCTCCTCGGCCTCCTCTTGGGCTTGCCACTCGACCTCTGCCGAGTCAGTTGGGATTTTTGCGGTGGCCTGGTTGAACGCCCATCGATGCCGCCAGTGCCTCTGCTCCACACACGGGCATACCACTAACTCGACGTCGCTGTCCGAGCTGACGACCGGCTCGGGCACGCCTCGCTTTGTGATCCGCCGTGGAGGTCTGGTAGGACGGGCTGTCGACCATCCTTGCCCCGGGCTGGATCCTCCGGATGGCTGGTGGGCAGCCATTATCCTGCGCGTTTCGCTCCTTGTCACACGTGCAAGTTATCCAGCTCATGATCCCAGCCTCCTTACCAAATTTATAAACAAATTCTTTATAAACAATTCTCAGCTGAGAACGCCTCCCAGCAGCTTTATCCAAAGTCATAAAGAATTTCTTATAAAAAACTCCTAGCTGGGAACCCCTTATTCAGTTTTCGAACAGAATCCCAATTAGGTCCCCCATTTCAGTAAAAGTTCATTATTAAGATTCAATTGCGCCGCGGTTCTTCTAACAAAAACGAAGCTGGGTCTAATGTAAACATAAGCATACGGTCAACACCCGGCGAGCCTAAAAACTGCAGAGTAATCCGTTTGCAATCGACCAGAGAATTTGATTATACAATTTCCCGACTCTCTTGGGTCCAACTCTAAGTGAGCTCCCCAATTCTCTTTAACCGAGGATTGCTTATCAGATAATTGGCCCTTAGCGTGGCAGTCCAAGAAGAAGAAGAAGAAGATAGTGTTCTAACATAGAATTATTGTTAACAGTAAAATAAAAATCGATATTAAAGAAAAGTAGTAATTAAGTGAAAAAAAAATTTAAAATAAATTTTTTTTAATAATTTAGTAGTGAAAAAATTAATTAACGCCCAACGTAGTGCCACGCTTAATTTGTACTAACTATAGCATTAAAATAAAAAACTATCGGTTTTAAAGTGCGAAGCAAAATGCGTGGTTTAATAAAAACCTAACCAACCGACAAAAAGTTTGCGTTGAAAGCAAAGGAGGAAATTAATAAGTGAAATAATCCCCTTTACTTGCAGTAATCCGCTAATTAGTAATCGACATAATAAACCTGCAGCTTAACAAAAAAACACAAAACGGTCTCAAAAAAAAAAAACAAATAATTCACAAAATTAAACAAAAATGTAATAATTCACAAAAATATCAACTCAGAAACCAATTTAAATACAATTACAAATCCAAAAACAAATTCAACAAGAAGGAAGACCTGAGGGCAATCCCTTGCTAAACTGTGACGATCACAAAATAAATTGAAAAAAGAGCTGAGGGCAATCCCTCGCTAATCATTTGCAGCCGCAAAATAAATCGAAGGAAGAGCTGAGGGCCATCCCTCGCTAAAACCACCAATAAGGACGACCCCAGCAAGATCATCAAAAGAAAACAGAAGACATCCCATAAACCCAGGAAGAAAATAAGACAATTAGTGAGCGTATACTGTATATTTTTTTATAAGTATTATAAGCAAAAAAAAATTTTTTAATAAAATCAAATAAGGTGGAAGACTTAATTAACGATTTTGAAAGAATTCTCACCATGGCTCTACACCAACATGCAATGGCTTCTAGCAGCCAAGCTAATAACTAAATGAGCGATTTAATGGCACATATTGTCAATAATGAGTTGAATCCTTTAAGGAATGAGATCGTGAGTCTAAAAGCAGAACTAAATCAAAATATAAAAAAGGTTGAAGATTGTCAAGTAGAAGTCATTGACCCAAATATTAAATGTGAAACTTCATTTGAATTTATCAAATCAGTCAGGGAATTTAATGGTGAAGAAGACAAATATCTGAGTTGGAGGGATTCTTTTCTGCATTGTCAATCTTAAGAAACAAAATAGCTTGTACAGCAAACGATGCCCTAACACATAATGGAACAGTACTAAATTTTGACGCCATAATGGCGAGGTTGGACTCGTTTTAGCGACAAACGTCCATTTCATATAATTGAACAAGACTAAGGAGTGCTTAGTCAAGAAAAAACTGTCCATAATGGAATATAATGGGAAAGTTAATAAAAAACTAACTCTTCTAATAAATAAAACCATTATGACTTACGGCAGAAATAAACCATTCACTGCTGAAATGAACGAAAAACACAAAAAGACAGTACTAAGAGTATTCATAACCACCAGACTTACCGAACGCTATGGTAATAGTACAAGAACATGAAAGCAATAATTTGAGGGGTCAATTCGCAAACAATTTCACATCATCACAGCGCAAGAATTATGAGTCAAATTTATTCGGGTACCAAAACTCAAATAATAGACCCAGGCAAAGTGACCATAATAACTGTAATAGTAATCAAAGGAATAATAAAAACTTGAGGTTTAACCAAGTCGATAGCCAGAATAAAAGCAATTATAATCAAAATAAAAATCATAATTGGAATCAGGGCAGACAGTATAATCCACAATATAATTCCCACACTCAATGGAATTCCAATAAAACTCACCAAAACAAGCCAGAACCGATGGACTAAGAGGAATCCTTACAGTAGTATGGAAACGCGGATTCTGGGACAATTAGCATATTAATGGCCCCCGCCCCCCTTACTAATTAGCATATTAATGACCCCAGCCTCTCACTAATTAACATATTAATGACCCCCGCCTCTTCATTAATGTATGCGGGTTCTGGGACAATTAGCATAATCCATAAGTTATCTGATTTTAAGGGGTTTAGATGTCATAAAAATGTCACGATCATATCCATAAAGAGTATACTAAATTGCCCCCCAACCCCACACCACCATGTGACAATACTGATCACGTGACCTATTTGCGTCATTATCAGCAATTAATATTCAGCAGGTGTTGCTGTACACGGGAGAAAGGTCGCACACTTTCCCCACATCCCCATGTGACAATATTGATCATGTATCCTTTTCCTCATTATCAGCAATTCATATTCAGCAGGTGTTGCTGTGCACGTGAGAAAGGTCGCAAACCCAAAACATCTAAAGCTGGTTTCCTTAGAGGGACATGTCCGATTATGTTGGGGAACAACGTTTCCTATGATTGTAAAACTAATTTAGAAATTAAAAGAACCCCAATAAAATAAATCCCACAAGTCAATGATTCTAAGATGTCAAATATTTTTAAGCAGACTTTTTTTTTCGCCCCAGAATGTTTAACTGGTAAATTTTTTCAAGATCTCTCCTTTCTACAAACATATCATAAAAGGGATTCAAGAAAGAGCTACCTGAACATGCGCACCTGTCTATTACCTGACCGGAATAAAAGGGACACATGCACAAGTCTGAAGGCGCACGCCCATTGACAAAATCATGAGCCTCACGCCAACGACCTCACGGCTGAGTGCTAGCTCTAATACGTTCCCATAATAGGGGTTGAAATCACGACCGCGACAACTCGCAAGTAGCCGACATATCTCAGTCACGGAAATATTTTCCATTCTCCGTAACTGTAATTTTAGCTCGAAATAAAATGTCAGAAGTTTATTTTGTACCATAATAATACATTTATTCATTTATCATGGTATTGCGAACATTTTTGTTATATATAGAAATTAATTTTCTGCTTTGATTCCGGCGGTTTGCATAGAAAAAGCAGGCGCACGTTATCGACGTGATTTCTGGATTACAAAATGTAAAGTGTTCACCATAATTCGTAGTTTTGAGGTCATGTCCACCTCGGTTCATGAACATAGTTTTTGTGTTTAGAAGGTATTGAAAATGCTGACCAATTATTATTATTATTATTGTTATTATTATTATTTATTGTTTTAGGCTTCCTAACGCTACAAGTTTTAAAACTTATAAATTACAGCGCTAGTCACAACTGATAAACATATTTAAATTTGGGCAAAATTGGTTCTTAAATCTAATGACATACATTGTTACATTTATTGTTGAACATTTAGATAAATAGAAATGAAGTTAAATCGAAATTAAAAAACTAAGGAAAAGGTTTTGGGGATAAGTCGCAATGTTAAAATAGGATAATATACCTTATAGTAGACTAGAACTGCTATTTTTTAGGTGTGAGAGAAGTTTTGTCTTAAATAGTGTTGCGCTCCTAGTTTCTTTTATGTAGTTGGGAAGCTCGTTCCACGTTCTAATCGCATTTATAAAAAATTGTCTATTTGAAAGCAGAAACCTGTGTCGGATGCAGATAATATTCTTTGTTCTTGTAGATCTGGAGAATTGTAATTTTTCAAATAAGTACGATGGCTCCCTGGTGTGTATAACTTTGTGTAAAAAGATTATTGTTCTACTTTTCATATAATCTGCCAAGCTTATATCAAATATCTTGTAAGAAAATTGAGTTACATGGTCAGATCTATGCAAATTAAATATAAAACGCGCAATACTGTTGTATGCTATTTTCAGCTTATGTTGACTTGCTACATTACAATTTGCATAGATCTCTAGACCATAAAAGAGTGTGGGTATTATACAAGACTTGGCAATTAGAAGACGCACACTAACAGGTAAGGAACATTTAACTAGTGACAAGGATCTTATTAGTCCGTATGCTTTGCCTGCAGCTTTGTTTACGTGGTCATTCCAGTTCAAGGTTCTATTAAATGTGATACCCAAATTATTGGCGGTTTCCACGTACTCAATTGGTGTTTTGTTAATCATCAAGGGGAACAGTTCAATATTGCATAATTTCTTCTTAAAAATGATTAAGCACTTTGATTTCAATGGATTGATGGCTAGACCGTTGTTTTTTGCCCATTCATTTACTCTTCCAAGCTCCATTCTACAAATATCTAAACACTCAATAATTCTGTTTAAGGGACGACTAACATACATCTGAACATCATCAGCATATAAATGGACATTACATTTCGACAGCACAGAAGGAAGATCATTTATATAAAGTGTGAATAATAGTGGTCCAAGAACCGAACCCTGGGGTACACCACGCTTCAGATAAGCAAACGAAGAACAAATATTTGACGATATAACATATTGACGACGATTTTTAAGATACGAACACAAAAGTTTGACGGCAGTATTGGAGAAGAAATACAAATTTTTGAGTTTTGAGCACAGGATATCATGATTTACTGTGTCGAACCCTTTGCTGTAGTCCAGCAATAGTAAGAAGGTGACATACGAGTTGTCCGTCTGTTGACGTATATCTTCGGTTATTTTTAAGATGGCTGAAGTGCAGCTACGATTTTTTCTAAATCCAGATTGATGGTCATTTAAGAGGCTATTGACAGATATAAAATTATTTATTTGTGATGCGACAATATTTTTAAACACCTTCGAGAGGTACGGAAGAATAGATATCGGCCGATATTCTTTGTTTGATTTTGGTATTGGGATAATTTTGGCGGTTTTCCAGCAATCAGGGAACGTAGACGTGGTAAGAGCCGTGTTAAATGTGTGCGTAAGGTATGGGATAAGTTTAGGAAGTAGAATTTTTATAAATTTAGGATGAATATCGTCAGGTCCAATTGCGTTAGACTTAATTTTAAGAATATTATCTAAAACATCACATTGGTCAACACACATAAATCTAAACCTAGTATCACAGATGTTTTCAGGTACTGAATTCAGGTACGTGTTGGTTGTGACCTCTGGAACTTGGCATTCTGCTAATTTAAGGTTGAGTTCATCTATGTCAACATCTAGTTCCTGTGATGTCTTTGGTTTACCTATCCCTAGAGTTTTAATCTGTTTCCATGTTTGACTCGAAGAGGTTGAGTTTTTAAATTTTTGGCTAAAAAAGTTTGATTTTGCAGAGTCGATTAGTTTGGTAACCGTTTTTCTCAGAGATACAAACATGCTGTGGTGTTGCGGTGTTTTGTATCTTTTCCACTTCTGGTATGCTTTATTTCGTTTTATAATTGCCAATTTTATATTATTAGTAAACCATGGTTTTTCGGACGGTCGAATTGTTTTACTTTTAACTGGGACAAAACTATCGTATAAGTGGCTAATATTATGTTGTAGAAGTTTAAGTTGACGATCGACTGTTGGAAGACTGTAAATATTGTTCCATACACACAGGTCAAATGCTTCGTTCAACAGTATGTAATTAATATTATTAAAATCACGATAAAATATTGTATGGTCCGTGTAGTTTAGGTCAAAGTTATAGGTCAGGTATATAAGGTCATGTTTTGAAAAGGACGGAACGATTAGCTGATCATACAAACATATTTTATTAACATCACTCACAAAAACCCAATCTAATAATGTGTTACGTGCTCTGCTGAAGTGGGTTGGAAATGAAAGATTTACTGGTTTCAGACCTAGCGATTCCTAGTTGCTGGTAAGGTGAGATTCCCTCAGAATATCACTATTAAAATCGCCTGCAAGGATTTCAACAGTGAAGTTTACTGTAAAGTCTGTCAGAATATTGATTAGATCATCATAATTTATGTTGCAATGCGGAATATATTCTATTGCACTGTTTATTGTGTGTTGGCAAATAATTTTGGCTTTTAATTTTTTGTTTACATATATAGCAACTCCTCCCCCATGACTAACACGATCAGAACGGTACACATTATATCCATCACACGATATTAGCACATCACATAGACTCTGGACAAACCATGGTTTAGACACGCATATAACATCAATTTCCGAATTTACAAACATGTACATAAACTCTTCAATTTTCTTTGGCAGGCTTTGGGCATTTATATGACAAATCTTGAGACCAGGTCTCTGCTTTGCCAGGATGCACAGAAGGGCACGACTATTTGCTGTTGAATTATTAAGGTTTTCTTCCATTGTGAATAGTTTTAAATTTCAAAATAAAAAAACAAGTACTGCACACCAGACAAAAAATTAGGCAGACTACTAAATTAACAATGCGACTGATCCTATACATATGAATAACAAGCGATAAAGATATTAAACTAATTGGAAATCCAAATATAGAGATAAAAAATATTTTAATTACGAAATGAATTATTCTCTAAAGCGGCATCTCTGCTTGAGTTGATTTCGCCCACATCACTACTCAGATCAGAAAGCTCACTGGAGCTTTGCACGTAGTAAGCCTCTCCTCCGTCTATAGGCTTAACAAATACGTCTCCACGGCGAGTAAAGACGGCCGCTACGCGCTTTTGTTTTTTGAGGCGCATGGCATGCTTAAAAATTTCGTAATTTGTTTTCGTTAATTGTTCGTTTAAGTATATAAATGCCGGCGAGTCAAAACCGATCAGCTGTAAGCTCAGCTGCGATTTGGTTGTTTGTCGGTGCACTCCAATCGCCCGCAGCAGCACAGCTTTTTCGCGCACGTGATCCATTTTTATTATTATTATTGGGTCAACAAGTGAGTTTCTTTGGCGCGGTAGGACTCGAAAAATAGACCTAACTCGCGGAGGAGGGGTCAGGTGTAGTGAGAAACAAAGTCGATTGAAAAGGGTGTTTAAATTTTCGCCCTCGACGTGCGGTACACCATGCCAGCGCAGGTTGCATGCAACATCCGCGACCTCCTGTGCATTGCACTTTGCTGCCAGTTGAGCATCCAGTTCACACACTTGTTGTTTCAGTGTATTCACCTCTTTTGCCTCGGTTTCCAGCTCTCGCACTCGTTTCGTAAGGTTGTGTATTTCGGTGTTCATTGCATCGAATTTAGCCTGTAGAGTGTTGAGAAAGCGGGCCTCGCTCTCTCGATACTCTCTACCCAGTGACCTTTGCTCCTCAAATTTATCGTCGATCAGCTGCAACAGTTCCATGTTGATTTACTTCCATTGACTCGTGAATTTTGCATCAATTTGTTGCAGCAATTGTGTGTCCGACGTGCGAGCTACCTTGATTTCGGTACTCGACTTTTCACTCCTTAGTCGCTTTGATGCACTCATACTGTTGTTGCTTTGATCAATTTTGAGTTTGAGTGATTTGTGTAATTGTATAAGTTATTGATTTGAGTGTGTTTTCGGTAGTTTTCAGTCTTTGTGCACTGCAGTATATGTGTGTGAATGTTTCCTTTCTTTTATCTTTACACTTTCGACCAAAAGAAATGTGTTTTAAGTGTTTTTAAACAAAAGTATGGAGATTACACGCACGATTTGAACGCTAAATGATCATAGACCACAGGCGGCTTATAGTCTGATAGAAATGGTTAATGTTTCTAGGTTTTATAGACTTTTTGAGCGACTGTTTCGGGAGCTCTGCAAAAACGCGACTTTCCTTTTTGCTTGGGAAAATATTATATTATCTCTCCTTTAAATTGTTCAATAAATTGGTAAATTTCCTCATGAAACTTAATTTGGTTAATTTTGTTTTCTTGCACATCTTTACAAATCTAGTCTCAACTTTAAAATAATGTATAAAAATTATTTTATTGTTTTGAAGCTACTTTTAAAAAATGTCAAAATAATGTATGCATTGTTAAGAGCACAAACCCCGCCCTTAAGGTGTGTTTCACAATAGGGAAACCGGTTTCCTTTAAACCTGTTTAATGACGGACAGCCCATTTCCTCGATATTAATGAAAAAACTTCTGTAGAAATCGTTTCTTTTCCACACCTTTACAAATAATTCGTTTTCCGCTTGTAATTGTCCTTAGATACTTTCGAGTTTGTGGAAAACTGTTCTCTCCATCGTTCCAAAAAATTTTGTGATGTGTATTAGTTAACCAAATTGCAGTCTTTCGAGATTTTGTATTTAGCAAAGTAAAATCATATGGTGATTCTATTAAAAAACTATTATTCAAGCTTGGATCTTTTTCGAATACAATTCCAATTTCCTTTAGAATAAAATTATTATTATTATCAAAGAAACCTTGAACATCAATCGAAACAGTATCTTTCAAAATTTTTCTAATGTTAAACAACGCTTTGTACTAGTCCGTTTAGTGGGTTATATTCAACTAAACGGTCACGTATGAGGAGACAGTAAGCTTCGGTATTTTCATGACTTTGTGTCTTCAGTTCTATTGAAATTCTCACATCAATAGGACCAGTTTTCATTGATTCGTTTTGATATGAAAGATCAACCACAATAATAGGGGCCTTCAATTTAAATTCATTTGGGGCCAAAAATGGTTGTGAGTCACGATTATAGTAACTAGATTGAAATCTTGTATACATTTCATATAGGTGAGCATACTAATTCTTACTAAAATCAACATTCAGATTATTATGGATATGACTCAGAATTCAAGTGAACTCTTAAGTTTGATAAGTTATTTGTGATAAGTTCTCCATTTAGTGTAAATCCAATTATGGCAAATCTTGGTTTTTCGCGGTTAGCCGACAATTTCACATTTCAGCTGTGTTGACTCCCAAACCCCAATTTGGGGTTAACATAAAAATTCCAACTCTGGAATGCGATTGGTACACTGGTAGAAAAAACATCGTAAATGTCACTATTTTGCCAACGTTTCAACTATTTTTCCCAGCGGTTTAGAACCTAACATGAAAGTCGTAAAAACGAAAACGTTAAATAGTTAATTATTTTTTGAATAATCTCGTAGTAAGTTCAACGATTTTTTAATTTCGATCAAATATGTTAAAATAGTACAAAATAATTAAATTAAATATGTTCCATAGTAAAAAGTATTATATTTTTATATTTATTTTAAATATTTTCATATTTAGTTCCAGTAAATAGAATATTTCATTTGAATGGTTTTTATAGTTAAAATAATTATAGCCCGCCCTCAAACTCAGCATATTTTTATTTGGATTAAATAATTCTCATATTTAAATCAGACTGGGATGAACTTTAATATAAATACAAATTGTATTTAAATTAAATATAGTCCCCGTTAAAAGAACTGTACTTTATGTTTGATTTAAATATAGTATTTAAGCCATACTAATATGGTGCATATTCAATAGAAACCAATCTGTAGTTTAAAACAAGCGTGATTTATATTTAATAAAGACCCAAATAAGTATGTGTTTTTATTGAAAATAAACGTAAACATATAATCAAACAATTGTTCTGCTTAAACTCTATTTTTTACCATGCTAACACGTTATCATTACTTTTGTTTTAAATACATTTGTACTTAACGTAACTCTTAGAATTTATATGATACATATTGTAGTATGCACTTATATCGAATATCTACTGTACCAAGAGTACTTGAAACAAACACACTGTAACACTTTGTTGCAGTGTTTATATAAACAAAAGGCTCGGTCAAAAACCCTAAGTGGCCGAAACATGAGTCGATCGGCGCGCTCAAAGAAAGTGCAAGTGTCAGCATTCTGTTGCACACGCCGGCCGCTCAGCCAAACTCAAGTACATACACATGCCCTCGCGCTCCAGCCAAAGAGAGCATAATTAAATACACTTTATATACATAAGGTATACATAGCCATCTCTCTGCCGCCCAACTGTAAGCAGCGCAGCTACGAGAATTAGGCTTACTTAGATCCTAAGGCAAATTGTAAAATCAGAAACAACTTGACGTTGGAAGCGGCATTAACGCTGCTCCTGCCAAGCAAACCAAATAAATAAAGAGTATAACAAAACAACCAAAGAGATGCGTTATCAATAAAAATGGATAAAGATTATTAACATTTCCAACACAAGGAGTTTCACACAACATGGCGACCGTGACATTGGTCCTAAAGGATCTGGACCTGGATCTGGACATGGATCGGGACTTCGAAAAATAAGAAGACAGCAACCAAGGCGACAGCAGCAATCAACAGCAACAAAGACGACAGCAACAACAAAGGCAACAACAGCAAAAACGGCAACAACAACAAGAACAAGAGAAGAAACGCAGTGAGTAGAGTGTGATGTGTGCCAAAAGAAGTGGCGTGGTCAAAAGATTAAAAGCCAGAAAGGCTCATCTACTGAAGCTGCTCAACAGCGGCGAAGCAATACAGTGGAACGACTCGGTAAAAATACATGCCGAAGTCGAATACCTAAAAAATTTGCTATCAGAACGAAAAAATCAGACCACAGCTACAGCCACATCCACCTACCCTGTAATCCAAAATATTTCAAAAAATAAAAACACATTGCCTCCTCCAGATAAAGTTGCCATACAAAAACTAAAGAAGACGTGCCCAGATGACTGCGAGGGACCACTGTGCTCCCCGTTCTGCGAGTACACCTGTGTAGCCAGCACCGGTGCCCCAACATAAAGTACACCTGTGCAGCCAGCACCGGTACCAAGGAAGTGTGAACCGACAGCGCTACCAAGAGCGCATAATTTTTTTTATCTTTGCACTGCGTTGCAAAAATTTTTTTAATTGCACTGCGATGCATATTTTTTCATTTATATTATAAAAACAATTGTAAAAATTGAGCGACATAAAAGTTGCCCGATTAGATTATGGCCTGAAAACCATACACAAAATAGGCAGGAAATTATATGTAAAATATGATAATAATTGGTCAAAAAGTAAAAGTAAAGTAAGATCAAAATTAATAATATTAAACTAGTTGTTTATGAATAACATTAACAACATTTACGAATTGATTCAAAAATCCAAAGAATTTAACAGACCAAGATATATTTTAAGAATACCAACCCCAAAGATGGGTTTAATTGATACAAAAACAGTGGATTCCACTGCAAATGTTATTAATAAGGTAGAATCAAACCCCATAGACTTAGAATTAATTCATACATTGCTTATAATAATTGTTGTAATAATGTGCGCAAACTGTTTTTATAAACTTTATAAATTGCACAATAAATGTCTTAAGAAAAAATATATGAGCCAGGCAAATGATCTGGACAAAATTTAAACATTTTGGCACAAACAACATTATTATAAAAATATTGCTGTATTTAAATTTAAAAAAAAAGTTAAAGAAAATGGAATAAAAAAAAAAAAAAACAAATAAATAAATAAAAACAAATTAATTAAAAATGGCTACGCCAAAAGCAATTGCAAACACATTTGATAGGGACATCTATTTTAGAGAAAGAATTCTGCAATTAGTTGCACCAACTTCAGTAAGCATTTACGAGTTAGAAAACTTATATATTGAAACATTTAATTTAGATGCCTCTCCACTTATTCATTGCACAAGCACCCAAAAGGCAATTGTCCTATCAACCATCCCAGGGGTACAGGTTAGATCAGTAGTAGACGAACACCCAATACTAGGTAAAACAATAGTAATGATGGTCTCCAAGAAATAATTCATCTCCACAATATAATGGAATGGAATGAATTATATAAGCAGCTAAATAATATAAAAGTTGACTTTGACAAATCATACAAGTCACTTACTCAAAACAGGCCAATTCAAAAGAATACCATTAAAAAACATGTGGAAATTCTAGTAAAATGCTTTAATGATGCACGAATACTAATATATGGCCATAAGGAAAAATTAAATCAAGATCATTGGTCCCAAGTATCAAAATTTTTGATCAGACTACGATATAATTTAATATCAATTAAACAAAAGTTTAAGTTGGACATATCGGTACCAACTATACTTAACACCTCCCTAGCAGTTGAAACTGGTGATGAATCGGAATCAACAAAACAAACTGACAGTGACCAAATAGAATCAGAAGACCTTACAGAAACAAATCCTAAAATAGAAGAGCAAGATTTAAATAATCTTACTATTCCAGCTGTTTTAATGTAAGATCTGGATGATTCTACAGATTCTGATGATAATTCCATAATAGAAAATAAAATAAGAAACAATATCACAATGGCACAATCTAATATTGATTTCATTAACACAGCATCCAAGCTTATACCAGTTTTCGATGGTAAATCTGAAAACTTAACAAGTTTTATGGATGCATTAGAAATAGTAGAATCAATAAAAGGCGAACACGAACAATTAGCAGTTTCAATTATAAAAACAAAGCTAAAAGGTGTCGCCAGAAATCTAATCGGAGATGAAACAACAATAGCTGAAGTCATTTCCAGATTAAAAAACAACGTCAAAGGCGAATCTGTAGAAGTGTTGTCAGCAAAACTGATGAGCCTACAACAACGCAATAAGACTGCCAACCAGTACACACAAGAGGTTGAGCAGATGACGAAATCCTTAGAAGGTGCATTTATAACAGATGGCTTATCCCTAGAGTTAGCCAAACGTTATTCCACTCAACATGCAGTGAAAGCAATGACTAAAAATTGCCAAATAGATAAGGTAAAAACTATAATGCAAGCCGGTACCTTCAGTACAATGAATGAAGCCATATCCAAATTTGTAAGCAGTTGCACAGAAGCAACCGGACAGCCAAACACTGTCCTATATTACAAAAATTACCCGCAGCGCGGTGGAAATCGCGGACGAGGTAATAATCGAGGTAATAATCGAGGTAATTATAACAATACCAGATATTATCAGAATAACGGATATAATCAAAACAATGGTTATAACAGAAATAACCAAAATAACAATTATAACAGAAATAACAACCGTGGTGGAAACACCAGCGGCGGAAACAGCCGTGGGGGAAACAACAACCACAATAACAATGTTAGAGTGGCACAAACAAATTCGGGAAACTCCCAAACACCTTTAGATACACGACAGTAAACAACATCAAAATTCACACTCTAAATCTCAGTCAAAATACATTTGTCACTTTCATGAACAGGAAAGGAATTAGTTCTCCTACTAGACACAGGTGCGGAAATATCCTTATTGAAGGAAAATTCCGATAATTTTCAAAACATAAGATAATCACATCATAAACATACAGGGTATAAGTCAGGAAGTTACAAAATCAAAAGGCTTAACTTCTATTGAAATTCAAACTTCTAAGACATAATTCCACATGATTTCCATATCGTAAATATGCAATACGCTATTCCATGTGATGGAACACTAGGAATGGACTTTATCAAAAGATACAACTGTCAATTAGGCTTCAAGCCGTCTGAAGACTGGCTTATAATAAGACCAAATAACCTAAAACATCCAATTTATGTTCCAATAGCATATAGTTCTGGCAACAACTCCCTAATTCTGCCAGCAAGATCCCAAGTCGTCCGAAAAATCGAAATAAATTCAGAAGAAGACAGTGTATTAATTCCGAATCAAGAAATTCAGCATGGTATCTATATCGCAAATACCATAGCAACAGTCCAAAATGCATATATAAGATTACTAAATACTACAAACACAGATCAAGTAGTCTATATCAAAAACATTCATCATGAACCACTTTCAAACTACGACATAGTAAAAACGGACTTAGAAGACAGACAAAAAATTGTATTATCCCAACTTGCAAAAAACTTCCCGCCTCAATTCAATAAACAACTTACAGCATTATGCACCCAGTATAGTGATGTGTTCGGACTAGAAACCGAATCGATCACTACCAATAATTTTTATAAACAAAAGCTGAGATTAATTGATGATGAACCCGTATATATAAAAAATTATAGAAATCCTCATAGTCAACAAGACGAAATTCAAAAACAAGTCCAAAAACTCATCAATGATGAAATAGTGGAACCCTCTGTATCACCTTATAATAGCCCACTTCTGTTAGTACCAAAAAAGTCACTTCCAAATACGGAAAATAAAAAATGGCGATTAGTAATTGACTATCGTCAAATTAATAAAAAACTCTTGTCTGATAAATTTCCACTGCCTAGAATCGATGATATTTTAGATCAACTAGGTAGAGCAAAATACTTCTCATGCCTTGACTTAATGTCAGGTTTCCATCAAATTGAACTGGAAAAAAGTTCACGGGATATAACATCTTTTTCAACAAACAATGGTTCGTACCGCTTCACGCGATTACCATTCGGTTTAAAAATAGCGCCAAACTCTTTTCAAAGAATGATGACTATAGCTTTCTCTGGATTAGAACCTTCGCAAGCATTTCTTTATATGGATGACTTAATAGTCATAGGTTGTTCCGAAAAACATATGCTCAAGAACTTAACTGATGTTTTCGAGAAATGTAGGAAACACAACCTGAAGTTACATCCTGAAAAATGTTCATTTTTCATGCATGAAGTCACTTTCTTAGGACATAAATGCACAGATAAAGGAATCTTGCCCGACGACAAAAAATACGACGTCATTCAAAATTATCCAGTCCCACATGATGCGGACAGCGCTAGAAGATTCGTTGCATTTTGCAATTATTACCGACGTTTTATAAAGAATTTTGCTGAATACTCCCGTCACATAACAAGATTATGTAAGAAAGATGTAAAATTCGAATGGACAACACAATGTCAAAACGCCTTCGAACATCTTAAATCAGCATTAATAAATCCTACTCTGTTGCAATATCCAGATTTTAGCAAAGAATTTTGCATAATCACAGATGCTAGCAAATACGCTTGTGGAGCAGTCCTAACTCAAAACAAAAATGGACTACAGCTTCCAGTGGCATACGCATCAAGATCCTTTACGAAAGGTGAAAGCAACAAGAGCACCACAGAACAAGAACTAGCAGCCATTCATTGGGCAATAACACACTTCAGACCATATATTTATGGTAGACACTTCACTGTCAAAACAGACCATAGAGCACTGACATACTTATTTTCAATGGTAAATCCAAGTTCCAAACTAACACGAATGAGACTTGAATTAGAGGAATATAATTTTACGGTGGAGTATCTAAAGGGTAAAGACAACTATGTAGTCGATGCGCTCTCCAGAATAACAATCACAGACCTAACAAATATACAAACAAGTAATAAAATTCTGAAAGTCACTACCAGAAACCAAAGTAGACAGAAATCCTGCGCAGGAAAAGATCAAATAGAATTGCATAAGCAACCTATAGAAAAAGCTTCAAAGCCCAACGTATATGAAGTCATAAACAATGATGAAGTACGTAAAGTAGTGACCTTGCATGTAAATAATAAAATGTGTTTATTTAAGCACGGAAAGAAAATTACAGCAAGTTATGATGTAAGCGATTTGTATACTAATGGAACCATTGACTTAGGTCAATTCTTTCAAAGGCTTGAAAAGCAGGCCGGTATTCACAAAGTCAGCCAACTCAAAGTGGCACCGTGGGAAAATATCTTTGAACTTGTTTCAATTGATAATTTTAAAATTATGGGCAATAAAATATTGAAATCATTGAGAGTAGCGCTACTCAACCCGGTGACCGTAATAAAACATAATAAAGAAAAAGAAGCTATATTGTCTACATTCCATGATGATCCAATACAAGGTGGTCATACAGGCATTACAAAAACCTTGGCCAAGGTCCAGAGACACTATTACTGGAAAAATATGTCCAAAGACATAAAAGAGTACATAAAGAAATGTTCTAAATGCCAAAAGTCGAAAACGACTAAACATACAAAGACCCCACTAACTATAACCGAAACTCCACAACGAGCTTTTGATAGAGTAATTGTAGATACTATTGGTCCACTTCCAAAATCGAATAATGGAAACGAATACGCAGTAACACTCATCTGCGATTTAACTAAATACCTAGTAGCTATACCTATACCAAATAAAAGCGCAAATACAGTAGCAAAAGCTATATTTGAAGATTTTATTCTAAAGTACGGTCCAATGAAGACGTTCATTACGGACATGGGAACAGAATATAAAAATTCAATTATTGAAGATCAATGTAAATATTTACATATTAAAAACATAACTTCAACTGCACACCACCACCAGACAGTAGGTACCGTGGAGCGAAGCCACAGAACACTAAATGAGTTCATTCGTTCATACATCTCAGTTGACAAAACAGATTGGGATGTATGGCTACGATACTTCGTATATTCTTTTAATACAACCCCATCCATGGCACATGACTATTGTCCATATGAGCTAGTTTTCGGTAAAACTTCAAATCTACCAAAACACTTTAATAGCATAGATAAAATAAAACCCCTTTATAATATAGAAGATTATGCTAAGGAATCCAAATTTAGATTAGAACAGGCAATTAAGAGAGCTAGACTAATGCTAGAATCTCATAAGCTGAAACAGAAAATTAGTTACGACAAAACTAGTTTAGATTTCGATTTAAAAATAGGAGATCAGGTTTTATTGAAAAATGAAACAGGACATAAGTTAGATTCGAAATATACAGGTCCTTATAGGGTAGAACAAATAGGAGATAGAGATAACATAACTATAATAAATAACAAAAATAAAAAACAAATAGTACATAAAGATAGATTAAAAATGTTTATTTCATAATTGCATTTAACATAGCCATGTTTAGAAATACTTATGAGTGTAACCATGTTTAGAAATTCTTTTACACTCCATGTTAAAAAATACTTTTTCTTTTAATACATATATTATTACCAATTCCATTCTCTTTAAAAAAAAAAAAAAAGAAATTAAAAAAAAAAATTTTTTTAAATAAGTAAAATATATTAACAAAATAACTTCATAATATTACGTTATTTTTCAAAAGGAGGGAGATGTAGTATGCACTTATATCGAATATCTACTGTACCAAGAGTACTTGAAACAAACACACTGTAACACTTTGTTGCAGTGTTTATATAAACAAAAGGCTCGGTCAAAAACCCTAAGTGGCCGAAACATGAGTCGATCGGCGCGCTCAAAGAAAGTGCAAGTGTCAGCATTCTGTTGCACACGCCGGCCGCTCAGCCAAACTCAAGTACATACACATGCCCTCGCGCTCCAGCCAAAGAGAGCATAATTAAATACACTTTATATACATAAGGTATACATAGCCATCTCTCTGCCGCCCAACTGTAAGCAGCGCAGCTACGAGAATTAGGCTTACTTAGATCCTAAGGCAAATTGTAAAATCAGAAACAACTTGACGTTGGAAGCGGCATTAACGCTGCTCCTGCCAAGCAAACCAAATAAATAAAGAGTATAACAAAACAACCAAAGAGATGCGTTATCAATAAAAATGGATAAAGATTATTAACATTTCCAACACAAGGAGTTTCACACAACAATATATACATATACATATTATACATTATTATACATATTATACATTATTATACATATTTTTTATAATCACACATTTTTTTGTTTTGCCACGTTCGTACGCCTGCATGTGCGTACAAAACTTTTCTGCGAGTCATAGTAGTGATAATTTCTTTCGCTTGTTGGTTCCTTTAATGACGGTCCACGAATTATTTAAGATGACAGATGTGAGCAATACGGTGTAAATTTAGTCCTTGTAATCTGTGAATAAGAATATGTTATTAGATTTTTGGTAATAGCATAATTTAGAAAAAGTCAAGCTTATCATAAAAAGATAAAATTTATAAATTTAAAAAAAATTATACATTACCAAGTGATACAGTTTTCTGAACTGTCTTTAATAGTTTAAGTTGCTGTTTGTTTTGCATTTGCTCTTCGTAAAAGCAAAAAACCTTTTCCTTAAATGGGTCCCATATATCAAATTGCTTCTTTCTCAGGGTACAATATGTTGAAATAAATTTGTATCTATAAAGAAAAAGTTAATAAGTTTTATAATAAGTTTCGAGTAGGTGTTTTTATATAAAGGGATTTAAATAAGACAAAAATATTGTTTAAATTTATTTCGTTTTTATTTTTTTTTAAATATCAAAATTAGTTAGATTTAAAGAAAAATCACGTGAAAGAACCAAAAAATATTATAAAGAAATAGATGAAACGACTGCGACGCCACAGAACCGAATGCAACGGCAGCAAAGCGTCTTTTTTGCGCCTTTTTAGTGTTTTCCATCTCGTGCATTCTACTCCTTTTAATTTCCTTTCATATTCTTCATTTCTTTCGCGTATTTTTTATCCACTTCATGTTTATTACCCAATCGCATATATTTTATTGTTTTTAAATGTAATTTTCTTTTGAGCTTTGTTTATTTCGTTAAATGTATTATCTAAATTTTCACGAAATAATAACGCGCACAACAAAGAAGAAACTCAAAAAGGAAAAATGCGACAAAAAAACGTGGACATGCACATGCCTTAATACTAAGTAATTATTGTATTTTTATTTGACTCACCTTTTTTCTATACTTTTCACTTTTTTATTACACTTAAATGAACACTTGTCTACCGAGCTCTATTAATCACTTTTAAAATATTTCGTATATACATACATACATATGCATGTGTGCAAAAAGGACGCACAAAATCTGTAGCGTGCCGTTACTTTACAATAGAGGTCAAAGTAATGGAGAAGAAAATAAGAAAATATGTACAAATAAGTCCTTAAGTTTAATAACTTGTATATGTCAATTTAGTATTATTTATTTTATTTTATTATATTTATATATTATAAGAACATATCTTATTGTTAAAACATCGGTACACAAGAAATATTTATGGCTTCTGCACATACATATTTTCTTGGCCACCAATGTACAAATGCGAATGGAAGAAGAAGACGCGCTTGCGTTTGCCGTTTTGCTTGTTCATATTTGTCTCTAATTTGTCTGAATGTATGTAAGTATGCACATTGTGCCGTTGGTTTTAGTTTTTCGTTACGGCCCAGCGTTTACAATGCACGCACATTTTTTCTTTGGCTAAGCATGTTTTTGTACTTTTAATAGTAAATTACAAAGCCAAATCCTATGATAATTGTCATGGAAATAGAAAGAGGCTGCCGGTGGTTGGGCAGCCGTAACTAAAACCCTTTTCTTTAAATATTATTTTATTATTTATTTTTATATTATATTATATATTATTTATTATTTTATTTTTATATATTTTTCTTTTGAAAATTACTAATAATTTAAATTATGTTGTGTATATGGGTCACAAACTTAATACATATACATACCTATGTAATTTGATTTATAATTTACAATTATTTGGTCAAATACAAATTTTGAAAACGTTCTATATTCAAAATAAAAGAGTAAATATTCCGAACAAATTGAAAAAGTATTTACTTGAAATATAAAAAACCATCAAATATACTATGAATTTAACTACTTTTTGTAATAGTTAAAACCAAGATGGCCACATTGGATTTGAATGTGACTAACTTGTTTTTAAATAAAAATCACTTTGAATTGAATACTTACATATTTGACATACGGCTTAAATATGTTTTTTATTTAAATGAAAGGTTTTAATATTTAATATGACTATGCATGGGAGTAAAAAAAATCAAATAAAAATATATTTGATTTCACTTCGTGTTTTTTCTACCAGTGTAGGTTTACACAACTTTTAAAATTATCGCACATCTTAATTTTTGTAAAATCGCTCAGAGTTACATGGGGAATTTTTCAGATTTTATTCGTAATTTCCAGTTTAAAAGTTTGTTCATTTCTGGTTTGTTCAAGATTCACCAAGATTCTTAGTTAGCATCAACACTAGTTCGTGATTACAATATAACAAAACTTTTTTATAATCCTCAGCCAATCCCAACAAATTTTTTAATGGTACAGACAAATTTTAAGTGGGGATCCCGTAGAAATTTTGTCTCCACTGTTCCATTCAGAATTCAATAGGTATTGACTTTAAAGATTATCCAGAGATATAAAATTTTTTAGGGTAGTAGTCATACCGACATAGACTTGACACGTTGGACTTGTTGTATTTAGTTGTAACCTAGCAGTATTAAAGTTTAAGTTAAAGTTTCTAAGATGTGTTAGCCAAACACACTTGCAGTGAACTATTATTACCTGACCGTCATCAAAGTCACTTACAGTCAGAAACAAAATTTGTAGGATCATGCAATATTTTTTTATATATTTTATTATTGTAAACATATTTCATTAAATTCATAATTAATTATATTTTATGTATATTTGTATATAATTAATTTTCTTACTCCATCCCTCTGTAAGAAACATGTCGGTTATTAATCTTCGTTCCAAACGCAGATTTTCGCTTGGTTCCCATAGATAGATGTAAAATAGTTCTCACAATGTAATCTTTCTCAGATGTTGAATTAATTTTAAAGCATTCATTTGTTCCATCACATAATAATATTGTAACATATTTCGAAAGCATGATTAGCTAGCATAGGAGCGTCTTTCAATTTAATTTCTGATTGAAGTTTATGATAGAGGTGTTGGGAACTGGTAATATCGTTTTTTGCTGTCAACTATTTTTCAAGTTCTAGTTTTCTAATTATATTCTATTTGTATACTATTTGTATGAGTAAGGCATCATAGTCTAAGATTCTGAATAAGTTTAATAAACTCTTTAATTACAACACTGATTAGCTGGTTACTATCTATTTAGTAGATGTATACAAGTTGTTTAGTATCTGGTTTCTATATGTTTAATAGATGTATACAAGTTGATTACTAGATGTATAGAAGTTGTTTACTAGCTGTTTAGTATCTGGTTATATATTTAGTAGATGTATACAAGTTGTTTAGTATCTGGTTTCTATATGTTTAGTAGATGTATACAAGCTGTTTACTAGATGTATACAAGTTGTTTACTAGCTGATTAGTATCTGGTTTCTATATGTTTAGTAGATGTATACAAGTTGTTTAGTATATGTATACAAGTTGTTTACTAGCTGTTTAGTATCTGGTTTATATATGTTTAGTATCTGTTTACTTGATGTTTACTAATTATTAGCTGGTTACTAGTTGTTATTAACGTCTACGAGCTTTTATAGTCTTTTGTTAAGAATGATCAAAAATTCTTGATCACTAGACGACTTTCGATGTGAAGTAAAAACTTACACTCTGATTTTCAATGTGTTTGCTATGTACGTGAGAAAGAATGCAAAGCCAAAATAGCCCAAGATTGATATATAAATCTTAGAGGAACATGTCCGATTATGTTGGGGGAAGATGTATCCTGTGATTGTAAAACTAATTAAGAAATAAATTGTTCACAAGTTGTCTAAAAGCTGTATAGAAGCTGCTTTGATAAACAATTTTGATTCATAATTACAGATATTAAGAATATATAATAATATCATTCACTTTAACTAGTATATTGTTAAAATAAAACATTTCCATTTTTCATGTTCTTTCATCTTATGTAGGTATAATAAATGTAATCTTAACTACGATAGCTAGCCTTACATCCCATAACTATAGTTATTAGCTACAATAAAATGTCTAGAAAGAACAAAATATATGAATGTCAAGAAACGATTTAAAACTAACTATAATTGGGAAACTAATTGAAATCGCTCCGGCGTTATACAGTAAAAAACAAAAAACACTGTGATTATCCCATTTTCTATCACCATAACAAATGTGTATACCCACACCTCAATAACCAATTGTATCCTTTGTCCAAAAATGTCTGTGACTTTCACTTATAAATTTGTCACCGATAATTTAAATCCCATTAAGCAAACCACCCATTGCTAACCGTACTGTAACCCGAGAGTCAAGTTGGTTACCTACAATAAACATAGGTGGTGGTGTAAAGGATTGCTAAAATGCCTCGACGCAGGCGCAAAGGTCAAGGTATTGGAAAAAAATTAATGGAATATTATCCCTTCATAAAAGAGGTCATAAAATATATAATTAGGAAAGTATTTTTTATTTGCGAACAATTTCTTCTATTTGGATAATAAAATAAGGAAGAACGCTATAGTCGAGTACCTCGACTATTAGATACCCGTTACTCAGCTAAATGGAGATATGCAAGCAGCAAAGCGAGATTAAAATGCGCCACCTACCGGCGGTATACAGAATTAAGCTTTATGGGCGTTAGAGTGGGCGTGGCAAAATTTTTTTGGATCAATCGATAGGTATTGATGAGACTAATACATTTCAGTTAACATTTTTTATCTAGCATGAAAATTGTGGGCGTCACAGGTTTTCGCGGTTTGTGGGCGTTAAAGTGGGCGTGGCAAACTTTTTTTGGGTCAATCGATAGGTATTGATGAGAACATTACATTTCAGTTAAAATTTTTATTCTAGCATAGTAGGAGCCACAGTTTTGGGCGGTTTCTGGGCGTTAGAGTGGGCGTGGCACTCTAATGAAACATACTTGCGCTGCGCAGGAATCTCAGGAATCTGCGTGCCTAATCCCAGTATTGTAACTCTCGTAGTTTCCGAGATCTCAGCGTTCATACGGACATGGCTAGATCGACTCGGCTAGTGATCCTGATCAAGAATATATATACCTTATGGGGTCGGAAACGCTTCCTTCTGCCTGTTACATACTTTCCGACGAATCTAGTATACCCTTTTACTCTACGAGTAACGGGTATAAAAATATATATTAGTTCAATACTTTGATTTTTCCATCAAAATGTTGTTTGATATTCTCTAACTAATTGAGTAATAAGTTTTCATGTGCCTATTTAATTTACCAAAAACAGTATTAGTCTTCTCTCATAAAATTGATCTTTTGGATCCCTCTAATTCCCCACCGGTGAAATATATGTTCCTCATATTTAATAATGATGGTTTGTCAACCCCGACCAACCTCCGCAACATAGATGGGTACTTGTAATTCATATTTAAGATATTTCCATCCTTCTCTAACTTATATCCTTTTATCCATCATGTAAACAGATTTAGAATTGTCTTGCATGCTTCAACCCCTAGCCACACCCACCACTGTAACAGATTTGACTTTTCCAATGGCTGCCCCAGCTACCTAAACTATACATTTCTTTTGATTTTCTCTTTTCCTTCCTAAGCAATGTACACAATTTTTAAACTGGTTCTGACCTCACTCTTAAATGGCATCCTCTACTTTATTTTCGTTCTATTTCTGATCTTTTCCTAACAGTAGGTTGTTAAACTTTAATCATTTTATGGGATTATTGAGCACCCGAAATCCCAGATATTAACTCATAACATGTAACTAGCAGAATATAGTCAAAGATATCAGACTCTAAAAAGACAAGATTTACCTACAATTCAATTTACCATCTACAATCAATGGAGAAGAGTTTAGTATTTGCAGTTTAATTTTCTAATTTATTGATTTCACAGATTCCCGCTGGTGAATACCAATTTTTAACAAATGGCTGCCAACTCCATACCATTCAGACACTGGTTGATTTGCTTGTTGATTTCAGTCATCTTTTGTCTTTCGATTTAAATTTTGTACTGTTTTAGGTTTTGTAATCTCATCAACCAGGAAAAGGCAGAACGTAGAATCGAGCAGGTACTTTATATCCAAGGATCAAACCCCCTCCCCAAGAATCAAACCACCATCCCATGCGATTGGCTTAAGTAAAATTATTCCACACTGTGTCAAAGTGAGAAGAAGAATACATAAGAAACCGGAAAACAAAGGCAAAGTAAGATTGTAGGCCATCATATATCGATATTGGGAAATGTTGTTATATGAGTATGCGTACATTTAATTGTATTTAATATAATAGTTGTTGATAATTATAATTTTATAATGGTCACCATTAAGTAGGAGGGGTGAAACAGAATTTTTATTCTTAATATATAATCTTAAAATTAGATATGATGCAATATCATTTAATATTAATAATTGGGAAACTCTATTGATAAATCTAATAATTGTAAGATATATTATGAATATTGTTTGAATGCGAAGTTTCAACAGCAAATTGATCTTCACGATGCGGAAATCGAAAATAATCCGCTGTCACGACTGCTACTGGAAGTTAAGGAGATGATTTTTCGTATAAGGGATTCAATATCAGACTTAGAATGTCTTACATTTAATGGTGAGGCAGACCAATGTGAGTTGGTCAGCGCTATGTCTCGCGAGGACGACCCTATCTTAATATTAAATCTTAAAAATAGACATGATGCAATATCATTTAATATTAATAATTGGGAAACTCTGTTGATAAATCTTAAAAATTTTAAGATATATGAATATAATTTGAATGCGATTAATGAATAATTTTCTGAAATAAATAATTTTGAAAATATACAAATAAGAATTATGTATTATTCATGGGATACTATCACAAAAACATTATTATCTCTGTTGGCTTAATAATTTTTAATAATTTAATTCTAAGAATAAAATTAACTCCAAAAACAGTTTTTGAAATTTTTTAATATTGATTAGTAGAAAAGAGACGGAAATATATTGCGCAATACAGATACCTTGAGAGTCTGTTGTATGAGGTTGTAAACCAGTGTCTGAATGGTATGAAGTTGGCAGCCATTTGTTAAAAATTGGTATTCACCAGCGGGAATCTGTGAAATCAATAAATTAGAAAATTAAACTGCAAATACTAAACTCTTCTCCATTGATTGTAGATGGTAAATTGAATTGTAGGTAAATCTTGTCTTTTTAGAGTCTGATATCTTTGACTATATTCTGCTAGTTACATGTTATGAGTTAATATCTGGGATTTCGGGTGCTCAATAATCCCATAAAATGATTAAAGTTTAACAACCTACTGTTAGGAAAAGATCAGAAATAGAACGAAAATAAAGTAGAGGATGCCATTAAAGAGTGAGATCAGAACCAGTTTAAAAATTGTGTACATTGCTTAGGAAGGAAAAGAGAAAATCAAAAGAAATGTATAGTTTAGGTAGCTGGGGCAGCCATTGGAAAAGTCAAATCTGTTACAGTGGTGGGTGTGGCTAGGGGTTAAAGCATGCAATACAATTCTAAATCTGTTTACATGATGGATAAAAGGATATTAGTTAGAGAAGGATGGAAATATCTTAAATATGAATATCTATGTTGCGGAGGTTGGTCGGGGTTGACAAACCATCATTATTAAATATGAGGAACATATATTTCGCCGGTGGGGAATTAGAAGGATCCAAAAGATCAATTTTATGAGAGAAGACTAATATTGTTTTTGGTAAATTAAATAGGCACATGAAAACTTATTACTCAATTAGTAAGAGAATATCAAACAACTAGATTTATCAAGCATTTTGATGGAAAAATCAAAGTATTGAACTAATATATATTTTTTTATTATCCAAATAGAAGAAATTTTCGTTTTTGGTCAAGGGATAATATTCCATGAATTTTTCCATTACCTTGACCTTTGCGCCTGCAGCAAGGTATTTTAGCAATATTTTGTAACAACTATTTGTGTTGTTGGTAACATTTATAAATTGTTCGAAAATAAAAAATACTTTCCTAATTATATACTTTATGACCTCTTTTATGAAGGGATAATATTCCATGAAATTTTTTCCAATACCTTGACCTTTGCGCCTGTGTCGAGGCATTTAAGCAAATCCTTTGTAACATAACTATTTGTGTTGTTGGTAACAGTTATAAATGGTTCGCAAATAAAAAATACTTTCCTAATTATATTTTTATGATCATTTTTTATGACATTTGCGCCTGCGTCGAGGCATTTTAGCAATCCTTTACACCACCACCTATGTTTATTGTAGGTAACCAACTTGACTCTCGGGTTATAGTACGGTTAGCAATGGGTGGTTTGCTTAATGGGATTTAAATTATCGGTGACAAATTTATAAGTGAAAGTCACAGACATTTTTGGACAAAGGATACAATTGGTTATTGAGGTGTGGGTATACACATTTGTTATGGTGATAGAAAATGGGATAATCACAGTGTTTTTTGTTTTTTACTGTATTACGCCGGAGCGATTTCAGTTACTTTCCCAATTACAGTTAGTTTTAAATCGTTTCTTGACATTCATATATTTTGTTCTTTCTAGACATTTTATTGTAGCTAATAACTATAGTTATGGGATGTAAGGCTAGCTATCGTAGTTAAGATTACATTTATTATACCTACATAAGATGAAAGAACATGAAAAATGGAAATGTTTTATTTTAACAATATACTAGTTAATGTGAATGATATTATTATATATTCTTAATATCTGTAATTATGAATCAAAATTGTTTATCAAAGCAGCTTCTATACAGCTTTTAGACAACTTGTGAACAATTTAGTTCTTAATTAGTTTTACAATCACAGGATACATCTTCCCCCAACATAATCGGACATGTTCCTCTAAGATTTATATATCAATCTTGGGCTATTTTGGCTTTGCATTCTTTCTTACGTACATAGCAAACACATTGAAAATCAGAGTGTAAGTTTTTACTTCACATCGAAAGTCGTCTAGTGATCAAGAATTTTTGATCATTCTTAACAAAAGACTATAAAAGCTCGTAGACGTTAATAACAACTAGTAACCAGCTAATAATAATTAGTAAACATCAAGTAAACAGATACTAAACATTTATAAACCAGATACTAAACAGCTAGTAAACAACTTGTATACATCTACTAAACAACTTGTATACATCTACTAAACATATAGAAACCAGATACTAATCAGCTAGTAAACAACTTGTATACATCTAGTAAACAGCTTGTATACATCTACTAAACATATAGAAACCAGATACTAAACAACTTGTATACATCTACTAAATATATAACCAGATACTAAACAGCTAGTAAACAACTTCTATACATCTAGTAATCAACTTGTATACATCTATTAAACATATAGAAACCAGATACTAAACAACTTGTATACATCTACTAAATAGATAGTAACCAGCTAATCAGTGTTGTAATTAAAGAGTTTATTAAACTTATTCAGAATCTTAGACTATGATGCCTTAGTATACAAATAGAATAGAATTAGAAAACTAGAACTAGAAAAATAGTTGACAGCAAAAAACGATATTACCAGTTCCCAACACCTCTATCATAAACTTCAATCAGAAATTAAATTGAAAGACGCTCCTATGCTAGCTAATGATGCTTTCGAAATATATTACAATATTATTATGTGATGGAACAAATGAATGCTTTAAAATAAATTCAACATCTGAGAAAGATTACATTGTGAGAACTATTTTAAATCTATCTATGGGAACCAAGCGAAAATCTGCGATTGGAACGAAGATTAATAACCGACATGTTTCTTACAGAGGGATGGAGTAAGAAAATTAATTATATACAAATATACATAAAATATAATTAATTATGAATGTAATGAAATATGTTTACAATAACAAAATATATAAAAAAATATTGAATGATCCTACAAATTTTGTATCTGACTGTAATTAAAACTCCAGGTACAAATGAAGGGGAAGTATTTTATTCAATGTCCTTGGGTCTTGGGCATGTGACTTTGATGACGGTCAGGTAATGATAGTTCACTGCAAGTGTGTTTGGCTAACACATCTTAGAAACATTAACTTGTGTACTTTGATAGTTCTTATAATGAGACTATAGCGACTCATAATACTTGTTAAAATTTAGTTACCATCTAAAACCAAGTACTTTACAGATACTATACAGATAGTAACCATCCAAAATCAAGTACTGTACAGGTACTATACAAAAAGTAACCATCCAAAACCAGGACTAAAAAGAAAGTAACCATCAAAATACTTCTAGGTAACAACTAAATACATCGAGTCCAACGTGTCAAGTCTATGTCGGTATGACTACTACCCTAAAAAGTTGTATATCTCTGGATAATCTTCAAAGTCAATTTCTGGATGGAGCAGTGGAGACACTAAATGGAGAACTTATCACAAATAACTTATCAAACTTAAGAGTTCACTTGAATTCTGAGTCATATCCATAATAATCTGAATGTTGATTTTAGTAAGAATTAGTATGCTCACCTATATGAAATGTATACAAGATTTCAATCTAGTTACTATAATCGTGACTCACAACCAATTTAAATTGAAGACCCCTATTATTGTGGTTGATCTTTCATATCAAAACGAATCAGTGAAAACTGGTCCTATTGATGTGAGAATTTCAATAGAACTGAAAACACCAAGTCATGAAAATACCGAAGCTTACTGTCTCCTCATACGTGACCGTTTAGTTGAATATAACCCACTAAACGGACTAGTACAACGCGTTGTTTAACATTAGAAAAATTTTGAAAGATACTGTTTCGATTGATGTTCAAGGTTTCTTTGATAATAATAATAATTTTATTCTAAAGGAAATTGGAATTGTATTCGAAAAAGATCCAAGCTTGAATAATAGTTTTTTAATAGAATCACCATATGATTTTACTTTGCTAAATACAAAATCTCGAAAGACTGCAATTTGGTTAACTAATACACATCACAAAATTTTTTGGAACGATGGAGAGAACAGTTTTCCACAAACTCGAAAGTATCTAAGGACAATTACAAGCGGAAAACGAATCATTTGTAAAGGTGTGGAAAAGAAACGATTTCTACAGAAGTTTTTTCATTAATATCGAGGAAATGGGCTGTCCGTCATTAAACAGGTTTAAAGGAAACCGGTTTCCCTATTGTGAAAGACACCTTAAGGGCGGGGTTTGTGCTCTTAACAATGCATACATTATTTTGACATTTTTTAAAAGTAGCTTCAAAACAATAAAATAATTTTTATACATTATTTTAAAGTTGAGACTAGATGTGTAAAGATGTGCAAGAAAACAAAATTAACCAAATGAAGTTTCATGAGGAAATTGACCAATTAATTAAATAATTTAAAGGACAGATAATTGGTCAGTATTTTCAATACCTTCTAAACACGAAATCTATGTTCATGAATCGAGGTGGACATGATCTCAAAACTACGAATTTTGGTGAACACTTTACATTTTGTAATCCAGAAATGACGTCGGAAACGTGCGCCTGCTTCTTCTATGCAAATCGCCGGAATCAAAGCAGAAAATTAATTTCTATATATAACAAAAATGTTCGCAATACCAAGATAAATGAATAAATGTATTATTATGGTACAAAATAAACTTCTGACATTTTATTTCGAGTTAAAATTACAGTTACGGAGAATGGAAAATATTTCCTTGACTGAGATATGTCGGCTACTTGCGAGTTGTTGCGCGGTCGTGATTTCAACCCCTATTATGGGAACGTATTAGAGCTAGCACTCAGCCGTGAAGTCGTTGGCGTGAGGCTCATGATTTTGTCAATGGGCGTGCGCCTTCAGACTTGTGCATGTGTCCCTTTTATTCCGGTCAGGTACTAGACAGGTGCGCATGTTCGGGTAGCTCTTGCTTGAATCCCTTTTATGATATGTTTATGACCCGTTTGTAGAAAGGAGAGATCTTGAAAAAATTTACCAGTTAAACATTCTGGGGCGATAAAAAATGTCTGTTTAAAAATATTTGACATCTGAGAATCATTGACTTGTGGGATTTATTTTATTGGGGTTCTTTTGATTTCTAAATTAGTTTTACAATCATAGGAAACGTTGTTCCCCAACATAATCGGACATGTCCCTCTAAGGAAACCAGCTTTAGATGTTTTGGGTTTGCGACCTTTCTCACGTGCACAGCAACACCTGCTGAATATGAATGGCTGATAATGAGGAAAAGGATACATGATCAATATTGTCACATGGGGATGTGGGGAAAGTGTGCGACCTTTCTACAGCAACACCTGCTGAATATTAATTGCTGATAATGAGGCAAAAAGGTCACGTGATCAGTATGGTCACATGGTGGTGTGGGGTTGGGGAGCAATTTAGTATATGATCGTGACATTTTTATGACATCTAAACCCCTTAAAATCAGATAATTTATGGATTATGCTAATTGTCCCAGAATCCGCATACATTAATGAAGAGGCGGGGGCCATTAATATGTTAATTAGTGAGAGGCGGGGGTCATTAATATGCTAATTAGTAGGGGAGCGGGGGCCATTAATATGCTAATTGTCCCAGAATCCGCGTTTCCCTACTACTTCTTACAGATTCAGAATAGGCCAAAGTACAATCAAGTTATAACAATTATAGCAACACTAGTTTGGGATTCAAAAATCCTGAACACGCCGTCGTTGAAGTATCCGACGAAATTACAAGTATGGGATTCAAAAATCCTGAACAAGCAGTCGTTGAATTATCCGACAACAACGAAATAAACAGCACGAGTGAATCAATTCTCAACCAAAGAATGGATTTGGAAATGAGATAATAAATATTATCAATAAAAAGCACTCGAAGATAAACATGCAAGTCCATTTCAGGGCTGATATTCGCGGTGAAATAAACACCGAAAACGATAAAGCTATTTATAGCAAACAGTATCCCTATGCTCTATCGGCTTCCGATTTCGTAAACTCTGAAGCTAATCGCATGGTGAAAAAAGGAATTATAAGACCAAGCAAAAGCCCGTATAATTCTTCAGTTTTAGTGGTACCAAAAAACGCTTTTAATGAAGATGGTACTGCAAAACTCAGATTAGTTATAGACTATAAAAAACTAAACGAAAACACCATTTCGGACAGATATCCAATGCAAAATCCTTCGGTGATTTTGTCAAGCCTTGGTAAAGCTAAAAACTTTTCCTCGATCGACTTGGAGTCTGGGTTTCACCAGATTCTCATGAAAGAAACAGACATTGAAAAAACCTCTTAAGAATGCCATTTGGGCTAACGAACGCTCCCAGAATATTCCAACGTGCAATGGATAATATTTGAGAGAACAAGTAGGTAAACAATGTCATGTATAAATGGATGACATTATTCTATTTTCTAAAAGAATTGAACAACACTACAAGGACTTAATCGTCATAATTAGTAGATTGCTGAACGCAAACATGAAAATTTCAATTGAAAAATAAAAGTTCTTCAAACTAGAAACCACATTGGTTACGTGTTTTATCACAATGTCATCAAAACCGACCCCGAAAAAATATCTACAATTTTAAAATATACAATTCCATAAATCATTCGAGAGCTTTGGAGCTTCCTAGGCCTTTCCGTCTATTAAAGAAAATTTGTACAGAACTACGCAAAAATTGCAAAACCTCTAACAAAGTATTTGGAAGGTCAAAGTGGTGAAGTATACAAAAAAATGTTTCGTAAAACTTCAATACAGTTGGACGATTCAGCTCTAAAAGCATTTAACGAGCTTTTAGATAATTTAGTTGCACAAGTTGATTATAATTGATTATAATAAAAAATTCACTTTAACCACCGATGCGTCCGATTCAGATATTGGTGCTGCTCTTTCTCAGGAAGGAAAACTAATCAAATTTATTTCAAAAACTGCAAATATATGCAACCAATAAAAAAGGACTTTAGCAATAGCGTGGGCATTTAAAAATGTGCGAAATTATTTATCCGGCGTTAGCAACATAGAAATGTATACAGATCATCAATCACTGTCTTTCTCAATCTCTCAAAAAAATCCAAACATCGAAATGAAAAGATGGTATTCATTCAATGAAAGTTACTCTCCCAAAATAATTTATAAACCAGGATCTACCAAGGTAGTCGCTGACGCCTTATCAAGAATTCAAATTAACAACCTAACTGACAGTAACGAGTCGGTCTCAGATCAAAACACTCAGCATTCAGCAGAGAGTAGTTTTGAGAATGTTATACAAGAAACCCGCAAACCCTTAAACCATGTATACAATACATAAGATGGTCAATATATTTTATAGAATTCGATACCCCGGAAAATTTGGTATCTATCTTAAAGGAATACATCACTCCTAGCATAACAATAGGTGTTCACTGTACTTTAGAAGACATATTCAAAATTCAAAATCCACTGAATGAAAATTTTACGAATAGATTCCTATATACAAAAATATTTGTCCAAGATGTAAAAAACCCTGAAGAAAGAGCTTTAATATTCGAAGAAACTCACTGTAGTGCACACAGGGGACTGGACGAAAATAACAAGCAATTTAACAGACTATACTATTGGCCAAACTTTTACAAAAAACTCCAGGAGTACATAAAGAACTGTACAATTTGTAATAGTATCAAATATAATAGACACCCGGTACTAATTCCTATTGGTCAAGCACCCATCCCAAATAAAAAGGAGAAAATCTGCATATCGACATTTTTACGGTCAGAATGCTATGTTTATTACTTGTATTGATTCATATTCGACATATTTAGTTGTAAAGGAGTGTACGCCGGGGGGTAGCGGGGTACCGTGGTGGCGCTGGTGGAATGGCGTGGGAGGCGACGGCGGGAAAACTGGCGGCGTCGGCGGGCTGCTCCGCTGGGCTTCGGTGGCTTGCTGTTGGTGCGTTTGCTGCTGGTGCTGCGGAAGCTGTAGGGGAGAAACCACTCGAACGCGTATTGCCCCTTAATCGAAAATAAGTACTCGAGAAAAAAGTTAACTTTGAAAGTAGGCGGGGGTGCGACCGCGGTTTATTTCAGTTGAACTCCAGAAATCGAACTAAGTTAGTCTAAGCTCCGCTCTGCGCTCCAAAGCGCAGCGGAGACTTCATGGAGGGAGCTAGGAACAGCGCAGGAGAGCGGGAGCGCGAGAGAGCGGGAGAGCGGTAGAGCGGTGCAGCTGGATAGCGGGGCCAGTCCAGATTCGCCGGACAGTGGGCCTGAACATTCCGCCGCCCTTGCAATCGCTAGCGTTGCAAAAAAGAAAGGAGACGCAACTTCGGCCAGTCGCCTACGCCTCAAGCCTGCGTACAGTCGCCGGAGACGATCCACCCGAACACCGTCTTCTGGGCTACTGGCAGTCCCTCGTCGACTAGGTGGAAGCCCGGCTGTATCACCTTCGGGTAGACGTCCGCGCCCAGGATCAATGAAACAGTGGCTGGCCGGTGGAAAACCTCATCCGCGAGCGGTAGCTCCTGAAATTTTTGGACGACGCTCTCACTGAGCGCACGGATGAGGATGCGGATGCGCACGTTCGGCTCGATCTTGAGGACCACCTCCAGCTTGACGGCCTCGTCGACCTTCGAACGAATCGTCGCCGTGCATATGCTCTCATCGCCCACGTTTGTTGTCGGCAAACGAAACGCGGCGGCCAGGGATGCGTCGATGGAGCTCGTCGGGGTGCACGGATCGATGAGTGCGGCGGTGTCGAACGTCTTCTCTCCGGTCTCGACGATCACCACAGCAGTCGGGAGGACATTGACGCTATGACGCTGGAGCAGTGCGGCGAGCGACGGAGCTGGTGTCGAGGATGCTGAGCGCGGTGGAGGGGCAGGCGTTCGGCGAGTTGGCGGATCTTGCCGGCGCGAACGCTGCGGAGAAGCGGGCTGTTGCTTGGAGCGGGACTTTTGCTTGGAGCCGGACTTTTGCTTGGAGCAGGATTTTTTCCGGGAAACAAGGTCGTGCATGTGCAGCAGCATGTGATGGTTCCGGTTGCACGTTCTGCACCGGTCACCGCTACGACAGCTCCCAGTGGAGTGCTCGTGTGCGAGACAGTTCGCGCAGTACTTGTTAATAAGAACTGCCCGCAGCCGCTTCTCTGCGCTCAGCTTTAGAAACCTCTGACACTTCCGAAGAGGATGGATTCCGCGGCAGACTCGGCATCGGTAGGACTGAGTACCTCTAGTACGTCTGCTGTCCAAAGCCTGAGCGCTACGTGGACGGGGACCCATTTTCCTGTTTAGAGTGTGGATAAGGAAAAAACAAACAGGGCTGATTAACAATGACGTGGATAATGGCTACGGACTAAGGTGTGAAAGAAACGCGGCTCGTTACGAGGTAGTTTTGGGCGGCTCTCTTGGAAGAAGAACCATTTTGGTCACTGGACGTTTGATAATGCCGCGTGTCGTACGAATGTCGACTACGCGGACATTGCCATCGGCTCCCGGAAAAACGGAGTCTACTCTTCCGAGTCGCCACTCATTTGAGGGCAAATTGTCATCCTTAATGACGACCAGATCGCCAACACGCAGATTTTCCGTGGGGACTTGCCACTTGTTGCGCTTGTGGAGCTCCTTAAGGTACTCATCCTTCCATCGAGTGCGGAATTGTTGATGGAGAGACTTTAAGTGCTGCCACCGGTTCAGAATGGACTTGGATTCGCCCTTTACTTCAGGTTCCACTATGGATAGAAGAGGTCCACCAACAAGAAAGTGCCCTGGTGTCAACGCTAAGAGATCAGTTGGATCCTCGGACATGGGAGATAGCGGTCTGGAATTCAGACAAGCTTCGATTCTCGCTAGGAGGGTGGACAGCTCTTCAAAGGTGTACTTCCGTGTAGCGGTGGACTTGTAAAACAAGGTCTTGAAGCTCTTGACACCAGCTTCCCATAGGCCTCCCATATGGGGTGCCCCAGGAGGAATGAATTGCCAGGTGAGCTGCTGATGACTATACGCATCGGTCACAGACTCCTTAACGGCTTGCAGGAAGTCTCGGGAAAGCACGGTGGAGGCGCCGACGAAGGTCTTTCCATTGTCGGACTGGACTTGGCGAGGACACCCTCTTCTAGAGACGAAACGAGCGAAAGCGGCAAGAAACTTTTCAGTCGTTAAGTCGGATGTAGGCTCTAGATGGATGGCCTTTGTAGAAAAACAAACGAAAACCAACACATACCCTTTCGTAATGAGACAAGCTCTTCCGGTATAATTTTTTATATCAAACGGGCCGGCGTAGTCCATCCCTGTGTACGTGAACGGACGGGAAAAAGTCACTCGCTCTTTCGGAAAACTTCGCATCATCTGGACTTGCAATCTCTTTTTGTGGATAACGCAGACCTTGCAGGAGTTAACCACTGCCTTCACCAAGTTCTTTATTCTCGGAACCCAGTATCTGGACCGAGTGAGACGCACCACTAACTGGTTGCCACCATGTGACGTAATGAGCTGCGTGAATTTGACCAGAAGCCGCGAGAGTGTCCTGGGCCTCTAGACGGACCCCGGAAGGCGGTGATTGTCTTCGACATCGTTGGACAAATCGATGGACATACGCGAGGACCCGCAAAGCTCTATCTAAATTGGAAAAGCGATCTAGGAAATCTTCTGACGGCATAGACGCCACATGGACTTTAACGGCACGCTTTTCGATTTCAGTTACCGGTAGGTCGGTTCCCTGGCTGGGCCAATGATCGCGTAGACGTTGCAGCCAAGTGGGTCCATGCCACCAAAGCGGGTTATCCACCAGCTCTTGAAGGGGAACTCCTCGACTAGCCAAATCAGCTGGATTATGTTCGGATTGAACGTACGACCAATTGGCCGCCTCAGTGGACTCGGTGATCTTCGTCACCCTGTTGGCAACGAACGTAGTCCAATGGCACGCTGGTTTTGCTAACCATGCTAGCACAATCGTGGAATCGGTCCAACAATGGAATTTTGAGGTCATCCTCGGCATATTTGGAAGAATGGCTTCGGCCATCTCGGACAAAAGGAGAGCCCCACATAACTCCAGCCTGGGAAGGGACACCGTTTTTATTGGCGCCACACGCGTCTTGGCCGTGAGCAAGTGCACCATCGTCTTATGGCCTACTTCTACGCGCACATAGATCGCAGCACCGTATGCCTTTTGCGAGGCGTCACAGAATCCGTGATGCTCTACGCTGAACTCTGGACGGAAGGAAACCCATCTGGGTATTCTGACCTGGTCTAGGACCGAACAGCTCTGGAGAAAGCTGTTCCACCTTTGGCACAGCTCAATTGGAAGTTTATCGTCCCAGCCTAGATCCTGAAGCCAAATCTCTTGCATAAAGATTTTGGCACACACAACAAATGGAGCGAGCCAGCCTGCTGGATCAAACAGCTTGGCAATTTGGGAAAGGACTTGGCGTTTCGTGTGGGAGATTTCCGTTGCTAAATCTGGTGGAACGAAAAAGAACTCATCGTACGTCGCCTTCCATCGTACGCCGAGAGTTTTGGCTGTGCTCTCAGTGTCGATCTCGAGGAAGTCGGTTGTCAGAAGATGATCGCTTTGGATATGAGCTAATATTTCTTTGTTGTTGGAGGTCCATTTTCTCAGTGGAAACCCCGCGGAATCTAGAGCACTTTGTAGCTCGCGAACAATGGACTTAGCGTCCTCGGCGGAGTCAGCTCCCGAAAGGACATCGTCTACATACGTATGATTTCGAATGACATTGCTCGCTCTTGGATGGCTGAGCTGCACGTCAGTTGCCAACTGTTGCAGGACTCGAAAAGCCAGGAATGGCGCGCAATTGACTCCAAAAGTTACCGTCTGTAATTCGAAATCTCGAATGTGCCCCTCGCTGTTGCGGAATAAAATGCGCTGGATCGGGGAATGCTTCGGATCTACCCATATCTGCCGATACATTTTCTCGATATCGGCACTGTAGACGTATCGGAAATATCGCCACTTCAGGATCTGGATAGTTAGATCGGACTGTTAGACTGGGCCAGCATGAAGGATATCATTTAAGCTGACCCCATTCTCTGAAGGGCTGGAGGCATTGAAAACCACACGTAACTTAGTGGTTGTACTTTCCGGCTTGAGCACGGCATGATGCGGAAGGTAATAACTGGCAGAATTGTGGGTAAGACGGACTTCTTTCATGTGATTGAGGTCGAGATATTCTTGAATCACGGAGTCGTATTTGGCTTTCAGCTGACAGTCCCTCTTTAGGCGTTGCTCGGTTCTTAGGAACTGCGACAACGCGGAGGATCTGGGGTGACCGAGGGCGGATTTTACGTTTTGAGAATCACGAAACGAAAGACTTACGACATACCTGCCGTTATCGTCTCTCGTAGTCGTTCGGAGAAAATTTTCCTCACATGTCAAATCGGAAGATTTTGTCACTTTTACTGGCAGATCCTCCACCTCCCAAAATTTGGTGAGAAGCCTTTCCAGGGACGTGTCAACTGTGTGGGAGATTCGTGTGGAAAAAACGGAAATCTGATTTTCCCTTGGAGCAGGAACGGGTCCTGTTAGGATCCACCCGAAAATGGTTTCTTGCCCGAGGAGAGAGCCACATATATTCGGCCGGGTGCCGCTTAGGAGAATGGATGGCAGGATGTCGGCCCCGACCAGAATATCTATCTGTGCGCTCTCGTAGAACTTTGGATCCGCTAGTGACAGTTCGGGAAGATCCCGTAGAAACTGTTTCGGAATCGGACAAGATGGAAGGTTTCCAGCTAATTGAGGAAGAACATAGGCCGTCGTGTTTATTTGCAAGCCAGGTTTGGTCGGAGAACGGATGGTAAACTGAAAGAGCTTTTTGGATTCAGCGGATACTGTCTGGTTTAAGCCTGATACTTGGGCTCGGATTACTTGGTGAGGCAACTTAATTAGTTTGAACAGCCGCTCAGAAATAAAGGTTGCCTCTGATCCTGAATCTATCAAGGCACGAGCTTTAAAATTCGACCCCAGACATATGTCAATTATGGCGGTGCCCAGCAAGACGGATCTATACCCCGTCGCGAAGTAATTTTGGACTGTAGAGTCCGTGGACCGGGAAGCGGTGGCAACTGGTGTACTTGGTCTTGATCTGGGTCTTGGGGCGGGAAGGCGAAGGCGATTGGGAGGAGTTGGCTCTGTGTAGTAAGGTGTGATGGCGGCCGCGGCACGTAAAGCAACTATGAGTGCTTTCACAATCACGCAGCTGATGCCCTCGTGCGAAGAAGTTTAGACACAGCTGCTTCCTCTTTATGTATGCCGAACGCTCGTCGACCGTCATCTGGAGGAACCGTGCACATGTGCGGACAGGATGGTTTTCCATCTTAAAAAGGTCACATCCTTTTGGCTTGGGTGCTACCCTTGTCTCGTAAGAATTTATTCTTCGAGGCGCTGCAGTGGGGGCGGATGCTTTTGGCAGAGATTGACTCGAGCCTGACGGCCGTACGTCGTCTATGGCATCTAGGGTGCAGGGACTGTTCCCACAAGGATAGCGTGAGCTTAGGAAGTTTGGAGGAGCACATGTACACTAGGAGACAATCCCAATTTTCGGTTTCAATTCCGGACATTTCTAAAGCCGTAAAGCAACCCTGGATGGTACGTTGGAGTTCACGGATAGCTGACCCAGATTCCTAATTAACTGACTGCACATTGAAAAGTAAGGGGGGAGTTCGACACTATCGTGTGTGCATCGCCGCTTGTTTAGGCATTTAGGTGAAACAATTTTTCGACTGGCGTCAGCCTTGGATTGTTTATATAAATGGCCGTAAACAGATTCCTAAAGGTCGGCCACCGCAGATAATCTCCGGCGAAAACCTCGGTATCGCACGGACGTAAGTCGGGGTAGGAACAGCTTGAACTTGGGGAGCTTGGGCTATCATATCCGCGATCTGAGCCCCACATCTCTCGTAAACGGAATAGCAGTAGCCGTATTTAGCCTTGAGAACTGGCAAACTATCAGCTGCACTGTCTCCGGCTTCTGCTATGCACCCGGTGCATTCATCGTATTCTGCCTTGATGCGGTCCCATAACGCGCGTATTTCTTCGCGGCGGATGTTCAGCATGGACAGAGTAGGAGGGATAGGCGAAGGAGTGTTTGCTCTGGATTCAAACTCACTCAGTCGATCTGAGACCTCAGTAAATTTGTTTAGAGCGATCTGGGAAGGTGTTAGTGCCATTTTGACGTTTGCACGGATGACCCTTTTTCGGGGCGACGAGGTCTTGGCAGTTTGTTCGGGTGTGGGCGGATCTACGGATATGCCTGGGACTACGGCAGGTGGAATAGACAACTTGTTGTTATCACTTCCAGCGGACATTTAAACATTTAAACGACATTTATGTCGGATAAATAGGAAACCTGGCTCACTTGTTGAACAGTGGAACGAGGTGTCGACAAGAAAAAGTAGTGGATCGGAGAAATAGAAATTGGAAGCAAGTACCGACCTGGTTACTTTGCGGAATTAAACCCAATGATACGGATTAGGAACGGTGAGTAAGGAGTTCGAATATCACCCGTTGAGAAGTAATACTGTAATATTTAACCCTTTTGGTATATGTATATGGTTGGGATCAAGTTTGGTATATTTTTGCTGGGATTTCTTTGCGTTTGGATAAATTGAGGGGGAAAAATACCAACTATGTGTATATATATAGTCCCCGGTGGAGTAATTGTAATATTTTCGCCTTTATTTAAACTTCTGAATGAAGAAAAAATACCAAAATTTGTTGGCCGGAGGATGCGATCGGTTGATTATTTAATATTGGAGTATTGCTTTAAATTGATTTAATATTCCGAGGGAAAAATACTAAAAATATACCAAAAAAGTTGGTAGACGGAGGATGCTATGCATGCAGTGGAGTGCTGGTATTTTTCTCGTTTAAATAAAATAAATTTTACGAAGTAAATACCAAATACCGAAAAAAATACTAAAAAGTTTGATGGTAAATAAAACACAATGACCAAAAAATGTTCACGTCGGTTGGTGTAATTTTTTATTTTATTATTTTTGACCGGATGGCCGACGGAAAACTTTAATTAGTCGGAACAGGATGGCGGAGTTAAAAAATTATATGTGACTGTATGTAGATATGTGTATATATGTAGATATTTGTCTGTATGTAGATATTTGTATGGATGTAGATATTTATATGTATGTAGATATTTGTATGTATGTAGATATTTGCATGTATGTAATTTTCGCCGGTTTTAAATTTATTGAATAATTATTGCCGGCGGGGTATGTGTTGTTGTGGAAGTTTTCGATTTATTGTGTGTGGACTGTATTTGGAAAAACGAAAAAATATGTGCAAGTCTTTTAGCGGCTGCGGATATACAGTGAGCAAAAATCTTGAAAAGTTTTGGGAGCCTGAATTGGCAGAACACTAGAAATTTAATAATTCTCACTGTATGCTTGGCTTATATTTGCACAATATTTTTTCTAAGCTTGGAATTTTTTCTCGATTTTGTATATGTGTATGTAAGTATGGATGAGCGGCCAAATGCAATTAAAACAAGGAAGAACGCTATAGTCGAGTACCTCGACTATCAGATACCCGTTACTCAGATAACAAACTTTAAAATAAGTTAGCCGCGCACTTTGTTCTCTCTCCCTTGCTCTCATTTCTCGGCTCTGGTTTTGTTTCAGCCAGCGCCAAGAATGAGAAAGCAACACATAAAATAGACAAAAAACATTTATATTTATGTATGCTTGCTAAACATACACAATTTTAAGGCACATTCTGTATTTCAAAATATTTGGTTGAATAGCTTCGTTTGAAAGAATTCTATTTGCCCCGGATATTAGATTGCAATTTTTTACATCCACACATGCATAAACACATACATGTATGTATGTATGTATGTATGTCGTTTTCTGGCTCTAGTGTCAAGGCTTGTCCTAACTACTTTGGTTTAAGAGCATTGGACTGAAAACGGAAAGGTTTTTTTGGGACAATCTATAGGTATTTATTAAGCTAATTCATATTCTTTGAAAGAGATAAATAAAGATGTACAGATCTTTAAAGGTTTTTGCCCGTCAATGGGACAAATGGATAAAGGGTTCATTATTCAATAGAATAAGTTAGCCGCGCACTTTGCTCTCTCTGAGCGCCGGCAGGGCTTTTTTCTTTGCCGCTAAGTTCGGCCGGCAACTATTTACATACACACACATACACGCGTAAAAACATTTCGCATTGTCTGGCTCTGACGTCATAGCTTTTTTCTTTGGAGGTTTGTGGGCGTTAGAGTGGGCGTAGCAAAATTTGTCAAAATGGTCAATCGATAGGTATTGACAAGACTAATACATTTCAGTTAAAATTTTCTATCTAGCATCAAAACTGTAGGAGTTACATTTTAGGGCGGTTTGTGGGCGTTAGAGTCTGCGTGGCAGTCTACTGAAACAAACTTGCGCTGCGTAAGAAGCTCAGGAATCTGTACGCCAAATCTCAATAGCCTAGCTCTCATAGTTTCCGAGATCTCATCGTTCATCCGGACATCTGTCGCTCGACACACCGCCGCCTGTCCCTTGCTCTGTCCCGGATGGTCCCACTGGGGTTTCTGCTCCGCCCACGCGGACAGTCAAAGCGAAACGTCAGGAAGCTGCCTAGCGCTTTATTTTGCTTCTACGCCTAGTGTAAACGAACGTTCCACCCTAGCCTCACCCTTCTGTGTGTGGTCCGGGACGTTTCCTCGTGGCTCGCTATGTGTTGCGTGGCTGGCGTGATGTGGTGGCTGGCTTGCTGCTGACGCTATCTCGCGCACTGCTCCTGGCGGTGCTGTCTGCGCGACTGGACGTAGCATGGCTTTTGGTACTCGGGGTTCGGGCACTCCGCTCCGGGACCTCGCCATTCGAAACCGTAGGGCTCTCCTGGACAACTCCACTCGAGACCGTACCGATTGACCGCTCTCCCTTCTGGCTTGTTATACTCGTTATCCTCCAGGCGTAACGCCAGGACTTTGTTGATGGGGTTAAGCCGACCGCCTTGACCTAGCCGTGTGATGCCTTCTGGACCTCAGCTACCTGCGTTTCAATTCGGAGATTCCTGGTATCCCAATCCCGAACGTCTCGACGTAGCAATCTTGCTCCTCGTAGGCTCCCACGGCGCTGCTTCTCCGACGACTCGACTTGCTTTTGCTCCCTTGTAGATTATCTGGCTTTTTGATTGTTCACTTTGGTATCTGATTGATCTTGACGGGTTGACTCCCTGTGATCGACTGATCCAGCTGCCAGCGCTCTGCGACCTTATATAGGGCCTCCGGTAACCGTTATTTCCCTTTTGCGCATGGCCCGCTGGATCTCTCCACTCCGGGTCCAAGGTACGTGCCTCCTGGTTGACCCACTTGTCCTTCACGTACCGCTTCCAATCGATGCTCCGCCCACTGCTGCCGTCCCGCTGATTCCCGTGATGCTTGTGGCACGCCTGTGTGCCGCTCCACTGCCGAGATGTGGCACTTCTTCTCCCGGTCCAAAGTTCACGGGAGAGTCATAAGTCCGGTGGAGTTCCGTTATCCGCTTTTGCACTCGGCACTCTTGCCTTGCCCGCGAAGTGTCCATTCTTTTTCGATCGCCATCCTTGGTCTCCAAACTCTCTCGATCTCCATCCTTGGTCTCCAAACTCTCTCGTTCTCCATCCTTGGTCTCACGACTCTCTCGCTCTCCATCCTTGGTCGCCAAACTCTCTCGTTCTCTATACAAGTCTCCAAACACGCTCGTTCTCCATCCAAGTCTCCAAACTCTCCTCACCGCGCCGTAACTACGCGAATTCGCCGCGTATCTGGTAAGCGGCCGGCCATCTGCTGCTGCTTCTATTTGTGGGGAGTTATTCAACTCCTCACATTCCCCCTTTACTTCGGGAAACACTTAAAACTTGTTTCTACTCTCCGGCGTTTCCTTGCATATCCTAGCCTTCGAGTCCTTGTGATTCCCGCGGCGCTCCCTCGTTGCTCCCTCGTTGCTCCCTCGTTGCTCCCTCGGTGCTCTTAACTCTACTGAGTTCCTATAGCGCTGGTAGCTCCTCGTAGCAACTTTAAGTCTCCCGCCCCGATATTTTCCGTGTTTCTACTGGGACATCGATACTCATGGGCTATCGATCCCCAGCTCGCTGCTCAGTGCTGCGTCCCACACCTTTCCACGGTTTCTCCGCCTGGTCACACCATCCGTGCGTAATCGATGTTTCTGCGACAATCGTTACCGACGGTGCGCCATTGCCACCTGCTCGTTGCGATATTTCCACCTTTGCCGATATTTCCATTTTCGTGTGCCCATCGATCGCACTATCGTCCAGTGCCAATCGATCGCCTATCGAGGCGCCCCCTTCCCTGGCTTGTGGTGATTTTGCAACTTTCGCTCTGTCCGCACCGCTTCGGGCTGACTTGCCTTTTCCATTTTATTTTCTCAGCTCCTCCCAGCCTATGCCGTTCGTTGTTCTCAATTCCAAATGCAATGGCCCCAGTGGCTTTGAATAACATTTGGCCTTCGTTTGCAGCAGAGCTTTTCTGCCCGGGTGAGTTGCACTTTTGGTTGGATCGGCATTTTACTTCTCTTTCATTCGACGCTCGTCGGTTACCATGACTGAGCCTCTCGTGCCGCCGCACGTCTCGACCATTTCCTCGTACATAATAGAAGTATTTTCCGTATTAAGAAAATCTTAAAACGACATGTTTGTATCGAGTAACAAAAAATAAAGCTTTCACACAACAAATTTATTTTTTATAACAGGTAATTTAAATCGTTTAGGTTTCATCGGATTCGCACACGATCATGGATAACCATATGCCGTTTGAGGCTGGAATTACTGCAAAATGTTTTAAGGCAGATATGGCGTGTTGGCTATGGTGTAGATCTGATATGGCTATCAGTCACGTCTCGACCATTTCCTCGTACATAACAGAAGTATTTTCTGTCCTAAGAAAATCTTAAAAAACGACATGTTTGTATCGAGTAACAAAAATGAAGCTTTTACACAACAAATGAATTTTTTATAACAACTGGTAATTTAAATCGTTTAGGTTTCATCGGATTCGCACACGATCATGGATAACCACATGCCGTTTGAGGCTCGAATTACTGCAAAATGTTTTAAAGCAGATATGGCGAGTTGGCTACGGTGTTGATCTGATTCTGCACCGCCCTCCCCTTTTCCTCGGGTAGACTGTTGATGCGTGTTTTCCTTTCCTCCAATCAGTCCCAATCGATCCTTATGACGCTCTGCTTTGCCCCTTTGTGTTCTTGACGTTCTCCTAATGTTCTTTATGTATTTCATTAAACCTTTGTAGTTGCCCTGTAGTATCTTTGGAGTCGGTTCGGTTTGGAGTCCAGTTCGAGTCCTTGGAGGTATTCTTGGAGTGTGTTTGTAGTATCCTTTAAGATTCTTTGGAGGTATCCTTGGACTCTTTTCGTAGTATCCTTTGGGAATCCTTGGAGGTATCCTTTGCCTCTTTTCGTAGTATCCTTTGGGAATCCTTGGAGGTATCCTTGGACTTTTTTTCCCGTACTATCCTTTGGGAATCCTTGGATACATCCTTGGACTTTCAATGTTCTTTTGCGTCTGTTGTGTCTGCTTGCTGAAGCCGCACGCTTGTGTTTTCCGTTTGTTGATGTTTCAGCTCGCTTGCGTGGATGGTCCGCTCTTTCTTTGTGTTCATGTGTTGTATTTTGCAGATTTCTGGTGACGCAAAACCGATGACTTGGTAAGGTCCGTCGTATCTTGGGGCCAATTTAGCTGCGAACCCCTCGTCCGCTCTTGATAAGTGGTGTTCCTTGGCCCACACGACGTCACCCACCTTTGGCGTCCATTGCCTCCTCCTTAGGTTATAATGTCTAGCCTGATCCTGGGATGCTTTCTCCAGGTTCCGCCTTACAATCTCGAAGATTTCTCTGAGTTTGCCTTCTCCTCCGGGGTCTCAATCGGTAGTCTTGGTTTTTTGCCTTGGGTAATGAACGACGGTGTGTAACATGTGGATTTTATGTGGATTCGGCCGTCGGCAGCATTTGGTTCGTGGTTCTCTTTAAGCACTGTTACCCGTAGAGCTTTCGGAACGTACATCTTCCGTGTTGCGACATCTTCGCTGCCCGCTCTACGAGGTATATTCCTGTACAGGGTGATACCCTTCTTCACGTTGTCCGGATACTTTTGCGGCTGGGTGCTTATCTTTTCGCGCATTTCCAGAATCCAGCTGCTGAATCCCTCGAAGTGTTTCCGGAGGTGGCTGCCTTGACAAAGCGTCTGCCACCACGTTGAGTTGCCCTTTCCTGTACGCTATTTCGAAGTCGAACTCCAGGTTTGACTATTTTTGCGAAGTCGGGTACAAACCGGCGGTACAATGATGCTACGCCCAGGTACTGTCTGAGCTCTCTTACTGTCGATGGTGGTTCTAGTTCGGCGATGGCTGCTACCTTCTCCGGATCCGTGCCTATTCCTTCGCTAGTCACTCGATGACCAAGATACAACAGCTCTTTCTTGAAAAATTGGCACTTCTACGGGTTTAACCTCAGATTTGCCTCCTTCAGCCGTCGGAACACTTCCTTCAGGTTAGCCTTGTGTTCTTCCAGCGAGCGCCCGATCACTATGATGTCATCCTGGTAAGCAAATGCGTGCGGCGACATTTCGGGACCGTTTACTCGGTCCAGCACCCGTTGAAAGGTCGCAGACGCCGAATGAAGTCCGAATGGCATTACTCTCCATTGGAATAAACCTTTCCCTGGCACTGTAAACGCCGAATACTGCCTGCTGTCTGCTTTCAGTGGGATTTGCCAGTACCCATCCTTTAGGTCCAAGCTGCTGATGTACTGTGCTTCCCTCAGTTGGTCAAGGATGCAGTTTATTCGGGGCATCGGGCATGCATCCTTTATCGACTTGGCGTTGATTTGTCTAAAGTCGACGCACAGTCTCCATTTGCCCGTCTTTTTTTAAACCATCACGATGGGAGAGCTGTATGGGCTTGTTGAATGTTCTATGTATCCCATCTGGAGAAGCGCGCCCACCTTCGCATTGATCTCCCCTTGAACTTTCGGATTCTTGGGGTAGTATCACTGCTTTATTGCTTTTTCGTCTTTCATCGTGATCTGATGCTCTGCCATGTTCGATGTTCCCTTCATGCTGCTGAAACTCGATAGCTCTGCATCCAGGAATTTCGTTGTGTCGTCATCTTCGCTTGCCCGTTGTACGACTGCCACCGATAGCTTCTCCTCGAGCCATCCCTTGTTTCGATTCCTGTCCGGTATTATCACTTCGTGTCCAGCGCACTTAATCTCGGTACCGACTTGTTTTAGAAAGTTCCATCCCAACACTAATGAATCCACTACCCCTGGTAGTATCAGCAGGCGCATGCTCAGTCGCTTGTTCCCGAACGCGATTTCCACCTCCAGCTGCTCATTGATTCCGCCACACCTCCCGTCTGCCAACCTAACTTGCCGTCGTATCCTCGTAATCTTCCCGAGGGCAGCCAGGTTGTCCGCCAGTTCTTTGCTTATAAAGCTTGCTGTTGCCCCGGTGTCGATTGTGGCCTTGTATGTGCCCCTAACGGCCTATAAGGCCAGCTGTGAATAGCAGTAGGCTAGGTCAGACGGATTCCGCCAGACCGAAACCTCTGTAATAAACAGCCCCGGACAGCCAGCGGGTATCTGTCGCTGTTTAGCGGCAGTACCGTCGATGCGAATTGTTCAGCCGCATTTAAATAGTTGCTCTACACAACCCTTTTTCCCCAAACGCACAACCTACCTCCTTCTTATCCCACACAACATCTCACCTCGGGCCGGACTAAGGTGTAAATCGGACCGTGCCGAGAGTCAGCCTGGCTGAGGGCCCTGGTTAAAAACTAGCTCAGTCTCTAACGGTGGGCTCAGGGAGATGGCGGCCCCCTGTTCTATTTATCGCCTTACCCAAGCATCGCGGATCTCTGCCCGGGTGGACCTTCCCTTTCTCCGCAACTCGTGGGAATCAATTATGAATGCCAACAAGAATAAAAATAAAAACACAATGGAGCCGGGCACTCCTAAGAAACCCGTGACGGAGGAGAAGGTGGGTGCGACTGGATCTGCGAGCGTTGGCTCCGCCTGTGCTGGCACCAGCTCGGGGGCTATCCCAAAAGGGCCCCACCCCAAACTGGGGATGATAGGTGGAAGACAGTCGGCCGCCAGCACCTCTGCAAAGTGCGTGCCGGCGCCAAAAACTGCAGGAGGTATGACTAAGACGGTCGCTCCAACCACCGAGCAAAATAAATACACCTATGCGGAGAGACAACGATCTCTAGAGTTGCCTGGACCTGCGGCAAAGAGATCTAGGGTCCAACAGAACCTGTCATTTGCGGAGATAGCGCGGGACAAGGTTCTGATTGGACTGGTTGACAAGGGAAACCCCGGAGGCCGGATCCCAAGAAACCAGTGGAAGACGGTCGAGGAGCAGCTAGCGGTCATCTGCATGGCTTTGCTCCGGGACTTTCCCCAACCGACGCCATGTTGCAAGGACGCAGCGTCAAGGTGGTGTCTTGCGACAGTCAGAGATCAGCTGACCTCTACAAGAAGGCGACGGAGAAGCTCGGAGAGGTGTATCCTGGGGCGGAAATCGTTGCACTAGATTGGTGCGACGTCCGCTCTTGATAAGTGGTGTTCCTTGGCCCACACGACGTCACCCACCTTTGGCGTCCATTGCCTCCTCCTTAGGTTATAATGCCTAGCCTGATCCTGGGATGCTTTCTCCAGGTTCCGCCTTACAATCTCGAAGATTTCTCTGAGTTTGGCTTCTCCTCCGGGGTCTCAGTCGGTAGTCTTGGTTTTTTGCCTTGGGTAATGAACGACGGTGTGTAACATGTGGATTTTATGTGGATTCGGCCGTCGGCAGCATTTGGTTCGTGGTTCTCTTTAAGCACTGTTACCCGTAGAGCTTTCGGAACGCACATCTTCCGTGTTGCGACATCTTCGCTGCCCGCTCTACGAGGTATATTCCTGTACAGGGTGATACCCTTCTTCACGTTGTCCGGATACTTTTGCGGCTGGGTGCTTATCTTTTCGCGGATTTCCAGAATCCAGCTGCCAGCTGCCAGAATCCAACCGTCGCCATGTTGCAAGGACGCAGCGTCAAGGTGGTGTCTTGCGACAGTCAGAGATCAGCTGACCTCTACAAGAAGGCGACGGAGAAGCTCGGAGAGGTGTATCCTGGGGCGGAAATCGTTGCACTAGATTGGTGCGACGTCCCCAGGAGACCAAGAGCGAGGATATGGCTGCCGTCGTCTATCAAAGCACCGGTGGACATCCTCTTTATGTTGCAAAGATGCAACCCAAATTTGCCCACGCACGACTGGAAAGTCGTAAAGGTGAAACATCACGAGGGGCCGATCAGCCAGGCCATCGTGGTACTGAATAAGGAGTCAGTATCCCCAATAGAGGCCGCTCACGGGGTGCTGAACTTCGGATTCAGTGCCATCCGCATCAAAGTCTATAAGGGAGACTCTAACTCGAAGGAGGACCCGACCGGCAACCCAGCCGAGCAGGTCTTTCCCGAGGAGGTAGAGGCTCCTGGAGATGATGAACCGGAAGATGGCTACTCATCCGACGCGTCGCTAAGCAGAGGGATGCAGGCGATGAACCCGGCGGACGAAGACGACGGCGACCTCAGCGGCAGCGAGGAAGCGGACGTCACAGTGGTGGAGCGGAACTCGGCAGATGTCGCTAAGACTACTGCAAGTGAACTTCCATCACAGTAAAGCAGCGTCGGCTACCCTCCTGCTCCGCCTGGCTGACGACGACCTAGTACTCATACAGGAGCCTTGGGTGGTAGGAGGCAAGGTTGCTGGACTGGGTACCAAAGATTTCAAGCTGCTGCTTGATCCAAAAGAAGGTAAAATTCGAACCTGCATTTTAGCCAAAAGGCACCTACCATATTTCTGATTCATAGTTACAGCAACGGAGACAACACCGTAGCAAGTCTGGAACTTCCAGCGGCTACAATCAGGGTGGCTTCAGCTTACATGGCCTTCGAGAAGGAAGACCCCCCAGACGAGCTTGTCCGGACACTGGTCAAAGATAGCGAGGCGCTCAGTGGGGAAGCCCAACAAGCAACAACAGGGGTGAGTCTCTTTTTAACTTCATCCTTGGCTCAAATCTATTTCTATGCAACCGGGGTAATACCCCCACCTTTATCACAAGAAATAGCCAAACAGTCATTGACCTTACCATGGTGTCAGGTAATCTGCTAGAAGCAGTCAGAAACTGGGAAGTCTCAAACGAACACTCTTTCTCTGACCATAGATTTATAGAAACCACTTTATCACTAGACCCTCCTACTCCAGCTGAATTCGTCAACCTTAGACGTACCAACTGGCGCGCTTATAGGGAAGCCCTACTAAACATTCTTCCAATAGAACCACCAAATGACAACAGTGATATACTCAGTCTTGATAACATAGTAGGGATGTTCACGAATGCCTGCAACTCGGCTTTCGAAGCAGCCCACCCTAAACGCAAACCGAGAGGAACCAAAAAGCCTCCTTGGTGGACACAGAAACTTTCAGAACTCAGATCCAGTTGCAGAACCCTTTTTAACAGGGCAAAAGCAGGAAATGAGGATCTAAAATGGCAACAGTACAAGTTAGAACTAGCCTCCTACAAGAAGGCCATAAGGAAAGAAAAAAGATCAGCTTGGCAGACCTTCTGCTCAAACATAGAGGAAACAGCCGAAGCAGCTCGGCTTAGGAAGATCCTCTCCAAAACAACCCCCGCCTTGGGGTGCCTTCAAAAACCAGATGGCTCGTATACAATCTCTAGTGAGCAGTCCCTAAGCCTACTACTAGACACCCACTTTCCGGGTAGTCTCCCGGTAGAACGTCTCCCAGAAAATCATGCAGGTCTAAGCATTGACTTGGAAACGCTTCATATTGAACGCAACATAAATGGGGCCATAAACAGCTTCAAACCCTTCAAATCACCAGGACCCGATCATCTCTCACCTGCGCACATCCAACACGCAGGTCAACTTGCCATCAACTGGCTAAAGACAATTTTCCGTACCATTCTTAGGATAGGAACGTTGTCATCAACATGGAGGGAAACAAAGGTAGTCTTTATACCCAAAGCGGGGAAAGCCTCGCACACGATGACGAAAGATTTTAGGCCCATAAGTCTGACATCCTTTCTCCTTAAGAGCTTTGAGCGACTGATTGGACTGCACATCAGGTCAGTCATGGACTCGAAACAGTTATCAGCAGCGCAGCATGCATATTCAAAAGGCAAGTCCACCGAATCAGCTCTAAACGCGGTAGTCACCCAAATCGAAAAGTCACTCAATCACAAGGAATACGCACTTGCTGCATTTCTGGACATAGAGGGCGCTTCCAACAATGTTCTCCCTACAGCCATAACCGAATCCCTCACCGACCTGGGTGTTGAGATCCAAATCGTGGAGTTAATCCATAAATTGCTGATGAGCAGCATGGTAACCTCCACCCTAGGAATCTCAACACAAACAAGGTTCGTGAACCTTGGAACCCCTCAGGGTGGTGTACTCTCCCCCCTGCTATGGAACATCGCAGTAAATAAGCTGTTGTGCTACATGGAAGGGGGTGGATGCAAGGTTGTGGCATATGCGGACGATGTAATCATTATTTTCTCAGGAAAATTTCCTCAGACACTATGCGATCTAATGACCGCCAAACTTAAAATACTCTCTGACTGGACAACAGAAAGAGGTCTAGGGGTAAACCCCTATCTGTTTACAAACAGATACAAGATTCCTCAACTAAACCCACCAATATTAAAAACCTGCTCTCTCTCCTTCAGTGACAACGCCAGGTATTTGGGGTTAGTATTAGATAAGCGTCTGACATGGAGACTAAACAGCCAAGAGAGGACGAGGAAGGCAACAATTGCCCTCTACTTCTGGAAAAAGGCCATCGGAACGAAATGGGGCATGTCCCCAAAAATCGTCAACTGGATACACACAGCGATAGTTAAGCCTATTCTGCTCTACGGAGTGTCAATATGGTGGCCAGGCAGTCAATTTCTACACTGACGGCTCAAAATTAAATAATCAAGTCGGAGGAGGTATATACTCCGAACAACTTAATATCAGGAAATCCTTCAGACTTCCGGATCACTGTAGCGTCTTCCAGGCGGAAGTATTTGCCATAATTGAAGCTTTGATGCTTCTGAACGATGCAAACTGTCAGAATAAACTGATTAACATCTATAGTGATAGTCAGGCGGCTATCAGGTCGATTATCTCGACCAATACAAACTCCCACACCATATAAAACTGCCGCAAATCTCTGCACGAGATGGCTCTGCAGTTTAAAATTTACCTGATATGGGTCCCGGGTCACCGGAACATTACAGGCAATTGTATTGCAGATGAGCTGGCCAGGCATGGCACTACCGTTCCTCTCCTTCCGGACAAGGAGAACATTGGTATGCCGATGGCCACCTGCAAGCTTAACATTAGAAACCAATATAAGAAACTTGCGAGCCTAGCATGGACACATGTTAAGCACTGTCGCATCTCTCGCCAGACATGGCCAATCATCGACGCGAAGAGAACTTCGGAACTATTAAGACTAAACCGTACCGAGTGCGGAATGGTAATACGAGTGTTAACAGGCCACTGGTTGGTTGGCACACACGCAAGCAGATTGGGCGTGCCCCGAAACGATTTCTGCAGAAGCTGCAGGGACGAGGAGGAAGAGAAAACGATGAAACACCTGTTCTGTTCCTGCCCGGCCCTGAGCAGATCTAGACTGTACCACTTAGGAAATCCCTTCATGAGCAGTCTATCTGAACTGGCGAACATAAGCCTAAAACGAATAATAAAGTTCATTAAAGCAACCGGATGGGAATTATGCTAAGCCAGCTGCAATAATGGCAGCAGATTTTTAAGAAAGGGGATACAGATCCACGCGGTACCACAATGGACCTTTTAAGGACTAAGTGTGTCAATGATTTGGCAGCCGCTCTAACCTAACCTAACCTAACCTATGTGCCCCTACCAATCGTCACCGCTGCGGACAACTGCTGCTCCTCATCGATCAGCTTTCCCGTTAGTTTGGTAGGTAGGTAGCATCTTGCGACCCCCGCTCGCCTCTCTGAGGGTGAGATTGCTGGGCAATCGCCTACTCTCCCGGCGTCTCCCGGTGACTCGGTTAGGTGGCGACCATTGGTCGTTTCCCCGTGTCTCCTGGGTTCCTGTCTCTTCGAATCTTCTGCATGTTACTTGCGTTGGTGATGCCTACTTGGTCTTCGAGAATTTGTTTTCTTGTGCGAACGCTTCCCGCTCCTTTTCGAGTTCTTCATACTCATCTGCTAATATCATCAGCGTGTCCAGGTCCGACACTTTGTACGCCCTTAGGAAGATCCTTTGCTTTGGGGTGCAGTTTTCTTTGATGATCCTTAGGGTATCTTTCGCAGAATAATCAAGTGGCCTCCCCATCGTCTGCATGTCGATCATGTAGTCTTTGAACGACTCGCTGAAGCCCTGCTTCCGTTGCCTGACCTGATCCGCCAGCCTGGTGAAGAAGTCTCTCGGTAGAAAGTATGTGTGGAAACTTCCTATGAACTCCGCCCAGGTTTTCCATTGTTTGTTGTTGGCGATATGCCACTTCAGAGCCCTTTCCTTAAGCAATTCAGGCATCGCTCGGGGGATCATGTCTAACTCCAAGCCGTATGTGTTGGCGGACTATTACACCTGCTCCAGGAACTCGAACGGGTTTTCCGCCCCGTCGAACCTGAGCGACCATTCGCGGACCTGTTTAGCGATCCTTGCATAGTCTGACTGACTGGGTCTCGAGATCAGCGCTGTTATTTTCCTGTCTTGGCTTGATTCTCTCCTGTTTGCCTCCTTTTGTAGGTTGTCAACGCTCGGGCTTGCCACTAAGTTGTCCTCTTCGGCGTTCGTTAACGTGATGCTCGGGCCGGCTTTGTCGTGGTATGTAGCTTCCAACCGGTAGATCCACTTCTTTCCCATTCTGTTTAAGTTGCTTTCACTGCTGGGACAATCACGTTGGGTGCCAGATGTAACGAACTTATTTTTGTGGTCTGCTCGTGCGGCTAGCTCAGTAGATTGTGTGTTCGTCCCACCAAATTTATATAAACGTGACCACCCAGTAGCTCAGTGAGAAAGCACAGAGTTCACGAGTTCGTAGTGGTTTTATTGCGGGTATATTATTACAAATGTCTTGGTAGCTTGGTTGGCCTTGACTCGTCGATTGTGACCTTCGGTACTTCTGACAGTCCTGATTGACTCGACGACCTCTCGCCTTGATGACTCGGTGCGCCAGTCCTGTAGCTCCCTGAATATCCTCGCAGCTCCCTGAAGATCCTCGAAGCTCCCTGAAGATGCTCGCTCGCTGCCCGCTCCTGACGCGTTGACTTGGTGACTGCTGGTAACGACTCGGACTCGCGAGGGGGATCAGCCGTACGGGCTTAGGGAAGCGTCACCGTTCTCAGACTAGGGTGAACAGAAGCTGCGCTCTCCAGGATCACTCCTTTCGACACACCGCCGCCTGTCCCTTGCTCTGTCCCGGATGGTCCCACTGGGGTTTCTGCTCCGCCCACGCGGACAGTCAAGGCGAAACGCCAGGAAGTGCCTCGCGCTTTACTTTGCTTCTACGCCTAGTGTAAACGAACGTTCCACCCTAGCCTCACCCTTCTGTGACGTTTCCTCGTGGCTTGCTCTGTGTTGCGTGGCTGTCGTGATGTGGTGGCTGGCTTGCTGCTGACGCTATCTCGCGCACTGCTCCTGGCGGTGCTGGCTGCGCGACTGGACGAAGCTTGGCTTTTGGTACTCGGGGTTCGGGCACTCCGCTCCGGGACCTCGCCATTCGAAACCGTAGGGCTCTCCTGGACAACTCCACTCGAGACCGTACCGATTGACCGCTCTCCCTTCTGGCTTGTTATACTCGTTATCCTCCAGGCGTAACGCCAGGACTTTGTTGATGGGGTTAAGCCCATCGCCTTGACCTAGCCGTGTGATGCCTTCTGGACCTCAGCTACCTGCGTTTCAATTCGGAGATTCCTGGTATCCCAATCCCGAACGTCTCGACGTTGCAATCTTGCTCCTCGTAGGCTCCCACGGCACTGCTTCTCCGACGACTCGACTTGCTGTTGCTCCCTTGTAGATTATCTGGCTTTTTGATTGTTCACTTTGGTATCTGATTGATTCTGACGGGTTGACTCCCTGTGATCGACTGATCCAGCTGCCAGCGCTCTGCGGCCTTATATAGGGCCTCCGGTAACCGTTATTTCCCTTTTGCGCATGGCCCGCTGGATCTCTCCACTCCGGGTCCAAGGTACGTGCCTCCTGGTTGACCCACTTGTCCTTCACGTACCGCTTCCAATCGATGCACCGCCCACTGCTGCCGTCCCGCTGATTCCCGTGATGCTTGTGGCACGCCTGTGTGCCGCTCCACTGCCGAGATGTGGCACTTCTTCTCCCGGTCCAAAGTTCACGGGAGAGTCATAAGTCCGGTGGAGTTCCGTTATCCGCTTTTGCACTCGGCACTCTTGCCTTGCCCGCGAAGTGTCCATTCTTTTTCGATCGCCATCCTTGGTCTCCAAACTCTCTCGATCTCCATCCTTGGTCTCCAAACTCTCTCGTTCTCCATCCTTGGTCTCACGACTCTCTCGCTCTCCATCCTTGGTCGCCAAACTCTCTCGTTCTCTATACAAGTCTCCAAACACGCTCGTTCTCCATCCAAGTCTCCAAACTCTCCTCACCGCGCCGTAACTACGCGAATTCGCCGCGTATCTGGTAAGCGGCCGGCCATCTGCTGCTGCTTCTATTTGTGGGGAGTTATTCAACTCCTCACATTCCCCCTTTACTTCGGGAAACACTTAAAACTTGTTTCTACTCTCCGGCGTTTCCTTGCATATCCTAGCCTTCGAGTCCTTGTGATTCCCGCGGCGCTCCCTCGTTGCTCCCTCGATGCTCCCTCGACGCTCTTAGCTCTACTTAGTTCCTACAGCGCTGTTAGTTCCTCGTAGCAACTTAAAATCTCCCGCGCCGATATTTTCCGTGTTTCCACTGGGACATCGATACTCAAGGGCAATCGATCCCCAGCTCGCTGCCCAGTGCTGCGTCCCACACCTTTCCACGGTTCCTCCGCCTGGTCACACCATCCGTGCGTGATCGATGTTCCTGCGACTATCGACTATCGCTTCGGACTGACTTGCCTTTTTCATTTTATTTTCTCAGCTCCTTCCAGCCTATGCCGTTCGTTGTTCTCAATACCAAATGCAATGGCCCCAGTGGCTTTGAATAACATTTGGCCTTCGTTTGCAGCAGAGCTTTTCTGCCCGGGTGAGTTGCACTTTTGGTTGGATCGGCATTTTACTTCTCTTTCATTCGACGCTCGTCGGTTACCATGACTGCGCCTCTCGAGCCGCCGCACGTCTCGACCATTTCCTCGTACATAATAGAAGTATTTTCCGTCCTAAGAAAATCTTGAAAACGACATGTTTGTATCAAGTAACAAAAAATGAAGCTTTCACACAAGAAATTAATTTTTTATAACAACTGGTAATTTAAATCGTTTAGGTTTCATCGGATTCGCACACGATCATGGATAACCATATGCCGTTTGAGGCTGGAACTACTGCAAAATGTTTTAAAGCTGATATGGCGAGTTGGCTACGGTTTAGATCTGATTCTGCACCGTTCTCCCCTTTTCCTCGGGTAGACTTTTGATGCGTGTTTTCCTTTCCTCCAATCAGTCCCAATCGAGCCTTAGGACGCTCTGGTTTGCTCCCTTTGTGTTCTTGACGTTCTCCTAATGTCCTTTATGTATTTCATTGAACCTTTGTAGTTGCCCTGTAGTATCTTTGAAGTCGGTTCGGTTTGGAGTCCCGTTCGAATCCTTGGAGGTATTCTTGGAGTGTGTTCGTAGTATCCTTTGGGATTCTTTGGAGGTATCCTTGGACTCTTTTCGTAGTATCCTTTGGGAATCCTTGGAGGTATCCTTTGCCTCTTTTCGTAGTATCCTTTGGGAGCCCTTGGAGGTATCCTTGGACTTTTTTTTCCCGTACTATCCTTTGGGAATCCTTGGATATATCCTTGGACTTTCAATGTTGTGTCTTCTTGCTGTAGCCGCTCGCTTGTGTTTTCCATTTGTTGATGTTTCACTCGCTTACGTGGATGGTCCTTTCTTTCTTTGTGTTTATGTGTCGTATTTCGCAGATTACTGGTGATGCAAAACCCATGACTTGGTAAGGTCCGTCGTATCTTGGGGCCAATTTAGCTGCGAACCCCTCGTCCATTGCCTCCTCCTTAGGTTACAATGCCTAGCCTGATCCTGGGATGCTTTCTCCAGGTTCCGCCTTACAATCTCGAAGATTTCTCTGAGTTTGTTTGCCTTCTCCTCCGGGGTCTCAGTCGGTCGTCTGGTCCCTACGGTTTCTCTGCTCGGTAGTCTTGGTTTTTTGCCTTGGGTAAAGAACGACGGTGTGTTATCTGTGGATTCTGAAACTCTTGTGTTTGCTGCAAGCATGAATTCTGGCCATTTTTCGTCCCAGTTTCTTTGGTTCTGTCCTGCGAACTGCGCTATCATTGTCTTCACCGTCCTATTTGCTCTCTCAGTCGGGTTCTCCTGTGGGGTGTATGGAGCTGTGAATTGTTGCTTGGCTCCCATTTCGGCCAGGAAACTCTTAAAAATGTTGCTGGCAAACTGTACTCCTTTGTCCGTTATGGCCATTTTGGGGATCCCATACCTCGCGATTATGCGTTCTTTAAAAGCTTTATTTAGGGATTCGACCGTCGCGCTTCGCAGCGGCACCAACTAAGTCCACTTGGAGAACCGGTCTATCAATACCAGCAGCATTTGGTTGCCGTGCTTCGAACGCGGCAGGGGTCCGACGAAGTCCGCACATACCGTAGCCCATGGTTCCTCTGGCACCTGCGTCAGCATTTTCCCAGCCATTTTCATCTGATTCGGCTTGAATCTCATGCATGTCTCGCATTATCACCCGTGGACTCGGGCGTCTCTGTGCATTCCTGGCCAGTAATACCGGGCTGCCAGACGTGCTATTGTCTTTCGGCTTCCTACATGGCCAGCCGCCGGTGAGTCGTGGTTCTCTTTAAGCACCGTTTCCCGTAGAGCTTTCGGAACGCACATTTTCCATGTTGCGACATCTTCGCTGCCCGCTCTATGAGTTATATTCCTATACAGGGTGATACCCTCCTTCACGTAGACCGGATACTTTTGCGGCTGGGTCCTTATCTGTTCGCGCATTTCCAGAATCCAGCTGCATGCTGCAGAAACTTCCGCCGCCGACGTCTTCTTAATCCCTCGAAGTGTTTCCGGCAGTGGCTGCCTTGACAAAGCGTCTGCCACCACGTTGAGTTGCCCTTTCCTGTACGATACTTCGAAGTCGTACTGCTGCATCGCCAGATGGGCGATCCTCCCTGAAGGGCTTTCTATGCTGTTGAGCCACTTCAGTGCCATGTGGTCGGTTACTACTTTAAAGTGGTAACCTTCCAGATACGGCTTGAGCTTTCGGATCGCCCAGACGATTACCAAGCACTCCTTCTCGGTCGTTGAGTAATTCTTCTCAGCGCCGTTGAGCGATCGGCTTGAGTAAGAGATTACCTTGATGTTCCTGTGTCCACACCCACTTATTGCCCTTGCGTAGCAGATCGTTGAGAGGTTTGACTATTTTTGCGAAGTCAGGTACAAACCGGCGGTACCATGATGCTACGCCCAGGTACTGTCGGAGCTCTCTTACTGTCGATGGTGGTTCTAGTTCGGCGATGGCTGCTACCTTCTCCGGAACCGTGCCTATTCCTTCGCAAGTCACTCGATGACCAAGATACAACAGCTCTTGAAAAGCTCTGAAAAATTGGCACTTCTACGGGTTTAACCTCAGATTTGCCTCCTTTAGCCGTCGGAACACTTCCTTCAGGTTAGCCTTGTGTTCTTCCAGCGAGCGCCCGATCACTATGAGTCATCCTGGTAAGCAAATGCGTGCGGCGACATTTCGGGACCGTTTACTCGGTCCAGCACCCGTTGAAAGGTCGCAGACGCCGAATGAAGTCCGAATGGCATTACTCTCCATTGGAATAAACCTTTCCCTGGCACTGTAAACGCCGAATACTGCCTGCTGTCTGCTTTCAGTATGATTTGCCAGTACCCATCCTTTAGGTCCAAGCTGCTGATGTACTGTGCTTCCCTCAGTTGGTCAAGGATGCAGTTTATTCGGGGCATCGGGTATGCATCCTTTATCGACTTGGCGTTGATTTGTCTAAAGTCGACGCACAGTCTCCATTTGCCCGTCTTTTTTTAAACCATCACGATGGGAGAGCTGTATGGGCTTGTTGAATGTTCTATGTATCCCATCTGGAGAAGCGCGCCCACCTTCGCATTGATCTCCCCTTGAACTTTCGGATTCTTGGGGTAGTATCACTGCTTTATTGCTTTTTCGTCTTTCATCGTGATCTGATGCTCTGCCATGTTCGATGTTCCCTTCATGCTGCTGAAACTCGATAGCTCTGCATCCAGGAATTTCGTTGTGTCGTCATCTTCGCTTGCCCGTTGTACGACTGCCACCGATAGCTTCTCCTCGAGCCATCCATTGTTTCGATTCCTGTCCGGTATTATCACTTCGTGTCCAGCGCACTTAATCTCGGTACCGACTTGTTTTAGAAAGTTCCATCCCAACACTAATGAATCCACTACCCCTGGTAGTATCAGCAGGCGCATGCTCAGTCGCTTGTTCCCGAACGCGATTTCCACCTCCAGCTGCTCATTGATTCCGCCACACCTCCCGTCTGCCAACCTAACTTGCCGTCGTATCCTCGTAATCTTCCCGAGGGCAGCCAGGTTGTCCGCCAGTTCTTTGCTTATAAAGCTTGCTGTTGCCCCGGTGTCGATTGTGGCCTTGTATGTGCCCCTAACGGCCTATAAGGCCAGCTGTGAATAGCAGTAGGCTAGGTCAGACGGATTCCGCCAGACCGAAACCTCTGTAATAAACAGCCCCGGACAGCCAGCGGGTATCTGTCGCTGTTTAGCGGCAGTACCGTCGATGCGAATTGTTCAGCCGCATTTAAATAGTTGCTCTACACAACCCTTTTTCCCCAAACGCACAACCTACCTCCTTCTTATCCCACACAACATCTCACCTCGGGCCGGACTAAGGTGTAAATCGGACCGTGCCGAGAGTCAGCCTGGCTGAGGGCCCTGGTTAAAAACTAGCTCAGTCTCTAACGGTGGGCTCAGGGAGATGGCGGCCCCCTGCTCTATTTATCGCCTTACCCAAGCATCGCGGATCTCTGCCCGGGTGGACCTTCCCTTTTTCCGCAACTCGTGGGAATCAATTATGAATGCCAACAAGAATAAAAATAAAAACACAATGGAGCCGGGCACTCCTAAGAAACCCGTGACGGAGGAGAAGGTGGGTGCGACTGGATCTGCGAGCGTTGGCTCCGCCTGTGCTGGCACCAGCTCGGGGGCTATCCCAAAAGGGCCCCACCCCAAACTGGGGATGATAGGTGGAAGACAGTCGGCCGCCAGCACCTCTGCAAAGTGCGTGCCGGCGTTAAAAACTGCAGGAGGTATGACTAAGACGGTCGCTCCAACCACCGAGCAAAATAAATACACCTATGCGGAGAGACAACGATCTCTAGAGTTGCCTGGACCTGCGGCAAAGAGATCTAGGGTCCAACAGAACCTGTCATTTGCGGAGATAGCGCGGGACAAGGTTCTGATTGGACTGGTTGACAAGGGAAACCCCGGAGGCCGGATCCCAAGAAACCAGTGGAAGGCGGTCGAGGAGCAGCTAGCGGTCATCTGCATGGCTTTGCTCCGGGACTTCCCCCAACCGACGCCATGTTGCAAGGACGCAGCGTCAAGGTGGTGTCTTGCGACAGTCAGAGATCAGCTGACCTCTACAAGAAGGCGACGGAGAAGCTCGGAGAGGTGTATCCTGGGGCGGAAATCGTTGCACTAGATTGGTGCGACGTCCCCAGCAGACCACGAGCGAGGATATGGCTGCCGTCGTCTATCAAAGCACCGGAGGACATCCTCTTTATGTTGCAAAGATGCAACCCAAATTTGCCCACGCACGACTGGAAAGTCGTAAAGGTGGAACATCACGAGGGGCCGATCAGCCAGGCCATCGTGGTACTGAATAAGGAGTCAGTATCCCCAATAGAGGGCGCTCACGGGGTGCTGAACTTCGGATTCAGTGCCATCCGCATCAAAGTCTATAAGGGAGACTCTAACTCGAAGGAGGACCCGACCGGCAACCCAGCCGAGCAGGTCTTTCCCGAGGAGGTAGAGGCTCCTGGAGATGATGAACCGGAAGATGGCTACTCATCCGACGCGTCGCTAAGCAGAGGGATGCAGGCGATGAACCCGGCGGCCGAAGACGACGGCGACCTCAGCGGCAGCGAGGAAGCGGACGTCACAGTGGTGGAGCGGAACTCGGCAGATGTCGCTAAGACTACTGCAAGTGAACTTCCATCACAGTAAAGCAGCGTCGGCTACCCTCCTGCTCCGCCTGGCTGACGACGGGGCAGACCTAGTACTCATACAGGAGCCTTGGGTGGTAGGAGGCAAGGTTGCTGGACTGGGTACCAAAGATTTCAAGCTGCTGCTTGATCCAAAAGAAGGTAAAATTCGAACCTGCATTTTAGCCAAAAGGCACCTTACCATATTTCTGATTCATAGTTACAGCAACGGAGACAACACCGTAGCAAGTCTGGAACTTCCAGCGGCTACAATCAGGGTGGCTTCAGCTTACATGGCCTTCGAGAAGGAAGACCCCCCAGACGAGCTTGTCCGGACACTGGTCAAAGATAGCGAGGCGCTCAGTGGGGAAGCCCAACAAGCAACAACAGGGGTGAGTCTCTTTTTAACTTCATCCTTGGCTCAAATCTATTTCTATGCAACCGGGGTAATACCCCCACCTTTATCACAAGAAATAGCCAAACAGTCATTGACCTTACCATGGTGTCAGGTAATCTGCTAGAAGCAGTCAGAAACTGGGAAGTCTCAAACGAACACTCTTTCTCTGACCATAGATTTATAGAAACCACTTTATCACTAGACCCTCCTACTCCAGCTGAATTCGTCAACCTTAGACGTACCAACTGGCGCGCTTATAGGGAAGCCCTACTAAACATTCTTCCAATAGAACCACCAAATGACAACAGTGATATACTCAGTCTTGATAACATAGTAGGGATGTTCACGAATGCCTGCAACTCGGCTTTCGAAGCAGCCCACCCTAAACGCAACCCGAGAGGAACCAAAAAGCCTCCTTGGTGGACACAGAAACTTTCAGAACTCAGATCCAGTTGCAGAACCCTTTTTAACAGGGCAAAAGCAGGAAATGAGGATCTAAAATGGCAACAGTACAAGTTAGAACTAGCCTCCTACAAGAAGGCCATAAGGAAAGAAAAAAGATCAGCTTGGCAGACCTTCTGCTCAAACATAGAGGAAACAGCCGAAGCAGCTCGGCTTAGGAAGATCCTCTCCAAAACAACCCCCGCCTTGGGGTGCCTTCAAAAACCAGATGGCTCGTATACAGACTCTAGTGAGCAGTCCCTAAGCCTACTACTAGACACCCACTTTCCGGGTAGTCTCCCGGTAGAACGTCTCCCAGAAAATCATGCAGGTCTAAGCATTGACTTGGAAACGCTTCATATTGAACGCAACATAAATGGGGCCATAAACAGCTTCAAACCCTTCAAATCACCAGGACCCGATCATCTCTCACCTGCGCACATCCAACACGCAGGTCAACTTGCCATCAACTGGCTAAAGACAATTTTCCGTACCATTCTTAGGATAGGAACGTTGTCATCAACATGGAGGGAAACAAAGGTAGTCTTTATACCCAAAGCGGGGAAAGCCTCGCACACGATGACGAAAGATTTTAGGCCCATAAGTCTGACATCCTTTCTCCTTAAGAGCTTTGAGCGACTGATTGGACTGCACATCAGGTCAGTCATGGACTCGAAACAGTTATCAGCAGCGCAGCATGCATATTCAAAAGGCAAGTCCACCGAATCAGCTCTAAACGCGGTAGTCACCCAAATCGAAAAGTCACTCAATCACAAGGAATACGCACTTGCTGCATTTCTGGACATAGAGGGCGCTTCCAACAATGTTCTCCCTACAGCCATAACCGAATCCCTCACCGACCTGGGTGTTGAGATCCAAATCGTGGAGTTAATCCATAAATTGCTGATGAGCAGCATGGTAACCTCCACCCTAGGAATCTCAACACAAACAAGGTTCGTGAACCTTGGAACCCCTCAGGGTGGTGTACTCTCCCCCCTGCTATGGAACATCGCAGTAAATAAGCTGTTGTGCTACATGGAAGGGGGTGGATGCAAGGTTGTGGCATATGCGGACGATGTAGTCATTATTTTCTCAGGAAAATTTCCTCAGACACTATGCGATCTAATGACCGCCAAACTTAAAATACTCTCTGACTGGACAACAGAAAGAGGTCTAGGGGTAAACCCCTATCTGTTTACAAACAGATACAAGATTCCTCAACTAAACCCACCAATATTAAAAACCTGCTCTCTCTCCTTCAGTGACAACGCCAGGTATTTGGGGTTAGTATTAGATAAGCGTCTGACATGGAGACTAAACAGCCAAGAGAGGACGAGGAAGGCAACAATTGCCCTCTACTTCTGGAAAAGGCCATCGGAACGAAATGGGGCATGTCCCCAAAAATCGTCAACTGGATACACACAGCAATAGTTAAGCCTATTCTGCTCTACGGAGTGTCAATATGGTGGCCAGGCAGTCAATTTCTACACTGACGGCTCAAAATTAAATAATCAAGTCGGAGGAGGTATATACTCCGAACAACTTAATATCAGGAAATCCTTCAGACTTCCGGATCACTGTAGCGTCTTCCAGGCGGAAGTATTTGCCATAATTGAAGCTTTGATGCTTCTGAACGATGCAAACTGTCAGAATAAACTGATTAACATCTATAGTGATAGTCAGGCGGCTATCAGGTCGATTATCTCGACCAATACAAACTCCCACACCATATAAAACTGCCGCAAATCTCTGCACGAGATGGCTCTGCAGTTTAAAATTTACCTGATATGGGTCCCGGGTCACCGGAACATTACAGGCAATTGTATTGCAGATGAGCTGGCCAGGCATGGCACTACCGTTCCTCTCCTTCCGGACAAGGAGAACATTGGTATGCCGATGGCCACCTGCAAGCTTAACATTAGAAACCAATATAAGAAACTTGCGAGCCTAGCATGGACACATGTTAAGCACTGTCGCATCTCTCGCCAGACATGGCCAATCATCGACGCGAAGAGAACTTCGGAACTATTAAGACTAAACCGTACCGAGTGCGGAATGGTAATACGAGTGTTAACAGGCCACTGGTTGGTTGGCACACACGCAAGCAGATTGGGCGTGCCCCGAAACGATTTCTGCAGAAGCTGCAGGGACGAGGAGGAAGAGGAAACGGTGAAACACCTGTTCTGTTCCTGCCCGGCCCTGAGCAGATCTAGACTGTACCACTTAGGAAATCCCTTCATGAGCAGTCTATCTGAACTGGCGAACATAAGCCTAAAACGAATAATAAAGTTCATTAAAGCAACCGGATGGGAATTATGCTAAGCCAGCTGCAATAATGGCAGCAGATTTTTAAGAAAGAGGATACAGATCCACGCGGTACCACAATGGACCTTTTAAGGACTAAGTGTGTCAATGATTTGGCAGCCGCTCTAACCTAACCTAACCTAACCTATGTGCCCCTACCAATCGTCACCGCTGCGGACAACTGCTGCTCCTCATCGATCAGCTTTCCCGTTAGTTTGGTAGGTAGGTAGCATCTTGCGACCCCCGCTCGCCTCTCTGAGGGTGAGATTGCTGGGCAATCGCCTACTCTCCCGGCGTCTCCCGGTGACTCGGTTAGGTGGCGACCATTGGTCGTTTCCCCGTGTCTCCTGGGTTCCTGTCTCTTCGAATCTTCTGCATGTTACTTGCGTTGGTGATGCCTACTTGGTCTTCGAGAATTTGTTTTCTTGTGCGAACGCTTCCCGCTCCTTTTCGAGTTCTTCATACTCATCTGCTAATATCATCAGCGTGTCCAGGTCCGACACTTTGTACGCCCTTAGGAAGATCCTTTGACTTGGGGTGCAGTTTTCTTTGATGATCCTTAGGGTATCTTTCGCAGAATAATTAAGTGGCCTCCCCATCGTCTGCATGTCGATCATGTAGTCTTTGAACGACTCGCTGAAGCCCTGCTTCCGTCGCCTGACCTGATCCGCCAGCCTGGTGAAGAAGTCTCTCGGTAGAAAGTATGTGTGGAAACTATCTATTAACTCCGCCCAGGTTTTCCATTGTTTGTTGTTGGCGATAAGCCACTTCAGAGCCCTTCCCTTAAGCAATTCAGACATCGCTCGGGGGATCATGTCTAACTCCAAGCCGTATGTGTTGGCGGACCATTACACCTGCTCCAGGAACTCGAACGGTTTTTCCGCCCCGTCGAACCTGAACGACCATTCGCGGACCTGTTTAGCGATCCTTGCATAGTCTGACTGACTGGGTCTCGAGATCAGCGCTGTTATTTTCCTGTCTTGGCTTGATTCTCTCCTGTTTACCTCCTTTTGTTGGTTGTCAACGCTCAGGCTTGCCGCTAAGCTGCCCCTTCGGCGTTCGTTAACGTGATGCTCGGACCGGCCTTGTCGTGGTATGCAGCTTCCAACCAGTAGATCCACTTCTTTCTCATTCTGTTTAAGTTGCTTTCACTGCTAGGAAAATCACGTTGGGCGAAAGATGTAACGGACTGATTTTTGTGGTCTGCTCTCTACAAGATTCGTGCGGCTAGCTCAGTAGATTTTGTGTTCGTCCCACCAAATTTATATAAAGGTGACCGCCCAGTAGCTCAGTGAGAAAGCACAGAATTCGTAGTGGGTTTATTGCGGGTATATTATTACAAATGTCTTGGTAGCTTGGTTGGCCTTGACTCGTCGCTTGTAACCTTCGGTACTTCCGACGGTCCTGATTGACTCGACGACCTCTCGCCTTGATGACTCGATGCTCCAGTCCTGTAGCTCCCTGAAGATCCTCGCAGCTCTCTGAAGATGCTCGCTCACTGCTCGCTCCTGACGCATTGACTTGGTGACTGCTGGTAACGACTCGGACTCGCGAGGGGGATCAGCCATACGGGCTTAGGGAAGCGTCATTGTTCTCAGACTAGGGTGAACAGAAGCTGCGCTCTCCAGGATCACTCCTTTCGACACACCGCCGCCTGTCCCTTGCTCTGTCCCGGATGGTCCCACTGGGGTTTCTGCTCAGCCCACGCGGACAGTCAAGGCGGAACGCCAGGAAGCTGCCTCGCGCTTTATTTTCCTTCTACGCCTAGTGTAAACGAACGTTCCACCCTAGCCTCACCATTCTGTGGGTGGTCCGGGACGTTCCCTCGTGGCTCGCTCTGTGTTGCATGGCTGTCGTGATGTGGTGGCTGGCCGGCTGCTGATGCTATCTCGCGCACTGCTCCTGGTGGTGCTGGCTGCGCGACTGGACGTAGCATGGCTGTTGGTACTCGGGGTTCAGGCACTCTGCTCCGGGACCTCGCCATTCGAAACCGTAGGGCTCTCCTGGACAACTCCACTCGAGACCGTACCGATTGACCGCTCTCCCTTCTGGCTTGTTATACTCGTTATCCTCCAGGCGTAACGCCAGAACTTTTTTGATGGGGCTAAGCCGACCGCCTTGACCTAGCCGTGTGATGCCTTCTGGACCTCAGCAATCCCGAACGTCTCGACGTAGCAATCTTGCTCCTCGTAGGCTCCCACGGCGCTGCTTCTCCGACGACTCCACTTGCTGTTGCTCCCTTGTAGATTATCTGGCTTTTTGATTGTTCACTTTGGTATCTGATTGATCTTGACGGGTTGACTCCCTGTGATCGACTGATCCAGCTGCCAGCGCTCTTCGGCCTTATATAGGGCCTCCGGTAACCGTTATTTCCCTTTTGCGCATGGCCAGCTGGATCTCTCCACTCCGGGTCCAAGGTCCGTGCCTCCTGGTTGACGCACTTGTCCTTCAGGTACCGCTTCCAATCGATGCTCCACCCACTGCTGCCGTCCCGCTGATTCCCGTGATGCTTGTGGCACGCCTGTGTGCCGCTCCACTGCCGAGATGTGGCACTTCTTCTCCCGGTCCAAAGTTCACGGGAGAGTCATAAGTCCGGTGGAGTTCCGTTATCCGCTTTTGCACTCGGCACTCTTGCCTTGCCCGCGAAGTCTCCATTCTCTCTCGATCTCCATCCTTGGTCTCCAAACTCTTCCGTTCTCCATCCTTGGTCTCACAACTCTCTCGCTCTCCATCCTTGGTCTCCAAACTCTCTCGTTCTCTATCCAAGTCTCCAAACTCTCTAGTTCTCCATCCAAGTCTCCAAACTCTCCTCTCCGCGCCGTTACTACGCGAATTCGCCGCGTATCTGGTAAGCGGCCGGCCATCTGCTGCTGCTTCTATTTGTGGGGAGTTATTCAACTCCTCACATTCCCCCTTTACTTCGGGATATCCTAGCCTTCGAGTCCTTGTGATTCCCGCGGCGCTCCCTCGTTGCTCCCTCGATGCTCCCTCGACGCTCTTAGCTCTACTTAGTTCCTACAGCGCTGGTAGTTCCTCGTAGCAACTTAAAATCTCCCGCGCCGATATTTTCCGTGTTTCCACTGGGACATCGATACTCAAGGGCAATCGATCCCCAGCTCGCTGCCCAGTGCTGCGTCCCACACCTTTCCACGGTTCCTCCGCCTGGTCACACCATCCGTGCGTGATCGATGTTCCTGCGACTATCGACTATCGCTTCGGACTGACTTGCCTTTTTCATTTTATTTTCTCAGCTCCTTCCAGCCTATGCCGTTCGTTGTTCTCAATACCAAATGCAATGGCCCCAGTGGCTTTGAATAACATTTGGCCTTCGTTTGCAGCAGAGCTTTTCTGCCCGGGTGAGTTGCACTTTTGGTTGGATCGGCATTTTACTTCTCTTTCATTCGACGCTCGTCGGTTACCATGACTGCGCCTCTCGAGCCGCCGCACGGCTCGACCATTTCCTCGTACATAATAGAAGTATTTTCCGTCCTAAGAAAATCTTGAAAACGACATGTTTGTATCAAGTAACAAAAAATGAAGCTTTCACACAAGAAATTAATTTTTTATAACAACTGGTAATTTAAATCGTTTAGGTTTCATCGGATTCGCACACGATCATGGATAACCATATGCCGTTTGAGGCTGGAATTACTGCAAAATGTTTTAAGGCAGATATGGCGTGTTGGCTATGGTGTAGATCTGATTCTGCACCGTCCTCCCCTTTTCCTCGGGTAGACTGTTGATGCGTGTTTTCCTTTCCTCCAATCAGTCCCAATCAAGCCTTAGGACGCTCTGGTTTGCTCCCTTTGTGTTCTTGACGTTCTCCTAATGTTCTTTATGTATTTCATTGAACCTTTGTAGTTGCCCTGTAGTATCTTTGGAGTCGGTTCGGCTTGGAGTCCCGTTTGACTCCTTAGACTCTTTTCGTAGTATCCTTTGGGAATCCTTGGAGGTATCCTTTGCCTCTTTTCGTAGTATCCTTTGGGAATCCTTGGAGGTATCCTTGGACTTTTTTTTCCCGTACTATCCTTTGGGAATCCTTGGATATATCCTTGGACTTTCAATGTTGTGTCTGCTTGCTGTAGCCGCTCGCTTGTGTTTTCCGTTTGTTGATGTTTCAGCTCGCTTACGTGGATGGTCCGCTCTTTCTTTGTTTTTATGTGTCGTATTTTGCAGATTACTGGTGACGCAAAACCCATGACTTGGTAAGGTCCGTCGTATCTTGGGGGGCTGCGAACCCCTCATCCGCTTTTTATAAGTGGTGTTCCTTGGCCCACACGACGTCACTCACCTTTGGCGTCCATTGCCTCCTCCTTAGGTTATAATGCCTAGCTTGATCCTGGGATGCTTTCTCCAGGTTCCGCCTTACAATCTCGAAGATTTCTCTGAGTTTGTTCGCCTTCTCCTCCGGGGTCGCAGTCGGTCGTCTGGTCCCTACGGTTTCTCTGTCGTATAGGGCGCTCGGTAGTCTTGGTTTTTTGCCTTGGGTAATGAGTGACGGTGTGTAACATGTGGATTCTGAAACGCTCGTGTCTAACTCTTAAAAATTTTGCTGGCAAACTGTACTCCGTTGTCCGTTATGGCCATTTTGGGGACCCCATACCTCGCTATTATGCGTTCTTTAAAAGCTTTATTTAGGGATTCGGCCGTCGCGCTTCGCAGCGGCACCAACTCAGTCTACTTGGAGAACCGCTCTATCAATACCAGCAGCATTTGGTTGCCGTGCTTCGAACGCGGCAGGGGTCCGACGAAGTCCGCACATACCGTCGCCCATGGTTCCTCTGGCACCTGCGTCAGCATTTTCCCAGCCATTTGCATCTGATTCGGCTTGAATCTCATGCATGTCTCGCATCCCCGCACGTGGGCTCGGGCGTCCCTGTGCATTCCTGGCCAGAAATACCGGGCTGCCAGACGTGCTATCGTCTTTCGGCTTCCTAAATGGCCAGCCGCTGGTGAGTCGTGGTTCTCCCTCAGCACCGTTTCCCGTAGAGCTTTCGGAACGCACATCTTCCATGTTGCGACATCTTCGTTGCCCGCTCTATGAGGTATTTTCCTGTACAGGGTGATACCCTCCTTCAAGTAGTCCGGATACTTTTGCGGCTGGGTCCTTACCTTTTCGCGCATTTCCAGAATCCAGCTGCATGCTGCAGAAGCTTCTACCGCCGACGTCTCCTTAATCCCTCGAAGTGTTTCCGGCAGTGGCTGCCTTGACAAAGCGTCTGCCACCAAGTTGAGTGCGCTATTTCAAAGTCGTACTGCTGCATCGCCAGATGGGCGATCCTCCCTTGAGGGCTTTCTATGCTGTTGAGCCACTTCAGTGCCATGTGGTCGGTTACTACGTTAAAGTGGTAACCTTCCAGATACGGTTTGAGCTTTCGGATCGCCCAGACGATTACCAAGCACTCCTTCTCGGTCGTTGAGTAATTCTTCTCAGCGCCATTGAGCGTTCGGCTTGAGTCAGAGATTACCTTTTCGCCTCGTTTACTTTCCTGGGTCAAGATTGCCCCGATGCCGTAGTCGCTCCCGTCAGTTTGCAAGATGAATGGTTTGTCGAAATCCGGGCATGCCAGTACGGGGTCTGCGACGAGTCTTGCCTTCACCTCTTCGAACGCCGTCTGATGTTCCTGTATCCACACCCACTTATTGCCCTTGCGTAGCAGATCGTTGAGAGGTTTGACTATTTTTGCGAAGTCAGGTACAAACCGGCGGTACCATGATGCTACGCCCAGGTACTGTCGGAGCTCTCTTACTGTCGATGGTGGTTCTAGTTCGGCGATGGCTGCTACCTTCTCCGGATCCGTGCCTATTCCTTCGCTAGTCACTCGATGACCAAGATACAACAGCTCTTTCTAGAAAAATTGGCACTTCTACGGATTTAACCTCAGATTTGCCTCCTTTAGCCGTCGGAACACTTCCTTCAGGTTAGCCTTGTGTTCTTCCAGCGAGCGCCCGATCACTATGATGTCATCCTGGTAAGCAAATGCGTGTGGCGACATTTCGGGACCGATCACCCGGTCCAGCACCCGTTGAAAGGTCGCAGACGCCGAATGAAGTCCGAATGGCATTACTCTCCATTGGAATAAACCTTTCCCTGGCACTGTAAACGCCGTATACTGCCAGCTGTATGCTTTCAGTGGGATTTGCCAGTACCCATCCTTTAGGTCCAAGCTGCTGATGTACCGTGCTTCCCTCAATTGGTCGAGGATATAATTTATTCGGGGCATCGGGTAAGCATTCTTTATCAACTTGGCGTTGATTTGTCTAAAGTCAACGTACAGTCTCCATTTGCCCGTCTTTTTTTTAACCATCACGATGGGAGAGCTGTATGGGCTTGTTGAATGTTCTATGTATAACATCTGGAGAAGCGCGCCCACCCTCGCATTGATTTCCCCTTGAACTTTCGGATTCTTGGGGTAGTATCGCTGCTTTATTGGTTTGTCGTCTTTCATCGTGATCTGATGCTCTGCCATGTTCGATGTTCCCTTCATGCTGCTCAAACTCGATAGCTCTGCATCCAGGAATTTCGTTGTGTCGTCATCTTCGCTTGCCCCTTGTACGACTGCCACCGATAGCCTCTCCTCGAGCCATCCCTTGTGTCGATTCCTGGCCGGTATTATCACTTCGTGTCCAGCGCACTTAATCTCGGTACCGACTTGTGTTAGAAAGTTCCATCCCAACACTAATGAATCCACTACCCCTGGTAGTATCAGCAGGCGCATGCTCAGTCGCTTGTTCCCGAACGCGATTTGCACCTCCAGCTGCTCATTGATTCCGCCACACCTCCCGTCTGCCAACCTAACTTTCCGTCGTATCCTCGTAATCTTCCCGAGGGCAGCCAGGTTGTCCGCCAGTTCTTTGCTTATAAAGGTTGCTGTTGCCCCGGTGTCGATTGTGGCCCCTACCAATCGTCACCGCTGCGGACAACTGCTGCTCCTCCTCGATCAGCTTTCCCCTTAGTTTGGAGAGGTAGCATCTTGCGACCCACGCTCGCTTCTCTGCGGCTGAGATTGCTGGGCATTTCCCGTCTGCTGGCAGCATTCGACGCTCCAGACTCCTACTCTCCCGGCGTCTCTCGGTGACTCGGTTAGGTGGCGACCATTGCTCGTTTCCCCGTGTCGCCTGGGTTCCTGTCTCTTCGCATCTTCTGCATGTTACTTGCGTTGGTGATGCCGACTTGGTCTTCGAGAATTTGTTTTCTTGGGCAAACGCTTCCCGCTCCTTTTCGAGTTCTTCATACTCATCTGCTAATATCATCAGCGTGTCCAGGTCCGACACTTTGTACGCCCTTAGGAAGATCCTTAGACGTGGGGTGCAGTTTTCTTTGATGATCCTTAGGGTATCTTTCGCGGAATAATTAAGTGGCCTCCCCATCGTCTGCATGTCGATCATGTCGAGCATCGCTCGGGGGATCATGTCTAACTCCAAGCCGTATGTGTTGGCGGACCATTACACCTGCTCCAGGTACTCGAACGGTTTTTCCGCCCCGTCGAACCTGAACGACCATCCGCGAACCTATTTAGCGATCCTTGCATAGTCTTACTGACTGGGTCTCGAGATCAGCGCTGTTATTTTCCTGTCTTGGCTTGATTCTCTCCTGTTTGCCTCCTTTTGTAGGTTGTCAACGCTCAGGCTAACTAAGCCACTAAGTTGTCCCCTTCGGCGTTCGTTAACGTGATGTTCGGGACGGCTTTGTCGTGGTATGTAGCTTCCAACCGGGAGATCCACTTCTTTCCAATTCTGTTTAAGTTGCTTTCACTGCTGGGACAATCACGTTGGGCGCCAGATGTACCGAACTGATTTTTGTGGTCTGCTCTCAACAAGATTCGTGCGGCTAGCTCAGTAGATTTTGTGTTCGTCCCACCAAATTTATATAAAGGTGACCGCCCAGTAGCTCAGTGAGAAAGCACAGAATTCGTAGTGGGTTTATTGCGGGTATATTATTACAAATGTCTTGGTAGCTTGGTTGGCCTTGACTCGTCGCTTGTAACCTTCGGTACTACCGATGGTCCTGATTGACTCGCCGACCTCTCGCCTTGATGACTCGGTGCTCTAGTCCTGTAGCTCCCTGAAGATCCTCGCAGCTCCCTGAAGATCCTCGCAGCTCCCTGAAGATGCTCGCTCCTGACGCGTTGACTTGGTGACTGCTGGTAACGACTCGTACTCGCGAGGGGGATCAGCCGTACGGGTTTAGGGAAGCGTCAGCGTTCTAAGACTAGGGTGAACAGAAGCTGCGCTCTCCAGGGTCACTCCTTTCGACACACCGCCGCCTGTCCCTTGCTCTGTCCCGGATGGTCCCACTGGGGTTTCTGCTCAGCCCACGCGGACAGTCAAGGCGGAACGCCAGGAAGCTGCCTCGCGCTTTACTTTGCTTCTGGGCCTAAAGTAAACGAACGTTCAACCCTAGCCTCACACTGCTGTGTGTGGTTCGGGACGTTTCCTCGTGGCTCGCTCTGTGTTGCATGGCTGTCGTGATGTGGTGGTTGGCTGGCTGCTGATGCTATCTCGCGCACTGCTCCTGGCGGTGCTGGCTGCGCGACTGGACGTAGCGTGGATTTTGGTACTCGGGGTTCGGGCACTCCGCTCCGGGACCTCGCCAGTCGAAACCGTAGGGCTCTCCTGGACAACTCCACTCGAGACCGTACCGATTGACCGCTGTCCCTTCTGGCTTGTTATACTTGGGGTTCGGGCACGCCGCTCCGGGACCTCACAAGTCAAAACCGTATGGTTCTCCTGGTCAACTCCACTCGAGACCGCACCGATCGACCGCTCTCCTTTCTGGCTTGGTATACTCGTTATCCTCCAGGGGTAACTCCAGGACTTTGTTGATAGGGTTAAGCCGACCGCCTTGACCTAGCCGTGTGATGCCTTCTGGACCTCAGCTACCTGCGTCTCAATTCGGAGATTCCTGGTATCCCAATACCAAACGTCTCGACGTAGCAACCTTGCTCCTCGTAGGCTCCAACGGCGCTGCTTCTCCGACGACTCGACTTGCTGTTGCTCCCTTGTAGATTATCTGGTTGTTTGATTGTTCACTTTGATACCTGATTGATCTTGACGGGTTGACTCCCTGTGATCGACTGATGCAGCTGCCAGCGCTCTGCGGGCTTATATAGGGCCTCCGGGAACCGTTATTTCCCTTTTGCGCATGGCCCGCTGGATCTCTCCTCTCCGGGTCCAAAGTCCGTGCCTCCTGGTTGACCCACTTGTCCTTCACGTACCGCTTCCAATCGATGCACCGCCCACTGCTGCCGTCCCGCTGATTCCCGTGTTGCTTGTGGCACGCCTGTGTGCCGCTCCACTGCCGAGATGTGGAACTTCTTCTCCCGGTCCAAAGTTCACGGGAGAGTCCAAAGTCCGGTGGAGTTCCGTTATTCGCTTTTGCACTCGGCACTCTTGCCTTGCCCGCGAAGTCTCCATTCTTTCTCTATCTCCATCCTTGGTCTCCAAACTCTCTCGTTTTCCATCATTGGTCTCCAAACTCTCTCGGTCTCCATCCTTGGTCTCCAAACTCTCTCGTTCTCCATCCAAGTCTCCAAACTCTCTCGTTCTCCATATAAGTCTCCAAACTCTCCTCGCCGCGCCGTTACTACGCGAATTCGCCGCGTATCTGCAAACCGGCCGGCCATCTGCTGCTGCTTCTATTTGTGGGGAGTTATTCAGCTCCTCACAACATGATCATACATTCTATTACCAACCAACTACCATTCAACATATTGAACAGGCACAAGAGAACAGGTTCAAGAGGAAATGTTAAATTCTCACAACAAAGGTAGAAAGAAAGGACTATATACATAATAAGATTCTCATAAATAATAGAAATCGTACGATTCATAAAGCTAACATCAAATTTTAAACACAGTTTGTCTTAAATTACATAACATGGGTTCAATTTATTTTATTTGTTTTATTTATTTTATTTATTTTATTTATTTTATTTATTTTATTTATTTTATTTATTTTATTTATTTTATTTATTTTATTTATTTTATTTATTTTATTTATTTTATTTATTTTATTTATTTTATTTATTTTATTTATTTTATTTATTTTATTTATTTTATTTATTTTATTTATTTTATTTATTTTATTTATTTATTTGATTTATTTTATTTATTTTATTTATTTTATTTATTTTATTTATTTTATTTATTTTATTTATTTTATTTATTTTATTTATTTTATTTATTTTATTTATTTTATTTATTTTATTTATTTTATTTATTTTATTTATTTTATTTATTTTATTTATTTTATTTATTTTATTTATTTTATTTATTTTATTTATTTTATTTATTTTATTTATTTTATTTATTTTATTTATTTTATTTATTTTATTTATTTTATTTATTTTATTTATTTTATTTATTTTATTTATTTTATTTATTTTATTTATTTTATTTATTTTATTTATTTTATTTATTTTATTTATTTTATTTATTTTATTTATTTTATTTATTTTATTTATTTTATTTATTTTATTTATTTTATTTATTTTATTTATTTTATTTATTTTATTTATTTTATTTATTTTATTTATTTTATTTATTTTATTTATTTTATTTATTTTAATTATTTTATTTATTTTAATTATTTTATTTATTTTATTTATTTTTTTTATTTTTTTTATTTTATTTATTTTATTTATTTTATTTATTTCATTTATTTTATTTATTTCATTTATTTTATTTATTTTATTTATTTTATTTATTTTATTTATTTTATTTATTTTATTTATTTTATTTATTTTAATTATTTTATTTATTTTATTTATTTTATTTATTTTATTTATTTTATTTATTTTATTTATTTTATTTATTTTATTTATTTTATTTATTTTATTTATTTTATTTATTTTATTTATTTTATTTATTTTATTTATTTTATTTATTTTATTTATTTTATTTATTTTATTTATTTTATTTATTTTATTTATTTTATTTATTTTATTTATTTTATTTATTTTATTTATTTTATTTATTTTATTTATTTTATTTATTTTATTTATTTTATTTATTTTATTTATTTTATTTATTTTATTTATTTTATTTATTTTATTTATTTTATTTATTTTATTTATTTTATTTATTTTATTTATTTTATTTATTTTATTTATTTTATTTATTTTATTTATTTTATTTATTTTATTTATTTTATTTATTTTATTTATTATATTTATTTTATTTATTTTTTTTATTTTTTTTATTTTTTTTATTTTATTTATTTTTTTTATTTTTTTTATTTTATTTATTTTATTTATTTTATTTATTTTATTTATTTTATTTATTTTATTTATTTTATTTATTTTATTTATTTTATTTATTTTATTTATTTTATTTATTTTATTTATTTTATTTATTTTATTTATTTTATTTATTTTATTTATTTTATTTATTTTATTTATTTTATTTATTTTATTTATTTTATTTATTTTATTTATTTTATTTATTTTATTTATTATATTTATTTTATTTATTTTATTTATTTTATTTATTTTATTTATTTTATTTATTTTATTTATTTTATTTATTTTATTTATTTTATTTATTTTATTTATTTTATTTATTTTATTTATTTTATTTATTTTATTTATTTTATTTATTTTATTTATTTTATTTATTTTATTTATTTTATTTATTTTAATTATTTATGTTGGATTTACCAACGCCTAGTTTTGTAATATCAGCCCATTTCCGGTGACTCGTTGTTGCCCTATTAAATCTGGTAAAGAAATATTTGCGTCTCTCTTGATTAATTAATTGTGAAACATGTTTTCTTAGAGTTTTATATTGCGCTGCGTGCTGGCTTGTCTTGTATCGCTTCCATTTTTTAAATGCAGTATTTCGTTTGTCAATAAGGACTTTAATTGCTGAACTAAACCATGCATTTTCACGTGGCTTGGTCATTTTCGTCACTAATGGTACTGATCGAATATATTAGTATATTATTTTATCTTATAGGACAGTCAATTGAGAATTAATATTTGTATAGTCATAATTAGAGTCCCAGTCACATACTTTACAGTCGGTACTTAGCAAGGCGAAGTTAATATTTTTAAAGTCCTTATAAACTATATGGTTTTCAGTTTAGTCTGTATTACTGTTATAAATTAAATAAATAGGATCGTGTTTTGAAAACATTGGCATTGAAAGTTGACTATACATGGACATTTTATCGCAGTCATTTACAAAAAATAAGTCAAGTAGAGTATCACAGTGTTTTGAAAAATGTGTAGGTACTGATGAGTTTACTAAATTTAAGCCAATAGATTCGATGTCGTCCGATAATTTATTTTCCTTTAGAATATTGCTGTTGAAATCCCCAGCAAGGATAACATCCGAATAAGGGATAGACATAGGTGACAATAAGTCAATTCAATTTTGGTGGTCAATAAAGCGGGTTGGTCTATAAACGCAGCCTATTACAGTTTTTAATGAGTATATGTATATGAGTCAATAATATATGTATTATTGATAGTAGCGGCCACCAATTCCGAAATAATGGATTACACGAACCATGATTTTTTCCTCTATAAGAATACAAAAGACATTCTTATTTATGATTCATTCGCTGACCTATTTTATATAACTTATTTAAGTTTTTATAAAGAGATATAAAAACTCGAATCAACACACTAAGACAAAAGTAATCAGAATTTACAGTGGAAAATTTCTTATGATTAAGATATTATTAAAATGCTTCACTCACAAATTTTACACAGTAGGGATAGCAGGGACACCCGATCATGATGATTTGATAACGGTCCAAATTAAAATAGATAATTTAACCCAAAATAATAACAATCAATTCGATATTAACTCTTAATTATTTAAAGAAATAAAAACTCATCTGAGAATCTTCAAACAGTCCTTTTAAACCAAGAATTTCCATTCAGAAAACACCGTCTTCGCTTGCTCAATTACGTTCTGATGAATTTAATGGATACAATTACATTAGCCAATATAGATGCTGTCCGCGCCAAGGAGGCGCTACTGTTAATGTTAGTGATTAACAGACGAGAGCAGTTACGTCCAGATGGTCTCTCATCTCGCTCTCGGACTGTTAACAGTCTTCACCCCCGCTCTCCTAACATTAGAGTTAAGTTCAAGCTGTTAGTGCTAAGTTACCATCGAAAGAAAGCCCACGCTGCGGCTAATAAAAGTGAAGTTCCCAGTGCAACGAAGCCCAAGTAGTTTTCTGTGCCCTGAAGCATATTTCTTCCAGGAAATTCCCCACCACAAGCTTGAGGAACCCAGAAGAGCCGCCACCCTCCAGTTCAATATTTCCAACAGTTACGATTTCCAGCGATCAGCGGCGGAGTTTTTCCGAGTTCTTCAAAAAATCCGAGATAAGTACGAATATTCCATATTTCCATTGCCGACCAGCAAGATATTTCCCAAGAACCCAATTTTCTTATATCTGTCTGATCGGCCATTTTCATTGTGCATACGAACGCCATATTCCGGCTTCTTTTTCGTATTTGTCATTTCCATCCATATTCGTATTCATATACACATACTTCCATTCGCGTTGCACCCTGCAACATTTCTACAGCGACATTTATAATACAGTCCACATTATTTCCAATTTTCAAAATTATTGCAAATTACACATTTAAAATTGCAATTTACACACATATATTTCCGAGTTCCCACAAACACACAAATCATACGCCCATACATACACACATATAACCCTGATGCATGCTTATTAATGTACGTACACATGCCTGTCCACTGCAACATATGTACATAAAAAGAAACACCAAAAATCATACGCCCATACATACACACATATAACCCTGATGCATGCTTATTAATGTACGTGCATATGCCTGGCCATCTCAACATATGTACATAAGGGAAAAAGTTACGTAGCGTAACGTAAGGCAACGTAAGCACGGTAACCCGCGTACCTTCTTTCGCGGTACACCCTACAAACATTTCGAAAGCGACACTTACAATACAGTCCACATTATTTCTAATTTCCAAATATAAAAAGGACAATTTACACACATATATTTCCGAGTTCCCACAAACACACAAATCATACGCCCATACATACACACATATAACCCTGATGCATGCTTATTAATGTACGTACACATGCCTGTCCACTGCAACATATGTACATAACAAGAAACACCAAAAATCATACGCCCATACATACACACATATAACCCTGATGCATGCTTATTAATGTACGTACATATGCCTGGCCATCTCAACATATGTACATAAGGGAAAAAGTTACGTAGCGTAACGTAAGGCAACGTAAGCACGGTAACCCACGTACCTTCTTTCGCGACACTTACAATACAGTCCACATAATTTCTAATTTCCAAATATAAAAAGGACAATTTACACACATATATTTCCGAGTTCCCACAAACACACAAATTATACGCTCATACATACACACATATAACCCTGATGCATGCTTATTAATGTACGTACATATGCCTGTCCACTACACATATGTACATAAGGAGAAACGCACATAGGTTCATACGGTACACCCTACAAAAATTTCAACAGCAATATTTATTATATCTAGATGTATAAGAATATTATCAAAAATCAAAATAACGTGATTCCCCCGAACACCACACGATACGCCTTTCCAGAATTTGCATGATATTTATTTCAGCAGCGCTAATTCGCACACACCGGCGGCTTACATCCATTAAATAAAAATAAATAAATACCTTTTTTTTCCAAGCCGTGACGGTGCGAAATATATATTAATTTTCCTATTCCTAGCGCTCATTTCCGCAGCACAGCAAACAACTGCAAATATCTTGCAGAGCATTTGTTCCGAATTCTCGTTATTTCTTCAGACATCAAGTAGTTGATGTGCGACAGTTCCGTTTCCACATATTCCAAAAGTAGACCGGAGCTGCAACGCTAATAGCGAACACAAGCGGACCGCTTGCAATTGCCTTAACGGGAAAACGGAGCAGCCACTGCGAAATATTAATTTTTTTTGTTTTTTTTTTAAATAAAATTAAATGAATTCCATAAGATTTTTCGTCGTTCTTTTTTCTCTTGGAATCCAATCCGGTGATCCACAACAGTGTAACCACACTCCAGGACAGACTTTTCCGGGTGGGTCTAATTTTTACAAAGCAAACAAGGGCGGCGCAGATAATCTGAGTTCTGGAATGCCAGGTCCAGGCCCGAGTCGCCCCTGTTAAAACGGTGTCCCTTCCACGGCTCGAGCTGTGGGGGGCATTGTTGTTGTCAGAAATGTTCGCAGCTATCCTTTCGAATATGCCAATTACCAATTCCGACATTTTCTGCTGGACTGATCCACCATCGTCCTCGCATGGTTGAATAAACCGAAATGTCACTGGACCACGTTTGTAGCCAACCGAGTGACCAAGATTACTCAGGTGACAAGCGCTGCTCATGTGCGCATGTGCGATTTGAGCACAATTCCGCGGACCTAGCCAGTCGAGGCGTGTCGCTGCGGGAGCTGGTTCATAGCCAACTCTGGTGGGAAGGACCGGATTGGCTACAACAGCCAAAAGACAAGTGGCCAACACTGGGGCTTACACCTCCAGTCACAGACTTAGAGCAGCGGGCTGTGAAGGTCAATTTCGCGAAGGCCCCATCCGAAGATTTTCTGGAACGGTTCTCCAAGTTGGACAAGGCTTTGCGGGTCCTTGCGTACGTGTTACGGTTCATTCAACACTGCTGCAAGATGCCGAGGGGCCCAGCTGATCGGCCCACCAAGGAAGAGGTCCGAGAAGCTGAAAGAGCCCTTATTCTATATGCTTAGGAGGAATATACCCAAGAGCTTAAATTCCTAAACGATAAGCGTCCAATTCCAGTTTCCAGCCCGATAGCCAACCTGTTTCCATTCCTAGACCAGCGAGGCCTGTTAAGGGCATGTGGTCGCATTACAGCCTCAACGGTCCTTCAGTATGACGAGTGGCATCCTATTATACTGACATACAACTGTCGACTAGCGCGTCTGCTCGTCCTTTTTTTACATCAGATTTCCCTGCATGGCGGCAAACAACTCGTGGTACGCCTCATCCGATCGATCCTAAAATCAAGAATCTGGTAAAAGCTGTGTTAAACTCCTGTAAGGTGTGCACTATTTACAACAAGAGAGTACAAACGCAATTGATGGGCGATCTTCCTACCGATCGAGTTTCCTTTTCCAGGCCATTTACATACACTGGCATTGATTATGCAGGCCCGTTTGAGATTAAAAACTATACAGGCAGAGCATGTCTTATTACCAAGGGATATGTTTGCATGTTTGTGTGTTTCTCCACAAAGGCTATCCATTTAGAGCCTACGTCCGACCTGACAACCGAGAAGTTCCTCGCGGCATTTGCCCGATTCGTAGCGAGAAGAGGTTGTCCTCAGCGGGTCCATTCGGATAATGGCAAAACCTTTGTGGGGGCAGCGACTCTACTTTCTCGGGATTTCATGCAGACGATCAAGGAGTCTGTGACTGATACCTATAGCCATCAGGGAATTTTGTGGCGGTTCATTCCTCCAGGAGCTCCACATATGGGTGGATTGTGGGAGGCTGGAGTGAAAAGCTTCAAAGCACTTTTCTACAAGTCGACGTCAAGTCGGAAGTATACGTTTGAAGAGTTATCAACTCTTCTAGCCAAAGTTGAAGCATGCCTCAGTTCCAGGCCGCTGTCTCCCATGTCCGAAAATCCTTCTGAGTTGTTGGCATTGACGCCAGGCCACTTTCTGATTGGGGGTCCGTTGCTTTCCACAGCTGAACCCGAAATTAAGGGCGAAGCTAAGTCGATTATAAATCGTTGGCAACACTTAAAGGCCCTGCATCAGCAGTTCAGTGCGCGATGGAAAGAGGAGTACTTAAAGGAACTTCACAAGCGCATTAAGTGGCAGAATCCTTCCAGAGATATCCAAGTCGATGATATGGTGGTCGTCAAAGAAGACAATATGCCATCAAACGACTGGCGGCTCGGCAGAGTTGTGTCTGTCTTTCCAGAGGCCGATAGTAGAGTTCGCGTAGTCGAAATCCTTACCGCTCTAGGGACTATAGCGCGTCCCATCCACATGCTAGTACTTCCTCCTATGGAGGCCAAGGCAACCTCCGCTCTTCCACAATAGTGCCACCTGTCCTCATGCTTCAAAATCCGTTCACAATTGATACTAAATGCGCTTATCTTTTTTATTAAAGCATTAAAACCATGGCTCCACGTTCTCCTGAGGCTCAGCACTGTGGAGCGGCTTCGCGCCGTTATCATCAACAAATATTGTGCGAGTTGCCTGGCCCACCAGCATTCCGAAGGAGTATGTCGCAGCGGAGACACGTGCAAAAAGTGTGGGCAGGACCACCACACGCTGCTCCATTTGCACGAATCTTCCAGTTCGCGACACCGATCAGTTTCTCCGTTGCGACCCTCGGCGACGTCACCGCGACCTTCAGCTTCCGGTTTACGCTCGCCAAATCCAACGCCGAGCTCGCGGAACCATTCCCGGTGATTCGACCAGTCCGAAGCGCCAACTGCAGCTTCATCTGTGGCGTCTCTGTTGCAGCATCGGAGTGTGCAAATCATCCCGACGGCCATCGTGGTTCTCGACACGGGAACCAATAAGTATGAGACGGGGGCCCTGATCGACCCGTGCACCCCAGTAAGCACCATCGACCGGTCGCTGACCGCGGCGTTCGGTCTTCCCACTAAGAGCGTCGGAGACGAGACGGTCTGTTCGGCGGGCACCTTCAAAATCGACGTGGTGCTGAAGGTTAGACCCAACTTCGGCACTCGCACTCCAATCCGTGCCCTAGCCGACGATGTTCGCGCTAAGTTCAACGATATCCGCCTCACTTACGAACAATTTCATCGTCCGGCGACTATATCCCTGGTGTTGGGCTCTGACGTGTATCGTGACGTCATCCAACCCGGGTTCCTGAATCTGGATGAGGGGTTGCCGGTTGCACAATGCACTGTGTTCGTCTGGATTGTCTCGGGATCATGTCGACAGTCTTAAGGTGCCAGACGAGGTCTGATTTGGTTGCTACGTTTGTCGTCGCAAGGGGGAGGGAGAATGTCCGCGCCAAGGAGGCGCTACTGTTAATGTTAGTGGTTAACAGACGAGAGCAGTTACGTCCCGGTGGTCTCTCATCTCGCTCTCGGACTGTTAACAGTCATCACCCCCGCTCTCCTAACATTAGAGTTAAGTTCAAGCTGATAGTGCTAAGTTACCATCGAAAGAAAGCCCACGCTGCGGCTAATAAAAGTGAAGTTCCCAGTGCAACGAAGCCCAAGTAGTTTTCTGTGCCCTGAAGCATGTTTCTTCCAGGAAATTCCCCACCACAAGCTTGAGGAACCCAGAAGAGCCGCCACCCTCCAGTTCAATATTTCCAACAGTTACGAGTTCCAGCGTTCAGCGGCGGAGTTTTTCCGAGTTCTTCAAAAAATCCAAGATAAGTACGAATATTCCATATTTCCATTGCCGACCAGCCAGATATTTCCCAAGAACCCAATTTTCTTATATCTGTCTGATCGGCCATTTTCATTGTGCATACGAACGCCACATTCCGGCTTCTTTTTCGTATTTGCCATTTCCATACATATTCGTATTCATATACACATACTTCCATTCGCGTTGCACCCTGCAACATTTCTACAGCGACATTTATAATACAGTCCACATTATTTCCAATTTTCAAAATTATTGCAAATTACAAACTTAAAACTGCAATTTACACACATATATTTCCGAGTTCCCACAAACACACAAATCATACGCCCATACATACACACATATAACCCTGATGCATGCTTATTAATGTACGTACATATGCCTGTCCACTGCAACATATGTACATACAAAGAAACACCAAAAATCATACGCCCATACATACACACATATAACCCTGATGCATGCTTATTATTGTGCGTACATATGCCTGGACATGTCAACATATGTACATAAGGGAAAAAGTTACGTAGCGAAACGTAAGGCAACGTAAGCACGGTAACCCGCGTACCTTCTTTCGAGGTACACCCTACAAACATTTCGAAAGCGACACTTACAATACAGTCCACATTATTTCTAATTTCCAAATATAAAAAGGACAATTTACACACATATATTTCCGAGTTCCCACAAACATACAAATTATACGCTCATACATACACACATATAACCCTGATGCATGCTTATTAATGTACGTACATATGCCTGTCCACTACAACATATGTACATAAGGAGAAACGCACATAGGTTCATACGGTACACCCTACAAAAATTTCAACAGCGATATTTATTATATCTAGATGTATAAGAATATTATCAAAAATCAAAATAACGTGATTCCCCCGAACACCACACGATACGCCTTTCCAGAATTTGCATGATATTTATTTCAGCAGCGCTAATTCGCACACACCGGCGGCTTACATCCATTAAATAAAAATAAATAAATACTTTTTTTTTCCAAGCCGTGACGGTGCGAAATATATATTAATTTTCCTATTCCTAGCGCTCATTTCCGCAGCACAGCAAACAACTGCAAATATCTTGCAGAGCATTTGTTCCGAATTCTCGTTATTTCTTTAGACATCAAGTAGTTGATGTGCGACAGTTCCGTTTCCACATATTCCAAAAGTAGACCGGAGCTGCAACGCTAATAGCGAACACAAGCGGACCGCTTGCAATTGCCTTAACGGGAAAACGGAGCAGCCACTGCGAAATATTAATTTTTTTTGTTTTTTTTTTAAATCAAATTAAATTAATTCCATAAGATTTTTCGTCGTTCTTTTTTCTCTTGGAATCCAATCCGGTGATCCACAACAGTGTAACCACACTCCAGGACAGACTTTTCCGGGTGGGTCTAATTTTTACAAAGCAAACAAGGGCGGCGCAGATAATCTGAGTTCTGGAATGCCAGGTCCAGGCCCGAGTCGCCCCTGTTAAAACGGTGTCCCTTCCACGGCTCGAGCTGTGGGGGGCATTGTTGTTGTCAGAAATGTTCGCAGCTATCCTTCCGAATATGCCAACTACCAATTCCGACATTTTCTGCTGGACTGATCCACCATCGTCCTCGCATGGTTGAATAAACCGGCATGTCACTGGACCACGTTTGTAGCCAACCGAGTGACCAGGATTACTCAGGTGACAAGCGCTGCTCATTGTGCGCATGTGCGATTTGAGCACAATTCCGCGGACCTAGCCAGTCGAGGCGTGTCGCTGCGGGAGCTGGTTCATAGCCAACTCTGGTGGGAAGGACCGGATTGGCTACAACAGCCAAAAGACAAGTGGCCAACACTGGGGCTTACACCTCCAGTCACAGACTTAGAGCAGCGGGCTGTGAAGGTCAATTTCGCGAAGGCCCCATCCGAAGATTTTCTGGAACGGTTCACCAATTTGGACAAGGCTTTGCGGGTCCTTGCGTACGTGTTACGGTTCATTCAACACTGCCGCAAGATGCCGAGGGGCCCAGCTGATCGGCCTACCAAGGAAGAGGTCCGAGAAGCTGAAAGAGCCCTTATTCTATATGCTTAGGAGGAATATACCCAAGAGCTTAAATTCCTAAACGATAAGCGTCCAATTCCAGTTTCCAGCCCGATAGCCAACCTGTTTCCATTCCTAGACCAGCGAGGCCTGTTAAGGGCATGTGGTCGCATTACAGCCTCAACGGCCCTTCAGTATGACGAGCGGCATCCTATTATACTGACATACAACTGTCGACTAGCGCGTCTGCTCGTCCTTTTTTTACATCAGATTTCCCTGCATGGCGGCAAACAACTCGTGGTACGCCTCATCCGATCGATCCTAAAATCAAGAATCTGGTAAAAGCTGTGTTAAACTCCTGTAAGGTGTGCACTATTTACAACAAGAGAGTACAAACGCAATTGATGGGCGATCTTCCTACCGATCGAGTTTCCTTTTCCAGGCCATTTACATATACTGGCATTGATTATGCAGGCCCGTTTGAGATAAAAAACTATACAGGCAGAGCATGCCTTATTACCAAGGGATATGTTTGCATGTTTGTGTGTTTCTCCACAAAGGCTATCCATTTAGAGCCTACGTCCGACCTGACAACCGAGAAGTTCCTCGCGGCATTTGCCCGATTCGTAGTGATAAGAGGTTGTCCTCAGCGGGTCCATTCGGATAATGGCAAAACCTTTGTGGGGGCAGCGACTCTACTTTCTCGGGATTTCATGCAGACGATTAAAGAGTCTGTGACTGATACCTATAGCCATCAGGGAAAGTGCTTCAAAGCACTTTTCTACAAGTCGACGTCAAGTCGGAAGTATACGTTTGAAGAGTTATCAACTCTTCTAGCCAAAGTTGAAGCATGCCTCAGTTCCAGGCCGCTGTCTCCCATGTCCGAAAATCCTTCTGAGTTGTTGGCATCGACGCCAGGCCACTTTCTGATTGGGGGTCCGTTGCTTTCCACAGCTGAACCCGAAATTAAGGGCGAAGCTAAGTCGATTATAAATCGTTGGCAACACTTAAAGGCCCTGCATCAGCAGTTCAGTGCGCGATGGAAAGAGGAGTACTTAAAGGAACTTCACAAGCGCATTAAGTGGCAGAATCCTTCCAGAGATATCCAAGTCGATGATATGGTGGTCGTCAAAGAAGACAATATGCCATCAAACGACTGGCGGCTCGGCAGAGTTGTGTCTGTCTTTCCAGAGGCCGATAGTAGAGTTCGCGTAGTCGAAATCCTTACCGCTCGAGGGACTATAGCGCGTCCCATCCACATGCTAGTACTTCCTCCTATGGAGGCCAAGGCAACCTCCGCTCTTCCACAACAGTGCCTCCTGTCCTCATGCTTCAAAATCCGTTCACAATTGATACTAAATGCGCTTATCTTTTTTATTAAAGCATTAAAACCATGGCTCCACGTTCTCCTGAGGCTCAGCACTGTGGAGCCGCTTCGCGCCGTTATCATCAACAAATATTGTGCGGATTGCCTGGCCCACCAGCATTCCGAAGGAGTATGTCGCAGCGGAGACACGTGCAAAAAGTGTGGGCAGGACCACCACACGCTGCTCCATTTGCACGAATCTTCCAGTTCGCGACACCGATCAGTTTCTCCGTTGCGACCCTCGGCGACGTCACCGCGACCTTCAGCTTCCGGTTTACGCTCGCCAAATACAACGCCGAGCTCGCGGAACCATTCCCGGTGATTCGACCAGTCCGAAGCGCCAACTGCAGCTTCATCTGTGGCGTCTCTGTTGCAGCATCGGAGTGTGCAAATCATCCCGACGGCCATCGTGGTTCTCGACACGGGAACCAATAAGTATGAGACGGGGGCCCTGATCGACCCGTGCACCCCAGTAAGCACCATCGACCGGTCGCTGACCGCGGCGTTCGGTCTTCCCACTAAGAGCGTCGGAGACGAGACGGTCTGTTCGGCGGGCACCTTCAAAATCGACGTGGTGCTGAAGGTTAGACCCAACTTCGGCACTCGCACTCCAATCCGTGCCCTAGCCGACGATGTTCGCGCTAAGTTCAACGATATCCGCCTCACTTACGAACAATTTCATCGTCCGGCGACTATATCCCTGGTGTTGGGCTCTGACGTGTATCGTGACGTCATCCAACCCGGGTTCCTGAATCTGGATGAGGGGTTGCCGGTTGCACAATGCACTGTGTTCGGCTGGATTGTCTCGGGATCATGTCGACAGTCTTAAGGTGCCAGACGAGGTCTGATTTGGTTGCTACGTTTGTCGTCGCAAGGGGGAGGGAGAATGTCCGCGCCAAGGAGGCGCTACTGTTAATGTTAGTGGTTAACAGACGAGAGCAGTTACGTCCCGATGGTCTCTCATCTCGCTCTCGGACTGTTAACAGTCTTCACCCCCGCTCTCCTAACATTAGAGTTAAGTTCAAGCTGATAGTGCTAAGTTACCATCGAAAGAAAGCCCACGCTGCGGCTAATAAAAGTGAAGTTCCCAGTGCAACGAAGCCCAAGTAGTTTTCTGTGCCCTGAAGCATATTTCTTCCAGGAAATTCCCCACCACAAGCTTGAGGAACCCAGAAGAGCCGCCACCCTCCAGTTCAATATTTCCAACAGTTACGAGTTCCAGCGTTCAGCGGCGGAGTTTTTCCGAGTTCTTCAAAAAATCCAAGATAAGTACGAATATTCCATATTTCCATTGCCGACCAGCCAGATATTTCCCAAGAACCCAATTTTCTTATATCTGTCTGATCGGCCATTTTCATTGTGCATACGAACGCCACATTCCGGCTTCTTTTTCGTATTTGCCATTTCCATACATATTCGTATTCATATACACATACTTCCATTCGCGTTGCACCCTGCAACATTTCTACAGCGACATTTATAATACAGTCCACATTATTTCCAATTTTCAAAATTATTGCAAATTACACATTTAAAATTGCAATTTACACACATATATTTCCGAGTTCCCACAAACACACAAATCATACGCCCATACATACACACATATAACCCTGATGCATGCTTATTAATGTACGTACATATGCCTGTCCACTGCAACATATGTACATAAAAAGAAACACCAAAAATCATACGCCCATACATACACACATATAACCCTGATGCATGCTTATTATTGTGCGTACGTATGCCTGGACATGTCAACATATGTACATAAGGAGAACCGCACATAAGTTCATACAGTACACCCTACAAAAATTTCAACAACGATATTTATTATATCTAGATGTATAAGAATATTATCAAAAATCAAAATAACCTGATTCCCCCGAACACCACACGATACGCCATTCCAGAATTTGCATGATATTTATTTCAGCAGCGCTAATTCGCACACACCGGCGGCTCACATCCATTAAATAAAAATTAATAAATACTTTTTTTTTCCAAGCCGTGGCGGTGCGAAATATATATTAATTTTCCTATTCCTAGCGCTCATTTCCGCAGCACAGCAAACAACTGCAAATATCTTGCAGAGCATTTGTTCCGAATTCTCGTTATTTCTTTAGACATCAAGTAGTTGACGTGCGACAGTTCCGTTTCCACATATTCCAAAAGTAGACCGGAGCTGCAACGCTAATAGCGAACACAAGCGGACCGCTTGCAACTGCCATAACGGGAAAACAGAGCAGCCACTGTGAAATATTAATTTTTTTTTTGGTTTCTTTTTTTTAAATCAAATTAAATTAATTCCATAAGATTTTTCGTCGTTCTTTTTTCTCTTGGAATCCAATCCGGTGATCCACAACAGTGCGACCACACTCCAGGACAGACTTTTCCGGATGGGTGTAATTTTTACAAAGCAAACAAGGGCGGCCCAGATAATCTGAGTTCTGGAATGTCAGGTCCAAACCCGAGTCGCCCCTGTTAAAACGGTGTCTCTTCCACGGCTCGAGCTGTGTGGGGCATTGTTGTTGTCAGAAATGATCGCAGCTATCCTTCCGAATATGCCAATTACCAATTCGGACATTTTCTGCTGGACTGATCCACCATCGTCCTCGCATGGTTGCATAAACCGTCACTGGACCACGTTTGTAGCCAACCGAGTGACCAAGATTACTCAGGTGACAAGCGCTGATCAGTGGGCGCATGTGCGATCTGAGCACAATTCCGCGGACCTAGCCAGTCGAGGCGTGTCGCTGCGTGAGCTGGTTCACAGCCAACTCTGGTGGAAAGGACCGGATTGGCTACAACAGCCAAAAGACAAGGGGCCAACACTGGGGCTTACACCTCCAGTCACAGACTTAGAGCAGCGGGCTGTGAAGGTCAATTTCGCGAAGGCCCCATCCGAAGATTTTCTGGAACGGTTCTCCAAGTTGGACAAGGCTTTGCGGGTCCTTGCGTACGTGTTACGGTTCATTCAACACTGCCGCAAGATGCCGAGGGGCCCAGCTGATCGGCCTACCAAGGGAAAGGTCCGAGAAGCTGAAAGAGCCCTTATTCTATATGCTTAGGAGGAATATACCCAAGAGCTTAAATTCCTAAGCGATAAGCGTCCAATTCCAGTTTCCAGCCCGATAGCCAACCTGTTTCCATTCCTAGACCAGCGAGGCCTGTTAAGGCCATGTGGTCGCATTACAGCCTCAACGGCCCTTCAGTATGACGAGCGGCATCCTATTATACTGCCATACAACTGTCGACTAGCGCGTCTGCTCGTCCTTTTTTCACATCAGATTTCCCTGCATGGCGGCAACCAACTCGTGGTACGCCTCATCCGATCGAAGTGTTGGGTTCCTAAAATCAAGAATCTGGTAAAAGCTGTGTTAAACTCCTGTAAGGTGTGCACTATTTACAAGAAGAGAGTACAGACGCAATTGATGGGCGGTCTTCCTACCGATCGAGTTTCCTTTTCCAGGCCATTTACATATACTGGCATTGATTATGCAGGCCCGTTTGGGATAAAAAACTATATAGGCAGAGCATGCCTTATTACCAAGGGATATGTTTGCGTGTTTGTGTGTTTCTCCACAAAGGCTATCCATTTAGAGCCTACGTCCGACCTGACAACCGAGATGATCCTCGCGGCATTTGCCCGATTCGTAGCGAGAAGAGGTTGTCCTCAGCGGGTCCATTCGGAGAATGGCAAAACCTTTGTGGGGGCAGCGACTCTACTTTCTTGGGATTTCATGCAGACGATCAAGGAGTCTGTGACTGATACCTATAGCCATCAGGGAATTTAGTGGCGGTTCATTCCTCCAGGAGCTCCACATATGGGTGGATTGTGGGAGGCTGGAGTGAAAAGCTTCAAAGCACTTTTCTACAAGTCGACGTCAAGTCGGAAGTATACGTTTGAAGAGTTATCAACTCTTCTAGCCAAAGTTGAAGCATGCCTCAGTTCCAGGCCGCTGTCTCCCATGTCCGAAAATCCTTCTGAGTTGTTGGCATCGACGCCAGGCCACTTTCTGATTGGGGGTCCGTTGCTTTCCACAGCTGAACCCGAAATTAAGGGCGAAGCTAAGTCGATTATAAATCGTTGGCAACACTTAAAGGCCCTGCATCAGCAGTTCAGTGCGCGATGGAAAGAGGAGTACTTAAAGGAACTTCACAAGCGCATTAAGTGGCAGAATCCTTCCAGAGATATCCAAGTCGATGATATGGTGGTCGTCAAAGAAGACAATATGCCATCAAACGACTGGCGGCTCGGCAGAGTTGTGTCTGTCTTTCCAGAGGCCGATAGTAGAGTTCGCGTAGTCGAAATCCTTACCGCTCGAGGGACTATAGCGCGTCCCATCCACATGCTAGTACTTCCTCCTATGGAGGCCAAGGCAACCTCCGCTCTTCCACAACAGTGCCTCCTGTCCTCATGCTTCAAAATCCGTTCACAATTGATACTAAATGCGCTTATCTTTTTTATTAAAGCATTAAAACCATGGCTCCACGTTCTCCTGAGGCTCAGCACTGTGGAGCCGCTTCGCGCCGTTATCATCAACAAATATTGTGCGGATTGCCTGGCCCACCAGCATTCCGAAGGAGTATGTCGCAGCGGAGACACGTGCAAAAAGTGTGGGCAGGACCACCACACGCTGCTCCATTTGCACGAATCTTCCAGTTCGTGACACCGATCAGTTTCACCGTTGCGACCCTCGGCGACGTCACCGCGACCTTCAGCTTCCGGTTTACGCTCGCCAAATCCAACGCCGAGCTCGCGGAACCATTCCCGGTGTTTCGACCAGTCCGAAGCGCCAACTGCAGCTCCATCTGTGGCGTCTCTGTTGCAGCATCGGAGTGTGCAAATCATCCCGACGGCCATCGTGGTTTTCGACACGGGAACCAATAAGCATGAGACGGGGGCCCTGATCGACCTCTGCAACCCAGTAAGCACCATCGACCGGTCGCTGACCGCGGCGTTCGGTCTTCCCACTACGAGCGTCGGAGACGAAACGGTCTGTTCGGCGACCATAAGGTCACGAACGGGCACCTTCAAAATCGACGTGGTGCTGAAGGTTAGACCCAACTTCGGCACTCGCACTCCAATCCGTGCCCTAGCCGACGATGTTCGCGCAAAGTTCAACGATATCCGCCTCACTGACGAACAATTTCATCGTCCGGCGGTTGCCGGTTGCACAAAGCACTGTGTTCGGCTGGATTGTCTCGGGATCATGTCGACAGTCTTAAGGTGCCAGACGAGGTCTGATTTGGTTGCTACGTTTGTCGTCGCAAGGGGGAGGAAGAATGTCCGCGCCAAGGAGGCGCTACTGTTTTGGGCGGTTTGTGGGCGTTAGAGTGGGCGTGGCACTCTGCTGAAAGCTCAGGAATCTGCACGCCAAATCTCAATAGCCTAGCTCCCATAGTTTCCGAGATCTCAGCGTTCATCCGGACAGACGGACAAACGGTCAGACGGACAGACGGACAGACGGACATGGCTAGATCGACTCGGCTAGTGATCCTGATCAAGAATAAATATACTTTATGGAGTCGGAAACGCTTCCTTCTGTCTGTTACATACTTTCCGATGAATCTAGTATACCCTTTTACTCTACGAGTAACGGGTATAATTATTGCACATTAAGCCCAGAAAGTAATTTATTTACTAGACTTCTAAATAGAGAAAAATCGCTTTGTAATAAAATCAGGGAATATAATAAAAAAATAGATGTAATACAAGAAGGAGTCATTTTTATAAATGGTCATAATATTGTTATTGATACTCATTTAATTGGGTCATTTTTAATTACTTTTAATAGTAATACTACGATAAATAATATATCCTACCCTAATCAGGATCATAAGATAATAGAATATATCACGGCTAAACAGTGTAATAATTTTTTAGTATCTTATGTCAAATGATTCGGAACTTTCTTTCGATAACATTTACATATTAAACGCTTTTATTCAAATTAAACAAACTCAAATCCCAATAATGTTAATACTGATCATATAACTTTAATATATTTAATTATCACGCTTATATATAAATTATGTCCTAAATTGCAATTACCACTGAGGATGAAATTAAAGTCGAATTGACAAATCATCTAAATTCAGTTTATCCATCACTTCCAATGAATCGGGACGATTCAATATTGAAGGGAGATAGTTGTCCAGCTGATGATCCTAGCCTCCTTACCCAATTTATAAACAAATTCTTTACAAACACTTCTTAGCTGAGAACGCCTTCCAGCTCAAGTGCCCAGCCGCCTTACCCAAAGTCATTAACAATTTCTTCAACTCCTAGCTAGGAAGCCCTTCCTCAGCTTTAAAAACTGCAGAGTAATCCGTTTAGCAATCGAGCAGAGAAGCCTTTAACGACACCTCGGTTCCGAGCCTTCCTCTTTGCTCGATACCGCGGTTTCCTTCGGCCTCTCCTTTCTATCCGGACATAGCGGTACAGTTCTCTGATCAGTGCCGTCTTCCCCCCTCCTTCGGCAGACTGCGTGTTTTTTGATCAGTCCCAACATAGTCTTTGAACGCTTTGGTTTGTTCCCCTCTGAGCTCTTGTCGTTCTTATGTAATCCTTAGTGTTTCCTTGTATCTTTGTAGTTACCTTGTAGTGCCTTGTCGTATCCTCGGAGATTCCTTGAAGTTACCTTGTAGTATCCTTGGAGTATCCTTTGAGTTATCTTGTAGTATCCTTGGAGCTATTTTGTAGTATTCTTGGAGTTATTGTGTAGTATCCTTGGAGTTATCTTTTAGCATCCTTAGAGTAACTTTGTATCACCCTCGGAGTTGTCTTGTAGTATCCTTGAAGTTATCAGGTAGAGTCCTTGGAGTTATCCTGTAGTGTCCTTGGAGAATGCTCGAAGCTATTCTGTAGTGATTTTGGAGAATCCTTGGAGCTATTTTGTCATTGGATAATCCCTGGAGTCATCTTGTAGTGTCCTTGGAGTGTCCTTGGAATGTCCTTGGAGGAATCTTGGAGAATCCTTAGAGTTATAGTAGGTAGTTAATACGGGAGCTGGCTCACTAGGTAATAAATCATGTCAAAAAAGGAGGTGGGGGTGACCCTAATTAGTCACGCATGGTTGCACACTGACCCTAATTAGTCACGCATGGTTGCACACAGGTGTTCTAATGACCTACTTAGCATAATTAATTCAAAAAGGGGGGTGTTGCTGACCCTAGTTAGATGAGCATGGTTGCACACAGGTCACTTAATGAGGTTAGAAAGTGGTGTGTAGGAGTGTGAGAGAGTGGTGTTTTGATATGTCTTGTTTTGTCTTGTCTTTTTCTCAAGCTAAAGGTGCGTGTGTGATAGGGGTGTTTTGTCATGCGTGGAATTTTGTGGAGTGCAATGGTTGCACACAGGTCACTATGTTGCTTCTAACTTGTGTTAGAACGCGTTATGCGTGGGCGTTTTGTTGAGTCAATTAGGGTTGTAGGTGACACCTGGCTTGCGTGTGTGATAGGGGTGATTTGTCATGCGTGGGATTTTGTGGAGTGCAATGGTTGCACACAGATCACTATGTTGCTTCTAACTTGGGTTAGAAGGCGTTATGCGTGGGCGTTTTGTTGAGTCAATTAGGGTTGTAGGTGACACCTGGCTACGGTCTTGTGGTCAAAAGGTGTTGGTTTGAGGGATATTAGACCGCATACTTTTGTGGTGTGAAACAAGCGTGAGTTCGGTAACCTCCCCCTCTTTAGCGAGCATTAGATGGGAAAGTGAGCGTGGGAGTGTAACAAAAACGTTGTTTTGTTATGCGTGGGCGTTTTGTTGATTCAATTAGGGTTGTAGGTGACACCTGTTAGTGTAACCTGCCTACGGTCTTGTGGTCAAAATGGTGACTGTGGTGGTGGTGGTTCCTAACAGAACAAAACCAAATGAGATCGTTTGTTTAGTCAAATACGTTTTTCTTTAATCATATTTGAAAATTTTTTCTCATGCGCTTACATGAGAGAGAAAACGGTTACCTTCTAAGTTTTCAAAAAATGTATGTGTTAAGGAGAAATGTGGAAAGTAGTTCAGTTTTAGAAAACTATTTGTTTTACAAGGGGTGTTTTGTCATGCGTATGAATTTGTAAAACTATATTTAGGCGGAGGAGGAGGAGGAAGGGAAGTTGTTTTTCTATGCGTGGGCGTTTTGTTGATTCAATTAGGGTTGTAGGTGACACCTGTTAGTGTAACCTGGCTACGGTCTTGTGGTCAAAAGGTGTTGGTTTGAGGGATATTAGACCGCATACTTTTGTGGTGTGAAACAAGCGTGAGTTCGGTAACCTCTCCCCTCTTTAGCGAGCATTAGATGGGAAAGTGAGCGTAGGAGTGTAAGAGGGATGGTGGTGGTGGCGGTGCTTGTGGTGGTGGTTCCTAACAGAATATACACATTTATACACAAAAACAAATGAGATCGTTTGTTTAGTCAAATACGTTTTTCTTTAATCATATTTGAAAATTTTTTCTCATGCGCTTATAGAAAGAGAAAACGGTTACCTTCTAAGTTTTCAAAAAATGTATTTGTTAAGGAGAAATGTGGAAAGTAGTTCAGTTTTAGAAAACTATTTGAGTTGAGCGAACCATCTAGAATCGTCGTGTGAACCCTCCGGTAATTCAAAGCTAAAGTAAAGTTGTGTTAACTTACGTTCCATCCGAATTCGATTTGTGCGAGATTATCAAATTGATAAAAATTAAAATACTTTACCAAGTGTAAAGTAAAGTTGTGTGAACTGTGAACTACCCAGATTTGTGTTGTGTAAACTTATCAAATTGATAAAACATAAAATACTTTACAGTAAAAGTAAAGTATAACAAAGTGAAAAGTACAAGTAACAATACAATACTTCCAAAAAAAAAAAAGGAAAAAATAAAAACAAAAAAAATGAATAAGTATTGTGGAAAGTGCAACATTACCCTATCGGGTAACATTTCGTGGGCTCATCATCTGCGAACGGAGCAACACAAGAAGAATGTTGTTGAACCAGTGGATTCAAGGATAAAAAAAATCAGTTCTGGATTTCAAGGAAGGATTGTTCACTACTTATATGAAAACACCAACAATGATGTAATTTATCCAACACAATTTATGGAGCAAGCAGGAGAAGCTTTTCTACCTCACTTGTATCCATTGTTGGAAAGTTATGCATCGGTGAAAATAAATTTTGAACTTTTTGGAGAGTACGGACTTTTGAAGGAAGAAAAGGAATGTATTGAAATAAAGTCATTTCAAAGTAAGATGACAATAATTAGTGCCTATTCGAACATTGAAAATGAATATAAGGAGCACATGGAAAAAATTTTGGCGAGGATGGAAGAATTCCAAGAAAGGGATAGTGGATGGACTTTGCTTCATCTCACTCGATTGGAGATGAATATTAATCAATATTCACCCTTAAGAGGATCATCTTATATAAAACTACCCTCTTGTTTAGAAGGAAAAAAAGCAATTATAAATGTAAAAAACACAGATGATGAATATTGTTTTAAATGGAGCTTAATCGCAGCATTAAGTAAACTAAATAAGAATGCGAACAGATGCACAAGCTATAAAGTGAATATAAATGATGAAGTAATTCAAGTCAATGGGATCACACTAAATTTCACTGGATTGCAATTTCCACTAAAGCCTGCGGATATATCGAAATTTATGGAAATAAATAAGGACATAAATATTACACTTTTTGGATTCGACGATGGAGTTATATTCGGGCCCATATTTTACTCTCCTGAAGTGAGGAGAAATCATATAAATATGTTGATACTGGAGGAAGGATGTAAAGCACACTATACTTGGATAAAAAATCTCTCAAAGTAAGTTGTTTTATCATTTTATCATTATTATATCTTTTACCTGTTTTTGTTTTTAAATTTCATAATATTTATTTGCTTTCATACTTAAAAAAAAATTTTTTTTTTTTCTTGTGTTTATCTTTTTTTAGTTTGGTTTCCTCTCAAGTTTCGAGAGACAAATCAAAAAAATGGTTCTGTCAAATTTGCTTAAATTACTCATTGAGTGAAGATGCTGCCAACCGGCATTCAGAAGTCTGTGGGAAAAAAGTCTCGCGTTTACCCAACATGAAGGATGCCACTTTACGGTATACAAATGTTCAAAAGGAAGTGATGGTCCCATTCACAGTTTACGCTGACTTTGAATCCATCCTTCAACCAATTAATAAAAACGAAACATTAAATTTAAGTATTATAAATATACATAGACCTGTTTCATATGCATACTATATAAAGTGTGCACATGATAACAGTTTAGATAAGTTTGTCTTAGAAACTGTATTTAACTCGGGAATGAATTTCCTGTTATCACTAATAGAAAATTTAAGTTTTATATATGAAAACTATATTTCAAAATCTGTTTCTTTAATAATGTCAGATGTTGAAGAAGATGATTTCCAAAAATCGAATAATTGTCATATATGCAACACTCCTCTTTTATTAGACAGAGTTAGGGATCACTGTCACTTCACAGGAAAATTTAGGGGGGCAGCACATAATGAGTGTAATTTAAAATACACAGTTCCAAAATTTATTCCTGTTTTCTTCCACAATTTCACCAGGTATGATTGCCATCTATTTATTAAAGATTTGGCAGTCATACCTGGTGAAATAAAGGTAATTCCATTAAATAAGGAACAATATATATCAATTTCAAAAATTATAACTTTAAGTAATGGTGATAACTTTGAAATCCGTTTTCTAGACTCGTTTCGATTTATGCCTTCTGCTTTAGATACATTAGCTTCAAATCTAGATAGTGAACAAATGTGTATAACAAGATCATTTTTCCCTAATGAAAATCATTTCAATTTAATGCGACGAAAGGGTGTATTTCCATATGAATATTTAGATTCAGTTGAGAAATTAAAAGAAAGTAAATTACCTCCTAGAGAAGCTTTCTATAGTTCCTTAACCGAAAATGAATGTTCAGTTGAAAATTATACTCACGCACAAAAGGTATGGAATGAGTTTTCTTGTAATAATCTTAAAGATTATTTAGAATTATATTTAAAAACAGATGTTTTATTAATGTCTGATGTCTTTGAAAACTTTCGAAGACTTTGTAGTAAAATTTATTCACTTGATCCAGCACATTTTTTCACTACACCAGGATTATCATGGGAAGCTATGTTAAAATGTACTAAAATTGAATTAGATTTATTAACTGATATAGATCAGTATAAATTTATTCAAAGTGGTATTCGTGGTGGCTTAGTTCAATGTACATGTAGATATGCTAAAGCAAATAATAAATATGTTGAGAATTTTGATAGTACTCAAAAATCATCATATTTGATTTATTTGGATGCAAATAATTTATATGGTTGGGCTATGTCACAATCTTTACCATATGGAGGTTTTGAATGGATTTCAAGGGGGGAACTTGATAGTATTAACATTTCTGAGATTGCAGATGATAGTGAATATGGATACATTTTTGAGGTAGATTTAAAATATCCTTTAAAATTGCACGATAAACATAATGACCTTCCATTTTGTTGTAATAATCAGTTACCAACAAAGTCAGACAAAATAAAAAAATTAATTGCTGATTTAAGGGATAAAGAAAAATATATAATTCATTATAAAAATCTTCAACAGTGTATAGAAAATGGATTAATTCTAACAAAAATTCATAGAGGTCTTCGCTTCTTTCAGAAACCTTGGCTAAAAACATATATTGATTTGAATACATTCCATAGAACTAATGCAAAAAATACATTTGAAAAAGATTTTTTTAAACTTTTAAATAATGCTGTCTACGGTAAAACGATGGAAAATGTAGATAAGCGCGTTAATATTAAATTAATTACTGAATGGGAAAGTGCTTCACCATCCGATTCTTCTGGTCCAAAAAGGCATTGCGGTAGATCTCTTATTTCAAAGTCAAACTTCCATAGTGTCAAACAGTTTTCAGAAAACTTCTTTGCCTTTCAAATGAAAAGATTAAATGTGTTGTACAACAAACCTTTATATTTAGGTTTTGCTGTATTAGATTTATCGAAATGGAAAATGTATGATTTTCATTATAATTATATCAAACCTAAATACAATGAAAATGTTCAATTAAATTATATGGATACAGATTCTTTTATATATACCATTAACACTGAAGATTTTTATAAAGATATTCGGAATGATGTTGAGATGAAGTTTGATACATCAGATTATTCTGATGAATTACTTAATCTCTATAATTTTCCTAAAGCTAATAAAAAAAGGTTGGGTTTTTTTAAAGATGAACTCAATGGAAGACCTATGACTGAATTTGTTGGTTTGAGATCAAAAATGTATGCCTTTAAAACATCTAATAGTAATGACAGCTCTGAAAAAACAGTGAAAAAATCAAAGGGTGTTAAAAGAAGTGCAATAGATCAACTAACTTTTAATAGTTTTAAAAAATGTTTGTTTTCGGAAGAGGAAGTGGTAGGCTCTATGTCAATGATTAGATCTAAAAATCATCTTTTATCAACAATTAAATGTAAAAAAGTAGTTCTCAGTCATAAAGACACAAAGGTTCTTATACAAGACAATAAAATTAATACACTACAATATGGCCATTATAAAATAGATGAAAAAAGATTAGAAAATAAACTTAATGAAATGGATTCAAATATTTATGTTTATGAACAAAGAATAAAAGAAATAGAGAATTGTTCTAATAGAAATAATTATCAAGAGAATGAAATAGAAAAATTTAAGAAAAATATATATGAATGTGAATTTGAAATGTTTTATACAGAACTAGAATTAAATTTACTAGATTGTAAAAAAAAATGAATAAATGTACTCTATAATTGTAAATAAGACAGAACAAACAACGCTTTTTTATTTAAAGGGTAAAATGTAAGGTAATGTATAAACCAAATATTACAATTCACAATATTATTATTATAAAATTTTTATTTAACAGAACAAACATCGCTTTTACTTACAGGGTAATGTTAAAATTTATGAGAATTAACAGAACGTGAAAATTTGAATTTAACAGAAGAATTACAATATTTTCTTTGAATTACATTCAATTTGTTTACTTTCTTCTATATTTAGTGGTACAGTTTGTTTATAGTTATCTATACCACCCTGTAATCTATATACTTTATTGTCATCATTACTTAAAGGAATTGATTTAATGTATTTATCATTATCTTCATCTAAATTAAACGGTATAGTTTGAACATAGTTATCTATACCACCCTCAACCAGAATAGTTTCATCCTCACTAGATGATCTTGGAATACATGGTTCCGGATTTTCATCATCATAAAGGGTTGTATCATGGTCATCATCATCATCATCATCGTCATCACCATACAAATTATGAGAAAATTTACCATCCTCTTTTATATTAATGTTTTGGAGATCTGAAAATATAAATATTTTACTATATATATATATATATACAAATATTATTTTATATGTATTTAACCAACCTTTTTGAGCTCCATCCGAAATATTATTTTCAACTTTTTTATTTATGTTTTGGAGTTCTGAAAATATATATATATATATATATTAGTATATAAAATTATATATATATATATATATATATTAAACTCACCTTTTTTTAATTTACTCGAATTATTATTTTCATCTTCTATTTTTATATTCTGTAAAAATAAACATATTTCCCTACTAAATCAGATTATGTTATAATATCACTATTAGTTATTTTGAAATCGTTAATATCGTTAATTGATATTTTATCTGTGCTAATCTGACTTTCTTTTTTATTTAAATATTCAACCATCATTTGAGCTGCTAAATTTCTCTTTCTTAAATATATCCCATTAATTCTTTCTGCTTCCTCTATTTCAATTTCTTGGATTTGTGGACCATCACTAAGATAACCTGTTTCTTCTTCTTCTATCTCTTCTCTTTTACTCTCTTGTTTTGAGAGAAGATCAGCATCCTTTGATATTTTTTCATAGACAATCCTATCTTTTCGTCTCTCTGCATTAATTACTGTTTGGGATAAAACTTCTGCAAATTCAAAACAATTTATTCTTAAAGTTGCTAAGGGGGTATTAGTATTGCGTTTAGATTTTTGATGGCGGTGGCGATTAGATAAATATTTTAAATTCATACGCTTAGATTTACTTAGACTTCGCCTAGAATGTGTTCTTCTATAAATATTATTGTAATGACATTTAACTCCTACTGTAGCAGTTTTGTATTGGATGGTAAAGAATCTGTTTAGACCCCTTCTTCCCAAATCCATATGCCCTCCTATTCTCCTTTCATTTTCAACTAATTTTTGCTTAAAATTCTCAATTATACCTCTCTTTGTGAATTCGATTTGAGAGTTGTGTATGTTTTCAGTGCTTTTTAATTTATGAGTAGTGTTCCTTTTTATTGGAACCCGACTTACACTTTCAAATTCTGTATCACTATCACTGATCCCCAACACTAATTCTTGTGACGTATTACTAAATGTTGGTGCTCGACTTACGTTTTCAAATTCTCTCTCACTATCAATTATACCCATATCAATTTTTTCTGATTTTTCTTCTCCTATGTTCTTATTTTCTATGTGATCAACACTTTCATTTTCGCTATTAAAATCAAAAAGATTGGTTGGGGTTGTAGTTGTTGATGTAGCTGTTTTTGTTGTATCTTCTTCCAGAAGTTCTTTTTTTAATGTAGTTGCTGCTGTTGTAGTTGTTGTTTCTTCCTTCTCCTCCTCCTCCAGAATTCCCCTTCTCATTGTAGGTGTAGTTGCACTTGTTGTAGTTGAGGTAGATGTACTTGTAGTAGATGTTGATTTAGTAGTTTCTTCTTCAACTGTACTTGCACTTGTACTTGTTGTTAAGTCTTTTTCATTAATGCTACCATTAATAGCATTAAATATTTTAGTATCGAGTTCACTTTTTATGTTTGGTTTCTCACTTTCATCACTTGTCTTGTTTATGAGATCCATAAAAATATGACTGTCCTCTAGGATCTCAAATTTTAAGTCAATTTTAATGATTTTTTTTAGTTTTGGAACATTGATAAATAACCCAATCGAATTATTGGAAGTCGATGGGTTTTCAATTAAAGTCATTTCATTGGGGAGTGGTACCATTTTCACCATCGGATTAAAGAGGGAAAGTATCACAAAAAATATTATAAAAACCGTCATTTTAATTTTGATTTTGTTTTTTTTTGACAATCGAACAAACGAACTATCGAATGAATAAGCAAACGATCCGAAATTGAGTTGCGTGAACGAATAGATGGAAACTGAACACTTTTTGAAATTCTTCCGCCTTTATACCCTCCAGATTTGTATATATAAATATGTAACGTTCTGTTCAAATTCTTATCTGTACATGCTTTTCTTCACACTTTATAAATAGGAATTGCGTGATTGTGAAGAAACATAATTTATTTCACGCATTGACGTCAATGTCTACATTTTTATTGTTCTTTATAGAATTTCGTTTTTATGAATCACACTATCTTCTGATTTTGAAAGGCCTACCCAACGCACAAGCACATAATCAAGTTCCACCCAAAATTCTTATCTGTATATACTCTTTTAGTCTAGCCAACGCACAAGCTCATAATCAAGTTCCGTTCCGTTTATAAATAGGAATTGCGTGCTTGTGAAGAAGAAACATAATTTATTTTCACGCATTGACGTCAATGCCTACATTTTAATTGTTCTATGCTTCCACTTGTTCTTTATAGAATTTCGTTTTTATGAATCCAACTATCTTCTGATTTTGAAAAGCCTAGCCAACGCACAAGCACATAATCACCTTTTTGTTTCACAATCTTTTCAACAAGATAAGTATTAGGGAATTTTGTTTTTTTAATTTCTTGTTTATAGAAACCGCCTTGTACTGGATCACCCTTCAAGTCCTCAAGTAAATATGTGGTGGGGGATGTATTTTGTACTTTCCGAATTCGAAAAATTTCCGTTGTCCAGTTTGGGGTATAGCCTTTTTCAAAGACATGTTTATATTTACTTATTCGTACATGATCCCCCTCTTTAAAGTCCCCATTTGTAAATATTTTTAGATGATTGTATGATCTCATCAAAATCTGTTTTTCATTTTTAGCATTGACGTCAATAGGCTTCATTTTAATCGTTCTATGCTTCCTGTTATTATAATTATTAATCAACTCTTTGTATATTTGAAGCCAAGTATATTTTCCATTAAAACTAAACTCACGCCACATAAGTTCTTTTATTGTTCTATTAAAACGTTCCACAATAGATGCTTTAAGAGTACTAAATGTTGAGTAATGATTAATTTCATATCTTTTCATCAATTCTCTAAATTGTTTATTATAGAATTCATTTCCATTATCTGTTTGTAAATTCTTTGGTACTCCACGACCAGATTTCATTATTTTTTCCATTGCTTTTGTAACTTCATCTGCATTTTTTGATTTTATTGCTTCACCCCATCCATATTTAGAAAATGTATCTATTACTGTTAACAAATACCTATACCCCTTATTTGATGATGCATATGCCCCCATTTCAACCAAATCAGCCTGCCATAAATCATTAATACCCTTTACTATAACTCTACGTCTTGGGAAATTCTTGAATGATGGGCGATGTAACTCATTTACAATATCTCGTTTACTCATAGCTTTATTTTATCTGGTATAAATGGTTTCTTCTCTAAAGATTCAGTTTCACCTTTTAAAACTGAGGTTGGTGCAATTATATAATTGAAAATGTTACTTTCTATTTCATTTATATCCTCCACTACCTTATTAAAAGTTTTCATGAGAAATTCCAATTTTTTAGAAATTTCACTCACTTTTCCCTCAATATTATTGATTCGAGGTCTTAATCTAAAGATTTGTTGTTTCTGCGGTTGCTTAGAAATTTCATTAGATGTATTCTGTACTACTTTACTTATTTCATCATCAATATAAATCTTTGTTGCAATATCATTTTCATGAATGGGGGGTAGGGAATTTTTAAATCGTTTCCTCTGAACATTTAAATGTCCATCATAATCATTAAGTATACTTTGAAATTTTTCTAGACCTTTTGTTATATCTCTTGAGTACTCTTTCTCATTTAAAAAACAACCAAACTTATCAACTGACATTTTAATTATAAAATAAATAATGAAAGAGTGGTATATTTATGTATGATCCACATTAATTGTTAAAACTTCTTCTTCGTTTACACGATGTGCAAATGGACTTTTCCGAAGTATTATTCCATCTATTTGTGTCTGATCAGAACGAATGATTGGTGGAGGTTTTTTTAAATGTTGGTTTATGAATTTGTTAAAATTTTCCAATTTATCAACAAACTCTTTTATTGAATTATGTATATACTCCATTTGAGTTATCATTTTTATTACTTTACTTTCCAGCTCTGATACTCTTTTATTTCGTAGTTGAAATGATTTAGTTATAGTTTCCATTTGATGTGATTTCGCTTCATTAATTTTATCATCAACATACAATTTAATAGCCAAATCATTTCCGTTTATTGGTTTTGAAGAGTTTTTAATTCTTTTTTTCTGAACATTTATGTGACCATCAGTGTCTATATATATACCTGTAAGACTCTCAACTTCCCTTTTGAAAAGCAAGGAAAAATCTCTATCATTTGAAAAGTGACCAAACTTGTCAATAGACATTTTACTATTAAACAAAATGAGAAAATGTTTTCTATTTTATTAATATATTATTTTTGCTTCCCGCAATTCTTCTATTATTGAAAGAATTTCATTAGTATGGTTATTATTACCAACCGCTCTCGATGCCATTAAGAGTTGCAATCTTTCAACAAGTTCATTAACATTATCCCAATATACATAGTTTGGTGGTATTTTTTGTAGTCTCATATACCCAGAACCAGTATGTTCTTCATTTACTGAAGATGATATTAATGGTTTAATAATTGAAGAATATTTTTTAGAACGATTCCCCTTTACTTGACCATCTGGTTGATAGTTTCTTTTGTGAGCACTTGTTTCAATTAAAATGTTTTTATATGATTCTAAATCGTTCTTAGTATAATCCTTAGGACTATTATGAAAAATTAAAGAGTATAGACCTGGTGATAGAGTCCATAAATTTCCACTTCCTAATTCCATCAAATTTTTTTTAATTTTAAGTGTTGTATTACCCAACATTAAAATATTATTTTCTTCTCTTGGTCCATAACTATTGTCTAAGATCTTTTCTTGCTTTAACTGATTAATGTTGAGATTGTACTTCACCCCGGTATCTTCATATACACTTTCATTTAAATCATCTGTGTGAGGCTGTTGTGAAACATCGGATTCATCTATAAGAGACTGTTGTGAAACATCAGATTCATCTATAAGAGACTGTCGTGAAAAAGCATCAACATAAGCATCACTCTCACTATCACTTTCGATTACTCTCTCGTGTACCCTTTTTTCTTTTTTACTTTTAGGTACTCTTATTTTCTCTTTCTTGAACTTAGTCTTAATATCATGTGTATCATTAATATATTCCTTTTTATTCAATTTTTTATTTTCAGTGAGTAATTCATGTAAAGGTTCTGTAATAGGTTTAAAAGTTTCCTCCAAATTTGATACGTTCTCATTTTTTATTTGTTTCAATTCATCAAATTTTCTTTTTAATGAATTTCTACTTTTCGTCAACTGTTCTAAAAGTTTACGCTTCATTGTTGTCGTTTTCTCTGATACTCAAGTGCTACTGGGAAAAATGTACTATAATTTAAATATTTATAACAAAGGGTTTGAGTTTGAGTTTTATAAAACTTTATTTTTATTTTTATTTTTATTTATCAAAATAGATACATTAATAATATTAAAAATGAAAACATTTTAAGCTTTATTTAATTCTAAATAGAGATTGTTATCATTCCTTTTAATAATACAAAAAAGATTATCTTTTATATAATCAATTGTTGAATCCTCTAAAGTTGAGTATCGTTCCGGCAAGTACAGCATATACTCTTCAAGTTCAAGAGTGAGGGTCATCCCAAAGCTGGTTTTCTTACGTTGAGCACGTCGAATAGGGTAGCACACCTCCGATTCCATCTTCGCCTTTGTCAAAAGAGTTTTTGGTGCGTTACCATTAAACTCCTTGAGTACTTTCATCATTCCCGGATTGACCATTTGTAGTTGTTTCTTCTTGTAGTTGTTTTCGTTGTTTTTGTTGCTTTTACCTGTTTTTGTTGTTGATTTTAGTTGTTATTTTAGCAGTTGTAGCTGTTTTTTGTTGTTTAATTTACCTGTTTTTAGCAGTTGTAGCTGTTTTTGTTGTTAATTTTAGTTGTTTTTAGCAGTTGTAGCTGTTTTTGTTGTTAATTTTAGTTGTTTTTAGCGGATGTAGCTGTTTTGTTGTTGTTTTCAGCTGTTTTTAGCAGTTGTATCTGTTTTAATTGTTGTTGTTGTCTTACTGTTTTAACTGTTTTTTATGTTGTTCTTATTGTTGTTGATTTTGATGATTGCAAGATTTTTTAGGTTGAAACTTTAGGCTGAGAACGTTTTAGCTTGAAACTTTTAGGTTGAGACTGTTTGCAGGTGGTTTTTAAATGTGTGTTAGAATAACTTTGATCGAGTTTTTATACCTTGAGGTAAACTAACCCTCCCTGTTCTCTCTCATTCTTGATTTAGCATCGACCAATCATAGCAGTGAATAGCATGTAAATAGGGTGGGTTTCAAGAATCATAGAGAAATTACTTGATCATAGTGTAAAAGTTAGGGTGGGATAGAGAGAGTAAGAATTGGAGGGACAGGTGTCCACAGTTGGTACTATTAAAGTCTTGTTTTCTCTCATAGTTATAGTTAATGTTATTCCCCAAGTATTTCACAATTTCTTTTGGGGGTTGTAAATTTCCAAAACTATCAAAGTAATGTATACTTTTTTTATTTTTGTTATAAGCTACCCAATGTGTACCATTTGATGAACTATCATCTAGGTTTATAATTCCTGACTCTTCTCTCCAAGGAGATTTGGGGAGTGAGTCTCTCATAAACACACCTCGGAAATGTGGAATGTACTTTTGAGCAAAATTCAAAATTTCGAAATTTGAAAGAGGTTTTTTAGGTAGCTTAGTAATTAGTTTTTTGGATTTCCTCTAAATGGATTAAGATATAATCCATAACCTTTTCTATAAGGTTTAAGAAACATACCTTCACCCACCTTAATACTTTCCATTTTCTTATTATGTTGCTTACTCTCTTCTAATTGTTTTTTCCCCATATTTGCATTATTAATAGTTTTAGCAATAGCTGCACTACCAGAGGCGAGACTACCTAATGCACTTAGTGCAGTCAAAATGGGTACAATAGGTAAAAAACCACCAATTTTCGGTACATTAATAATACGAGGAATCTTAATTTTTTTTTTATTTCTGCCTATTGATTTATTGACTGCTTTACGTGCAACCTTAATCGCACTCATTAGATCTAGTGGCTTCTGAGTTTTCAATGCCCGCATTCCTGTTTGGATAACATTTGAAAAACTCTTTACCTTTGATTTCCTTTTCTTACACTTTCTCTTTGTTCCCTTTTTCACACCCATTCCGAATTTCTTTTTTGTTTTCATAATATTTGTAATCAAGTATGCTGCTGTTTTCTCTGCAATACTACTATCTTTTGAACCAACACGTTCCCACGCTTTATTTATTAGTACTGCGTCAGCCCTATGTCGATCAGCTAGATCCTTATATTGTGAATATGCAATATCATGTACTCTACAAGCTTCATCCAATTGATTTATCCCACGATCACCGCGCTCCAACCTTTGTTTTAGCTTTGTTCCAGGTCCACAAAAATTATAACCAGGAATATGTACTTCAAAAGGAAGTGTGTTAATTATTTTGTTGATAATACCACTACCTCGTTTCAAGTTTGAACTCTGACTGCAACAATTATAAAAACTTTTACCCATTTTATATAATGTTTAATCAAGGAGCATTTCTCATCGAATGAAGTACATTACACACGTGAATATGCGTTTAATACGTCAAAAACAAGAAATCTGTGTTAGAAATATCGAGGGTGGTGATCATTCATTAACAAATTCAGTTCCACGACATAGTTCTTTATTACCCAATACAATAAGAGCATTGGTTGTCGGTCCCTCAAACTGTGGAAAAACAAATGTTATGCTCAGCCTTATTGAAAGTCCAAACGGGCTAAAATTTGAGAATATATATGTATTCTCAAAGAGTTTATATCAACCAAAGTATGAGTATTTAGAGAAACTAATTAAACCGATAAAGGGAATGGGATATTATACGTTCTCACAAAATGATGAAGTTTTACCACCCGCTAAGGCTAAAGAAAACTCTATTATGATTTTTGATGATGTTGCTTGTGAAAAACAAAACAACATTCGTTCATATTTCTGTATGGGGCGTCATAAAAATATAGATTCTTTTTACCTATGCCAAACATATACTCATATTCCAAAACATCTAATACGTGATAACGCGAATATGATTATAATGTTTAAACAAGATGATTTAAATATGCGTCATATATATCGTGATCATGTAAATACTGATATGTCCTATGATTCATTTATGAAAATTTGTCAAAAGTGTTGGAGTGATAAATACGGATTCCTCATAATAAGTAAAGATAACGATATGGAAAAGGGAAGATACAGGAAGGGTTTTAATGAATTTATAATTATTTGAGAATATAAGTTTCATTCTGTAAGCTATATTTTCACAGTACATTATTAGACCCCAAAATGAGTAGATCATTCACTCTTACATTAAATGGTAATGAACCCATTACAAACATTTCTTATTTCCCACCCATTGAACTGACAAATGGTGAATATGAGTGTGCACTCATTGACTTTCATATGTACAACTCTATACCCAATGTTGATATAAATAATAATCTATTTCATATTGGTGATAAAGTAATTCAACTTCCAATCGGGTCATATGAACTCAATGATATTTATGATTTTCTAAAAAATAAACTAAAAGATTATGATCTTGAGAAAACATTTCAAATGGAGAGTAATAATAACACACTTCAAGTTCATATTACAACTACCAAGGAACCTATTTATTTTAATAGAAACAACTCCATTGGACAATTGCTTGGTTTCAATAAAAAAATAATTTATCCCGACTTGAAAAAAACATATATATCTGATCAACCTGTCAACATTTTAAAAATAAACACAATACGCTTAGTATGTAATATTATAAGCGGGTCATATATTGATAGTAGACAAGATCATTCATTATACGAATTTGGAATTAATGTTCCACCAGGCTATAAAATGAATATCACACCACACAATCTTATTTACTTACCAGTCAACACCAGAGAAATAAGTACACTCTCTATTCACATAACTGATCAGAACGGTGAATTAATAAATTTACGCGGTGAAAACTATACAATTCGTTTACACTTAAGATTAATACAATGATTATATACAATAAAAGAGGTGATACCTACCATCATCAGCACACTTTAAAACATAAAGTTATAGGAAGAGGTTCGAAACCAAAAAGACACACACTTACATTAAAAAATAAGTTAATTCTTAAATCATTGGGCTTCAAAGTGCGAGTTTAACTAAAGTCATGGGGTTGAATGAAATATTGGCAGTACGGGAAAAACCTTTCTCTGATGAAAGTATATCAAAGAAGGAATATCACAGCTATCAACCCTATCAACAATCATTTAAACCAAATGATGAGATAAGAATTACAATCCAAAATCAAGATTTATATGTACTCCCCCATGAGAGTCTTCTAAATTTTCAAGGAGATATTACCCTAATTAAGGAAGGGGGAGTGGTAGAAACTCAAAATGTTATTGCGAAAATGAGAAATAATTGTATGGCATACTTTTTAGATGAAATACGCTATGAAATCAATGGTGTTGAAATAGATAGAACAAGATTTAGTGGTATTACTTCTACAATAAAAAACTTTGTTTCTTTAAATCAATTTGAAAGCAAGAGACTTTACAATTCTGGATGGAGTGGAGGACCCGTTTTCAATTTAAGCCCCCACTTCAACTTTTCAATACCCCTTAAAAACCTACTTGGATTTGCTGAAGATTTCAAAAAAGTATTATTAAATTGTAAACATGAACTAGTACTATTAATATCAAAAAATTTTAATGATGTACTTGAACAAGATAAATTTGAGAATGCACAATTAGTCGGAAAATATCATCTCAATATGACTAATATTACATGGAAAATTCCTCATATAACACCCAGCGATTCAACGAAAATTAAAATGTATGATATTATAAAAAGTGGAACCAATCTACCGATTGCATTCCGTAGTTGGGATACATACATTAATCCTAAACTAAGTAATGGAACAAATCATGTTTGGAATGTTAAATTAGCTGCTAACCGAGAACGTCCACGATTTGCTTTAATTGGATTTAAAGATAACCACTATCTGGTTACAAACAATTTAAGAAATCTAAAGGTCTATTTAAACTCTGAAACTTATCCCTACGATGACTTAAACTTGGACTTTGATAAAGATCGATTTGCTCACCTATATGATATGTACTGCAAGTTTCAATCTAGCTACTATAACCGAAGTGAATCTCCTTTACTATCACCTACAGACTTTAAAACTAAAGCTCCTATTATCGTAATTGACTTATCATATCAAAATGAAATGGTTAAATCGGGGCCCATTGATGTTAGGATTTCAATTGAACTTACCAAGCCCGCTATCGAAAATGTTCAAGTATATTGCGTGCTCATACATGATCGTTTAGTTGAATATAACCCGTTGAATGGTCTAGTTCAGCGGATTGTCTAACAATTAATCAATCAATCATGAGTGAAGATATTGTTGCAATTGATGTTCAAGGATTTCTTGGGAACAACAATAAATTTATTCTAAAGGAAATTGGAGTCGTATTCAAAAACGAGACAATCTTGAATTCTAATTTTATCATACACTCTCCACATGATTTTATTGAATTGAATAAGAAATGTAGAAAAACAGCTACTTGGCTAACAAAAAAACATCACAAAATTTATTGGAATGATGGAGTATACTTTTTCAAAGAAACACAAATGTATCTAAGAGAAATAATTAGAAAACAGGAAATAATTTGTAAGGGATATCAAAAAAGGTTATTCCTACAAAAATTTTTAAAAATTGATAATGTAATTAACATTGATGAAATTGGTTGTCCCTCTCTAAAAATAATGGATGGAAAGCACTTTCCATATTGTTCCTTACATGCTCGGGATGGTGTCTGCTCTCTGAACAATGCTCATAAAATCTTAAACTTTTACACAAACGAAAACTCCTAAACACCTTTTAAACAATTCATTCACATTTTGAGAGTCGGGAAAATAAGTTTACGAAATGACTGATTCTAATAACAATCTTAATATACCGACTTATTCATCTTTAATAAATAAAATTAATTTTTTTATTAATACATTTGGAAATATGATTTCAAAAGAGGACTTGAAATTATTACTGGAGACAAGGAACATGTTCATGGGTACTGACGTAAAGGAGTTTATAAAAACAACATTTGGAGAACATTTAAATTTATGTACATTTTCTAATGATAATATAGAAACTTGTGCTTGTTTTCATTTTGTAATTCAACAATATAGAGTTAGAAAATTAATTTCATCATATATTGAAACTTTTAAATAAAGAGAAAACCAAAAAAAAAAAAATTTTCTATTGTTTTGAATTTGTTTTCGAGGGTGGGTCTATCATCAGCTGTTGCATTTTTTAACATCTGTTTTCTAAGTATAATACAACGAGTTATCTCTACCAAACTTTAGTTTAAGATAAACATTCAGACTATTACGTTGAAAGAAAAAATGATTTCCTCAAAAATTGAAGAGTTCTTAAGGGAGCATGGAAGTGAGATCTTCAAGGAACATGCTACGAAATTGAAATCATTTCATACATTTTTTAAAGATGTAGAAGCCACCCCACTAATTCATTCAAAGTATGGAGAACACCTATCATCCTGTGCATGGGCATATGATGATTGTAAAGTTGGACCTGACACTTGCAGGTGTATGCATGTTGAAAAGAGAGAAGAAGACGCCTTAAAATTGATGGAAAGATACATTCATTTATTTAAAAGACTCAATGTAAACTAATTTAAGACGAATATATAGAAATAAAAACGTATTTGACTAAACAAACGATCTCATTTGTTTTTGTGTATAAATGTGTATATTCTGTTAGGAACCACCACCACAAGCACCGCCACCACCACCATCCCTCTTACACTCCTACGCTCACTTTCCCATCTAATGCTCGCTAAAGAGGGGAGAGGTTACCGAACTCACGCTTGTTTCACACCACAAAAGTATGCGGTCTAATATCCCTCAAACCAACACCTTTTGACCACAAGACCGTAGCCAGGTTACACTAACAGGTGTCACCTACAACCCTAATTGAATCAACAAAACGCCCACGCATAGAAAAACAACTTCCCTTCCTCCTCCTCCTCCGCCTAAATATAGTTTTACAAATTCATACGCATGACAAAACACCCCTTGTAAAACGAATAGTTTTCTAAAACTGAACTACTTTCCACATTTCTCCTTAACACATACATTTTTTGAAAACTTAGAAGGTAACCGTTTTCTCTCTCATGTAAGCGCATGAGAAAAAATTTTCAAATATGATTAAAGAAAAACGTATTTGACTAAACAAACGATCTCATTTGGTTTTGTTCTGTTAGGAACCACCACCACCACAGTCACCATTTTGACCACAAGACCGTAGGCAGGTTACACTAACAGGTGTCACCTACAACCCTAATTGAATCAACAAAACGCCCACGCATAACAAAACAACGTTTTTGTTACACTCCCACGCTCACTTTCCCATCTAATGCTCGCTAAAGAGGGGGAGGTTACCGAACTCACGCTTGTTTCACACCACAAAAGTATGCGGTCTAATATCCCTCAAACCAACACCTTTTGACCACAAGACCGTAGCCAGGTGTCACCTACAACCCTAATTGACTCAACAAAACGCCCACGCATAACGCCTTCTAACCCAAGTTAGAAGCAACATAGTGATCTGTGTGCAACCATTGCACTCCACAAAATCCCACGCATGACAAAACACCCCTATCACACACGCAAGCCAGGTGTCACCTACAACCCTAATTGACTCAACAAAACGCCCACGCATAACGCGTTCTAACACAAGTTAGAAGCAACATAGTGACCTGTGTGCAACCATTGCACTCCACAAAATTCCACGCATGACAAAACACCCCTATCACACACGCACCTTTAGCTTGAGAAAAAGACAAGACAAAACAAGACATATCAAAACACCACTCTCTCACACTCCTACACACCACTTTCTAACCTCATTAAGTGACCTGTGTGCAACCATGCTCATCTAACTAGGGTCAGCAACACCCCCCTTTTTGAATTAATTATGCTAAGTAGGTCATTAGAACACCTGTGTGCAACCATGCGTGACTAATTAGGGTCAGTGTGCAACCATGCGTGACTAATTAGGGTCACCCCCACCTCCTTTTTTGACATGATTTATTACCTAGTGAGCCAGCTCCCGTATTAACTACCTACTAGTTATCCTGTAGTGTGCTTGGAGAATCCTTGGAGGGTCCTTGGAGCATCCTTGGAGAATCTTTGTAGGGTCCTTGGAGTGTTCTTTGAGTTTCAATTTTGTTTTGGGTCTGTTGTGTCTGCATGTTATAGTTGCTCGCTTGTGTTTTGTTTGTTGCTGTTTAAGCTCGCTTACATGGATGGTCCGCTCTTTCTTTGTGTTAACATGCCCTATTTTGCACATTACTGGTGATGCAAAATCCATGACCTGGTAAGGCCCGTCGTATGACAATTTTGCTGCGAACCCTTCGGCCGCTTTTGATAAATGGTGTTCCTCGGCCCACATGACATCACCCACCGCTAGTGTCCTTCTCCTCCTTAGATTATAATGCCTAGCCTAAGGCTCTCTCGAGATATCGCCTTACGTTCTCGAAGATTTCCCTGAGTTTGTTGGCACTCTCATCCGGGGTCTCAGTTGTTCGTCCAGTCCCTAAGGTCTCTCTATCGTATAGAGTGCTCGGTAATCTTGGCTCTCTGCATTGCCTAATGAACGACGGTGTGTAGCCAGTGGATTCCAAAACGCTCGCGTTTACTGCGAGCATGATTTCAGGGAATTTTTCCTCCCAGTTTCTTTGGTCCTGCCTTGCGAACAGTGCAATCATTGTTTTCACCATCCTATTTGCTGGCTCAGTCGGGTTCTCTTGCGGGGTGTATGGAGCTGTGAGCTGTTGCTTGGTACCCATCTCGGCCAGGAAACTCTTGAAGATTCGTCTGGCAAACTGTACTCCGTTGTCCGCTATGACGACTTTCGGGACCCCATACCTTGCGATTATGCGTTCCCTGAAAGCTTTCTTAAGCGATTCGGCCGTCGCGCTTTGCTGCGGCACTAGCTCAGTCCATTTGGAGAACCGGTCTATTAGCACTAGCTGCATTTGTTTGCCGTGCTTTGAACGCGGAAGGGGTCCGGACATACCGTAGCCCATGGTTCCTATGGCACATGCGTCAGCATTTTGCCAGCCGCCTATATTTGATTCGACTTGAATCTCATGGATGTCTCGCATATGCTCACGTGGGCTCGGGCGTCTCTGTGCATACCTGGCCAGTAGTATCGGGCTGGCAGACTTACTATTGTCCTACTTGTTCCTACTTGGCCAGCTGACGGTAAGTCATGGTTTTCCTTCAGAGCCGTTTCCCGTAGAGTTTTCGGGACGCACATCTTCCACGTTGCGACATCCTCGCTGCCCGCTCTATGTGGTATGTTTCTGTATCACCCTCCATCACGTAATCTGGGTATTTTTTCGGTATGGTATCTTTTCTTCTCAGTCCAGCTGCATGCTGCAGAAACTTCTGCAGCCGATGTCTCCTTGATCCCTCGAAGCGTTTCGGGTAGTGGCTGCCTTGACAAAGCGTCTGCCACCACGTTGAGTTGTTCTTTCCTGTACGCTATTTCGAAGTCGTACTGTGTCAACTCCAGGGCCCATCTGGCTATCCTCCTTGAAGGGCTTTCTATGCGGTTGAGCCACTTCAGCGCCATGTGGTCTGATACTACTTTAAAGTGGTAGCCTTCCAGATACGGCTTGAGCTTTCGGATCGCTCAGACGATTGCCAAGCACTCCTTCTCGGTCGTTGAGTATTTTTTCTCAGCGCCGTCGAGCGTTCGGCTTGAGTAAGAGATTACCTTTTCGCCTCGTTCACTTTCCTGGGTCAATATTGCTCCGATGCCGTAGGCGCTCGCGACCGTTTGCAGGGTGAACGGTTTGTCGAAGTCCGGGCACGCCAGTACGGGGTCTGCAACGAGTGTTGCTTTCGCCTCTTCTAGTGCCCTCTGATGTTTCGGTGTCCTAACCCACTTGTTACCCTTGCGTAGGAAATTGTTGAGTGGTTTGACTATTTTTGCGAAGTCAGGTAGAAATCGGCGGTACCATGATGCTACGCCCAGGTACTGTCGGGGTACTCTTACTGTGGATAGTGGTTCTAGTTCGGCGATTGCTGTTACCTTTACCGAATCCACGCCTATTCCTTCGCTAGTCACTCGATGGGCAAGATATAACAGTTCTTTCTTGAAAAATTTAAATTTTTCCGGGATTAGCCTCAGATTAGCTTCCTTAAGCCGCCGAACACTTCTTTCACATTCGCTTTGTGTTGTTCTGGCGTGCGTCCGATCACTATGATGTCATCCTGGTAGGCAAATGCTTGCGGTGACATTTTGGGACCGATCACACGGTCCAGCACCAGTTGAAAGGTCGCAGACGCCGAATGAAGTTCGAATGTCATTACTTTCCACTGGAATAAGCCTTGTTCCGGCAGTATAAACGCCGTGTACTGCCTGCTGCTTTCTTTCAGTGGCACTTACCAGTACCCATCTTTCAGGTCCAAGCTGCTGATGTACCGTGCTTCCCTCAGTTGTTCGAGAATATAATTAATTCGGGGTATTGGGTAGGCATCCTTTATAGACTTGGCGTTGACTTGCCGACGCACAGTCTCCACTTGCCCGTTGGGGTGCTCTATGTACCCCAATTGGAGAAACTCGTCCACCATTACATTGATCTCCCCTTGAACTTTCAAATTCTTGGGGTAGTATCGTTGCCTGTTTGGTTTGTAGTCCTTCATTATGATCTGATGCTCTGCCATTTTTGTTGTTCCCGTCGCTAGCTCTGCATCCAGAAATTTCGTCGTGTCGTTATCCTCGCTTGTCTGTTGCACAACTGCCACCGATAGCTTCTCCCCGAGACATCCATTGTGTCGATTCTTGGCTGCTATTATTATTTTGTGTCCAGCACTTTTTATCTCGGTTCCGGGTTGTGTTACATAGTTCCATCCCAACACCAATGAATACACCACCCCCGGTAGTATCAGCAGGCTCATGGTCAGTCGCTTATTTCCGAATGCGATTTTCACTTTCAGCTGTGCATTGATTCCGCCACATCTTCCGTCTGCCAACCTAACTTGCCGTCTTATCCTCGTGATCTTCCCGAGGGCAGCCAGGTTGTCCACCAGATCTTCTCTTATTTAGCTTACTGTTGCCCTGGTGTCGATTGTGGCCTTGTACGTGCCTCGTCAGCGCGTCCAAGTTCGATATTTGGTAGGCTCTGAGGGAGATTCGCAGAGTCGGCGAGCAGTTTTCTTTTATGATGTTGAGTTTTTCTATTGTGCAATACCCGAGCGGTCTCATCAGCGTCTGCACGTCGATCAACGACTCCTCGTAGACCTGCTTTCGTTGCTTGACCTGAGCCGTTAGTTTCGTAAAGGAATCTCTTGATAGGAAATATGTGTGAAAGCTTTCGATGTATTCCACCCACGTTTTCCACTGCTTGTTATTGGAGTTGAACCACTTCAATGCCCTCCCTTTAAGTAGTTCCGGCATCGCTAGGGGAATCATGTCTAGGTCCAGGCCATATGTGTTGGTAGACCACTCCACTTGCTCCAAAAACTCAAATGGTTTCTCCCCACCATCGAACCTGAAAGTCCATTCGCGGACTTGCTTAGCGACCTTTGCATAGTCTGGCTCGCTGTACCCAACCCTCCTCTTTATATTGTTGAACGTTGATGCACTAAGAGCAGTACAAACAAGTGGCCCAAACGACACCAAGCACGTGCTTGTTACTCGCGGGCCCATTTTTATTTCAGGCAAATACGGTTCGCGAGGAAGGTACATAGAACAAATAAAGACAGGACAAAACATAGATCAACAAGATTAAAGAAAATGAGCTAAGATTTTAGTTTTTAGTACAGGGATAGAAGTTGAGGAACAAATTAAATGATACAGGTTGTTATAATTATTAGAAAGAACGCGCAAGGGTTCATGCTGACTAAAATTAGATGAACATCGTGGCAAGTTAATAGGATGGTAGTTTCGCATTAGTCTAACAGGAACATTGAAACTTAGGCGGCATACCAAATCTACAGAATCAATATCGCCTCTGATAAGATTATTAATAAAAATAGTACCAAGCATAATTCTACGGCTTACTAGAGTAGGCAAATTAATTAATAGCAATCTACTCGAGTAAGAAGGCAACCTGACGTTTTGATCCCAGTTCAAACCACGTAAGGCAAAAAAAAGAAATTGTTTCTGTACGGACTCTATACGGTCAATGTGCACTTGATACTGAGGACTCCAAACGGAAGAACAGTATTCTAAATTAGGTCGGACAAGTGAGGTAAATAATAATTTGGTAGTGTATGGATCATCAAATTCTTTAGACCAACGCTTTATAAACCCAAGAACACTCATAGCTTTATTTACAGTAGAGGTTATGTGGGAGTCAAATTTAAGTTTAGGATCTAGGAGAACACCTAAATCGTTTACTGAGTATATTCGGTCCAAGGACATGTTCTGAAGAGAGTAACTCATGAACGT